>NC_061862.1:111194125-111556839 GCF_907164915.1 Impatiens glandulifera | reverse complement strand
TTTTCTATGAAAGATTTAAAAATGGGGATGGGTCTAATGAGGTGTGAGAGTCAGGGTCCAGATCTTCTGCTACCGATTGCCGTGTTCCCCTGTGGAGGACCAATCAGATTGCAGCATTATTATTATAATAATAAATCAATCTGGGTAGGAGACGGAGGGAGGGAGATCCGGAATCCGGGTTTCATTACGGGTTCACACCAGACGCCGTTAACGGCAGCGCCTGTTAACGCCAGCAAATAATATAATAATCATATGATACCCGGATAAGATATCTTCGCTCAGGGCACCGTGTCAGAGGGAAGGGTGAGATGCGATGGGAGCGAAGATTTCCACGCCCGTTGCCCTGACCCTCATGTAAACCCCCCCATACCCAGCCATGAGAAGACCATTTGTTTTTCATGAAAATACACTTACTCGTCTATGTGAAGACCAACATTATATGGATTTTATATTTCCGTTTATTAAATATTAATTTAATTTATTAAAAATCAAATGCAGCGATCTAATATTCGCTTCAATTAATTCATTCATATTTTTTATTTTTTTTATTTATTTTTTTTTGCAGGTAGACGCTCAAAAGCGAAGACATATTCGCTGAAATTAATTTTAATAAAAACCTCATGTAAACCCCCCATACCCAGCCATGAGAAGACCGCTTGTCTATCATTCTTTAAATATTAATTCAATTTTATTAAATATCACATGCTGCAACCGAACAAATCTTCGCTTCAATTACTATACTAATTAATTTTTTTTATATCCGTTTATTAAATATTAGTTCAATTACTTTAAAATGACATGCATGAAACGAACAACTATTCGCTTTCATTATTTCACTCTCATTTTTTTATTTTTTTACGAGGAGACTATTGAAAGCGAATATTTCTTCGTTTCATATATTTTTATCCTGACGTTCATGTAAAACCCCCTTCCCTCCCATGAGAGGACCACTTGCCTGTGATGTAAATTCACTTACTCGTGCATTTACATCCCGCGAATAAATCTTCGTTTCAAATAATAGTTTTTATTTTTAATTCAGTTTATGAATTTTCTTACGAAGATACGATATAGAACGAATATTTATTCGCTTCAATAACTTGTTGATATAATTTCAATTTCCCGCTACAATCCCACTCTCCATCCTTTTCATTTTTATAAGCAACTGTTCATATTCTTCTCTCTCTATCTCCGGGCGATCATCCAAACACTCAACGTCGAAACCCTAGAGATTTCTTTTATTCTACAAGGATTTCTTCTGAAGATGTCAGAGAACCAATGCAACAACATGGAAGTGGATACCATCGACTCCCGAGAGGTCGTCTTGTCAGTTTGTAAGAGCATAAACGAAAACGAAACTGTCCCCAATCCTGCATCCAACGTCAATCCCAGCAATAAACCAGAGAGGTAGGTTAATCTTATTGTGTTTATATATTGTCTACTAATTTTACACATGTTTATTCCATTTATTTAGTTGAATACTGATTTATGCTATCCCACCCAAAATAATGACTTCGAGGTTTAATAACTTGGTTACATATGAAAGGAAGAGGAAGAGAAATAAGAAGACGAATACGAAGTCGTCATCGACTGCTGAATCAGTTTCCACAGTTGCTGTCGAAGCTACTGATATTGCTGCAGGTACTACACATGTCGATGAAAATTTACCACCACCTTTTCCCCCTAAAAAAAACCCAATGTTATTCCTACCTCCACTCCACCAGTCGATGAAGAGTTACCAGGACCACCCCTAGAAACCACTAATATTTCTCCGTGTACTACACCATTCGATGAAGAGTTACCACCATCTCCCCAAAAAACCAAAACCATCAAGAAACGTAAACTGACATTTCTAACAAGATCATCACCTCATGGCCTCGCTCAACTGATTCCTAAATTGAGCGTAGAACAGAGGGAAGCCGTGAAGCAAATCGGGTTTGGTTCTCTTCTTACAATGGGTGTCTCCAAGTGCCCGGCGCATTTTTCCAGACACGTAATCCAATGTTTTGACCCGGATAAGAGTTCTCTGATATTGGCCAACGGTGAGGAGATTCTTATCGATGAAGATCTCATACAGCTCGTGATGAACCTCCCTAGAGGGGCAATGAACGTAGTTGAGTCCGTTGGGGGGACAAGACTAAGGATCCTGATTTTTTTAATTTCTTGAGGGATTGGAAGACCAGATGGACCTGGGAAGACTCAAAAGCTCCTGAAACACTTTCTATGATACCCAAGATATTAAGTAACACAAGTGCAGACAACGATTTCAAAATCGACTTCGTTGTCTTTGTTGTCTCAAGTTTTTTTATGTCCAGTTCAAAATTCACGAGCAAGGTAAACATGTATTCAAACCTATTATATATCTAATTGTATTTGTGATTACTGACACATGTATTTTATTCATTTCAGGTTCAAAATTCTCAAATCCTTAATGGATGTTGATAACATAAAGGAGCTGAACTGGTGCCACTTCACACTACAACGATTGGTTGAAAGTGTAAGAAGTTGGAAAGAAAAAGCAAGTAAAGATAAAAATCCATATTTTGATGGACCTATAACCCTTTTATTGGTAAGTAATGGTGCCTCTCTTGTACATGATTTATAGATATCAAATATTTACTAACATGTTTCCCATTCCTTTACTCCAGATTTGCTACATAGATGGTGTTTTTGTGGAAGGTGAACGTCTGCCTTACGAAAGAAAATTTCCAATAATCTCTTGTTGGGATGACGTCACAGTGTTAGAATTTACCAGCTTAGAAGTTCGTGCCGGTGGTTTTAGGCTTGGCTGGGCAAGGGCGCGCCTAGCAGCTAAACAACCTGAGAATCCAGTTGACTCGGTTGAGGTAAAAGAAGACGATGATGAGGTATGTGTAAACAAGAAATTGACTCACATTTGTCTATATTATCCTGTTTTCAAGACTAATGAAATCTGTTTTTCATAACCTACAGATGTTGACATCCAAAATCCTGCAAACTTTTAAAGATACAGCCCAACAGCTTAATTACCTATCAGGGGAGTTGGAGAAACGCAACATCGATCCGAAGCCTTTTTTTGAGGCCAGTTTCCTGAACCTAAGAGAGTCTGAAGGGTTCATGAAACACTTGAAGGTGGTGAATGATGGTGAGGTTCGTGTAGGTGTGGAAGATCCTCCAAGTGAGGCACTTGGGGACACTTTACAGTGTGCGGGCTTGAAAATCAATAGTCCCCCTGTTGAATACCCTATGAGAATGCAGTGGAGGACAATGTAGACAATCCATCAGCACGGGTTGAATTGAATGATTTTGATGATGCAGTTATGCAAGATCAAGAAAATAGCTCAGATCATGTTGAACTGAATGATCTCGATGATGCAATTATGCACAATGAAGCTCAGTCACTCCCTGTTCACCCTCTGCACTACAACAAAAAACTCTATCCAGTATTTTACCATCGTTGTCTACATGTTTTGAACTGCACCTTATACCAAATCATATTAGTTTAGCGTATGCTAAGTAGAATACGTAGCCTTCTTCTTCACTCTCAAATTCCCTACCTAAATGTGGAATTAAGTTGGCTTCGATGTCCTCCAAAGGTTGGCCGTTTCCATCGAAATTCAATTGACGACGACAACTAGCAGATTCGCTGTACAATTTGAGAACACGTGGAAAATAAAGCTTCAGCTAACCAAAACTTGTAGATGATTGTAAAATGAAGGCAATATAAGCGAAGAGCGCTTCACTTCAACATTAATCACATTGCAATATTAGGCGAAGAGAGTTTCGCTTTATAAGCTATTATCAAAAATGCTCTTAGTGAAGAGATCTTCGCTTACATATGAACGGAAAAAATTAGGGAAGTCAAACAATATACCTTAAATCATTAATATCATTCTCGTTCATATCATTCTCGCTCATATGTGTTCCTTCCTGATAATCAACAAGAACAGAACATTTCATGTCGAGTATTCAAAAAACATAAAAAAGGCTGGGACGAAAAGTAAGGAAGGTGGGTGACATTCAAAAACATACCATTTTACTTTAGGAAGATGGATTGATATTATAATGAACTCTCCGGCGAAGGAGAGGTCGATGGTAGACAATGGAGTATCACTCCGGCGAAAAAATGGTCGTACAGGTGAGAGAGAAAACAGTACAAACTTTGTCTAGCTTAGCAGCAGCATGGCTTGCTGCCATGCATCATTTAATGAAAAGGTGGCAGGTGTTAGGTGGCGGTGAGGTGACTTGATAAAGAAAATATTTCAGTTTAATAATTAAATGACTAAAATTATTATGAATTAATATTAATAAATCAATCAATCAGAAAGCGAAGATTGCTTTAAAATCTTATTTTGACAATTGTTTTAAAATTTTTATTTTGACAATTGTTATAAAACATATATAATTATATTTATCACATTAGGGGCGCTTAAGTGACATAGATTGATATGTATTAATAAATGAATAAGAATTTAAGTTATACATTATTTCATGTTTCAAGATTTCGTTTAATATAATGATGCTGTTTAAAAAAAATACAATTCTAAGAACAAAAAGAGCAATCTGAAATGAAAAATAACATTAACAAATGCAAGAATGCCAAATGTTCAAATATTCAGTAACAAACCAACACATGTCTATTACAACAACAAAGGCTGCAAATCACAAGCAGCAATGGATTCAAGCAAGCTTGTGTGAGGAACACCAAATACATCCAAATATGTCGTCAAAGGATCCTCTGCCTTACCCAAACAAGTTCATTAACATCGTGCCGAGACTTGTCGTATACAACTATAGTTTTGTCGTCCTCGGGCTCGACAAATGGATTCTCCATTTCTTTAGTCGTACCTCCTCCAGCAATTACAAACCCCATAAGATCCAGTTTGTATGCCGGGATGAATTCCCCTGCAAATATAAAGGTGTAACTGTCGAACAGTTTCGGCAGCTATAAGAAACTACAAAACATTTTTAGTAATCATGGAGAATTGATTATCATATGGAGGAGGAGTAAGAACAAGACAAAACTTACATTGTTCAAATACCGCATTCTGCCAGCTCTTGGACCGCCCACAGTCCCATGATTATCTCGCTGCACCTCGTACGGTTCCTCGTCCACGTAACAGTTAAATCTGATTGATGATTTTATCCCTGTATAAAAGCAATAGGTGTTTTTAGTTTCATATATGTGAAAATGAATATTGAGTTAAGAGTAAAGGGTTAAGAATAACAGAGTCTCACAATCAATGGTAAGGACCCAACTCCCGTTTCATATTGCCTTCAATACTTTGATAGTGCGACCGCATCCACCATTAGAATCGGTGGATGCTATGACGTGGGTCACATCGTCTCGCCACCTCATTGTCACCGTGGCACCACATGTGTTAGCATATTGTTGCATCAAGTGCTGTTTAAGAACAATCATAAATATTTCAGATAAACAGGATGAAAACTTAAACAATATGGAAAAAAAAGGGAGATATGTCAAGAATAGTACTATCTCTTCACTTGTTAATTGATTTGGGCATAAAATCCAGTCTTTGCCAAAGTTTGGAACGGATGCTATGGCGGTTGCCTGCACATGCATGAAAAAAACGGTCTTTGTTAGTTTTTACTAGGGTTTCATGGAAATAATATCCTAAACCCTAGCACTAGGTAAGTTTTTCTAAATACGATGGATTTTCATTGAACGTGACATTTTGAGAGTAGGTTTTTGTTAGAAAAATTAAGTAAGTTAATTTTAAACCGGCCAACGATTACAAGTTTTGAATATTTATTCTAAATAATCAAAAAGGGAGAGATTGTTAGAAAATAAACCGTTAAGTCATATCAAGTATATTAATTGGTTTAAATATAACAAGAAGGTGTTGTAGCGTAGTGGTAAACACCCATGTCTGTCACGCATGTGACCAGGGATCAAATCTCACCGACAGCAAATAATATTTAAAGTTTTGCTATTTCAGGGAAGCTGAGCAAAATCCGAAATTTACCTATAGGCAAGATCGGCTCGACAATGTATACCGGTTCGGTCAACCGGAGTTCAGTCAAAGCGTTCGGTCAACCGGTTCGGTCAAGAAGTTCAAAATCCGAACAGGTTCAACCTGTGTGTAGAAATCCGGACAGGTTCAACCTATGTGCAGAAATCCGGACATGTTCAACCTATGTGCAGAAATCCGGACAGGTTCAAGTTCAGGACCGGTTGAGTTGTAAACCGAAAGAACGGTCAAGAAATCTAACCGGTTGAATATCAAACCGACCAGAAGAAGCTATGAAAAACCTGAAGTCATCCGGTTAACCTGAAGCTATGAAAAACCTGAATTCATCCGGTTAACCTGAAGCTATGAAAAACCTGAAGTCATCCGGTTAACCTGAAGCTATGAAAAACCTGAAGTCATCCGGTTAACCTGAAGCTATGAAAAACCTGAAGTCATCCGGTTAACCTGAAGCTATGAAAAACCTGAAGTCATCCGGTTAACCTGAAGCTATGAAAAACCTGAAGTCATCCGGTTAACCTGAAGCTATGAAAAACCTGAAGTCATCCGGTTAACCTGAAGCTATGAAAAACCTGAAGTCATCTGGTTAACCTGTAGCTATGAAAAACCTGAAGTCATCCGGAATAGGTAAAGAATTCAACCGGTCAAAGAACTCAACCGGTTAAGAAACTCAACCGGTCAAGTTCTCAAACCGACCAGAAATATGACCGCACAAAGAAAGACAAGATCGGTCAAAACTGAAGGCCGAAAACACCAGATAGTCGGTCATCCGGTTAAGACAAATAACCGACCAGAAGCCAAAGCAATAACCGGAAGCCATTCGGTTAAGACAAATAACCGAACAGTTTAAGAAGATACTTCGGGTATCTGTTGAGAATGATACCAAAGGAACAGACTGAACATTTCCATATTCATACAAGTCTGAGGACAGTTTGCAGGCTGCAGAAAACCGTCCTACAAGATCTTTCCACTTCAGGATAAATCAGAAAGGCAATCTTCCAAGTACAGACAACTGTCTAACCGACAGTTACCACATTGAGTAATAGACAAACCTAGCCGGTTTGTCCTATATACTGGAAGAACAGACCGCCAGGTTTGAAAAGTTAACCGCCAGGTCTGAACAGTTGACCGCCAGGTCTGAATCACTGAACCTCTGCTCAACCAATCAAATTCAAGGAAATGAAATGTGACCGTTGGCACATTTCACCTTTAAAAGGAGCAGCTGAAGAGGAGTAAATGCGGGACACAATGAACAATTAATTTACAAGTGATAAGATTGTGTTCTCTCTCTAGAAAAGGCCTAAGTGCTAAAGTTGAAGTGTGTATTTACAATTTCGGTGTAAATTGTACGGGTGTTATCGAGCAGGAAATAAGTCTCGATCGGATTGTATTTGTATTCCTTAGTGAATATCCTTCTCGCGGTTTCGAGAGGAAGGGGTGACGTAGGAGTTTTATCTCCGAACATCCATAAAAACTTGTCTTGTTATTTACTTTCCGTCTGACTTACTTTATAACCGAGTTGTACTAACCGACCTACACCTTTTTGACCGACACTACACTATCTAAACCGAATCACCAAGTTACCAAAACCGACCCATCAATTTCCAAACCTGTCCTATTCAAAACCGGTTCTGCCTATCCTGTAAGTGTGCTGCTTCAACCTGAAACAAACCTCTTCCGCGCTTGAACCTGGTTCAAGGGTTTGTGACAGTTTGTATAGTATTGAAACCCCGGTGTTAATCTCTAACCGGATTAGTCACCACCCTTTGAGTGAGACGCGCTAACCGGCCCAACCCCGGTCCTCCAGCCGCGACCTAGATCCTAACAATTGGTATCAGAGCAGTTAGTTTCAATACTCAAGCAAGCATGTCTTTTGATAGGCCACCAATGCTAGAAGGTGATGACTTTTCCAACTGGAAGGCACGCATGTATCTGCATTTAATCACCATGGATGACGAAATGCAGTTCATCATAGCCGAAGGACCGATAATCATTGACAAGGACAGAAAGGACTGGACAGCTGAAGATAGGAGAAGAAATAATCTGGATAACCATGCCAGAAACCGGATCTCCAACGGTGTAGACAGAAACACGTACTGGAAGATCAGAGACTGCAAAACCGCAAAGGAAACATGGGAAACGGTTATACAGATTCACGAGGGAAATGAAAGAACCAAGGAAAACAAGTGGGAATGCAGAAAACCGAGGAGAGATGACCGGAAACCGGACAATCAAAATAACCGAAATAACTATTAACAAACCGGTGAAGGAAGTGAGGTTCAGAAAGCACTGATAGCCGATGATGGAGGAAGCTTATGGGCTCACAGTGACAGTGATGATGAACTCACATGCCTTATGGCAAATGAGGAACAGGTATTTGACTCTCCTTGTGAAGAATTTACTAAAAATGAGTTATATAATGCATTGAATGATATGGTAGTAGAGTATAAGAACCTACTAACTCTATTACCTAAGCAACCCAATTTTAGAGCCGACCTCATAGTACCCATTTTGACCGAACCAAAGATCATACAACCTGATGAAACCCCTACCTTAGAAACCGAGTCAGCACCTGAACTACCCTCTGAAACCGAACAGCTCAATGAGCCAGTTCAAGAATTGACCGAGGAAGAAAATGCCCGCCTCCAGTATAGAATGGCCGCATGGAAAAGATCTAGTGAAATGGTAAGAAAAATGTGTAGTTACAAAAGACACCCTACTTGCATGTTTGGTCTAGGTTACAAAAACAATAGATCCCAAAGCCAAAAACACTTAGACAAAGTAAGGCTCACAGAGAATGATCTTCCCTTTGTAAGTTTTATAAGAAGCTCCTTAACCGCTGAAGAGGAATTAACTGCCTATTATACGGAAGACAAATTAACCTATGTAGGTCCGACTGATTCTGAGAAATGGCTTCACCCTGAGAAAAGGAAAGCCAACCGGTTCAAAAGTAGGCAAGCCAATTCTCAACCGCATAGGATAAACCAAAGACCATCCCCAAATAAGGGACTCTTAGGACAGCAGAAAGATGTCAAGTCTTGCACAGGAAAACTAATTAGAACCATAACCGGGAAAACTATCCGATTTATTAAAGTTTGGATACCCAAGGGACTAATCAACCGCGGACCCAAAGAAAAATGGGAACCAGAATTTCTATTGTCTATGAATGTAGGTAAATCAAGACAAAGGCTTGGAAAAGACAACATTGCATTCGGACAGCCGGCTGCTGACAGACACATCACATGAAGGGAACAAGCATGAAGTGGCTAACATCCTCACAAAGCCACTTCTCGAGTCTAAGTTTTCTTCCCTTAGAAATATCTTAGAATTGTTAGATTACAAAAATTTTCATACAAAATTCTTCTTCAAATAATGTTCTCCTTAAACCAAACCGTTTTTCCAAAAACTGGCCAAACAAACATAAGCTTTTCTAAACCGGCCAAACAAACATAAGATTTTTAAACCGGCCTACTTCTTACTTCTTGCATGGTTTTGAATATTTATTCTAAATAATCAAAAAGGGAGAAATTGTTAGAAAAATTAAGTAAGTTAATTTTAAACCGGCCAACGATTACAAGTTTTGAATATTTATTCTAAATAATCAAAAAGGGAGAAATTGTTAGAAAATAAACCGTTAAGTCATATCAAGTATATTAATTAGTTTAAATATAACAAGAAGGTGTTGTAGCGTAGTGGTAAACACTCATGCCTGTCACACATGTGACCAGAGATCAAATCTCACCGACAGCTTATAATATTTAAAGTTTTGCTATTTCAGGGAAGCTGAGCAAAATCCGAAATTTACCTATAGGCAAGATCGGCTCGACAATGTATACCGGTTCGGTCAACCGGCGTTCGGTCAACCGGTTCGGTCAAGAAGTTCAAAATCCGGACAGGTTCAACCTTTGTGTAGAAATCCGGACAGGTTCAACCTATGTGCAGAAATCCGGACATGTTCAACCTATGTGCAGAAATCCGGACAGGTTCAAGTTTAGGACCGGTTGAGTTGTAAACCGAAAGAACGGTCAAGAAATCTAACCGGTTGAATATCAAAACGGCCAGAAGAAGCTATGTAAAACCTGAAGTCATTCGGTTAACCTGAAACTATGAAAAACCTGAAGTCATTCGGTTAACCTGAAGCTATGAAAAACCTGAAGTCATCCGGTTAACCTGAAGCTATGAAAAACCTGAAGTCATTTGGTTAACCTGAAGCTATGAAAAACCTGAAGTCATCCGGTTAACCTGAAGCTATGAAAAACCTAAAGTCATCCGATTAACTTGAAGCTATGAAAAACCTGAAGTCATCCGGTTAACCTGAAGCTATGAAAAACGTGAAGTCATCCGGTTAACCTGAAGCTATGAAAAACCTGAAGTCATCCGGAACAAGTAAAGAATTCAATCGGTCAAAGAACTCAACCGGTTAAGAAACTCAATCGGTTAAGTTATCAAACCGACCAGAAACATGACCGCACAAAGAAAGACAGGATCGGTCAAAACTGAAGGCCGAAAACACCAGATAGTCGGTCATCCGGTTAAGACAAATAACCGACCAGAAGCCAAAGCAATAACCGGAAGCCATTCGGTTAAGACAAATAACCGACCAGCTTAAGAAGATACTTCGGGTATCTATTGAGAATGATACCAAAGGAACAGACTTAACATTTCCATATTCATACAAGTCTGAGGACAGGCTGCAGAAAACCGTTCTACAAGATCTTTCCACTTCAGGATAAATCAGAAAGTCAATCTTCCAAGTACAGACAACTATCTAACCGACAGTTACCACATTGAGTAAAAGACAAACCTAGCCGGTTTGTCCTATATACTGGAAGAACAGACCGCCGGGTCTAAAAAGTTGACCGCCAGGTCTGAACAGTTGACCGCCAGGTCTGAATCACTGAACCTCTGCTCAACCAATCAAATTCAAGGAAATGAAATGTGACTGTTGGCACATTTCACCTATAAAAGGAGCAGCTGAAGAGGAGTAAATGCGGGACACGGTGAACAATTAATTTACAAATGATAAGATTGTGTTCTCTCTCTAGAAAAGGCCTAAGTGCTAAAGTTGAAGTGTGTATTTACAATTTCGGTGTAAATTGTACGGGTGTTATCGAGCAGGAAATAAGTCTCGATCGGACTGTATTTGTATTCCTTAGTGAATATCATTCTCGCGGTTTCGTGAGGAAGGGGTGACGTAGGAGTTTTATCTCCGAACATCCATAAAAACTTGTCTTGTTATTTACTTTCCGTCTGACTTACTTTATAACCGAGTTGTACTAACCGACCTACACCTTTTTAACCGACACTACACTATCTAAACCGAATCACCAAGTTACAAAAACTGACCCATCAATTTCCAAACCTGTCCTATTCAAAACCGGTTCTGCCTATCCTGTAAGTGTGCTGCTTCAACCTGAAACAAACCTCTTATGCGCTTGAACCTGGTTCAAGGGTTTGTGACAGTTTGTGTAGTATTGAAACCCCGGTGTTAATCTCTAACCGGATTAGTCACCACCCTTTGAGTGAGACGCGCTAACCGGCCCAACCCCGGTCCTCCAGCCGCGACCTAGATCCTAACAGGTTTCATAAAGATTAACTACACAACGACATCACATAACATAATCTAATTTAGTGGTTTCATAATCCTAAATATGAAAAGTTACTATTCAGGAGTACGTACCATTGTGGAGACGTGAAGATGTTGCTTCTTGTTTGGTCGACGGGGAGCCGGTTACGAATCGCCGTGAAAGGAGGCAGGAAGAGAGAGAGATGAATCGGGCGGAAATGATTATAAAATAATCATATTAGGGTGTATATATATTCATGGAACCTGGGCGAACATGTCTTGTTTCGAAAAGCGACTATTCATTCCATTTCATAAGACACCTGGAACAGGGGCGAATAATTCTTCTCTCGAAAAAACGACTGTTCAATCCGTTTTACATGGAACATGGTCTTGGAGAACAAATATTCTCTCTCTCACAAGGCGTCTATTCATTCCATTGAATCTGGGCGAAGGGGTATTCTATATGAAAATCAATTAATTGAAGCGAATAAGTCTTCGCTACTGAGCCTCTCCCCGCAAAAAAAAATTTAAATAAATATAAAAAAAAATAGTGAAGTAATTGAAGCGAAGATTTGTTCGGTTGCTGCATGTTATTTTTAATAAATTGAATTAATATTTAAAGAATGAAAATAGAAAAATAATGTTAATTTTGGTCTTTACATATAAGGGTATGTGAATCTCCATGACAGGCAAGCGGTCTTCTCATGGGTGGGTTGGGGGGTTTACATGAACGTCAGGCTAAAATTAATTGAAACGAAGAAATCTTCGCTTTCTATCGTCTCCTCGACAAAAAAAAATAAGAGTGAAGTAATTAAAGCGAATATTTGTTCGTCTCCTGCATGTCATTTTTAATTAATTGAATTAATATTTAATAAACGCAAATATAAAATTAATAATAAAAAATAAGAATGAATTAATTGTAGCGAATATTAGATCGCTGCATGTGATTTTTAATACATTAAATTAATATTTAATAAACGGAAATATAAAATCCCGGTCATTTTGGTCTTTACATAGACGTGTAAGTGTATTTTCATGAAAAGCAAATGGTCTTCTCATGGCTGGTGTCACGGGCTCAGTCTTTTCACTGACGATCCGTGCGGCACTAGTTACGATCTTCGCAAGAACAAGTAACTAGTCAGTCTTACTCGACGCAACACTCGGCGTTTAACAGAATTGACACAAGAATTCTAGAGAGAGAGTAACTCTTACAAAAAAAATAGTATATTACTCGAATACTTGGTGATTTACAATGTAATACCTCACAGGTATTTATAGGACTAATTCTAACTGTTACATTGATTGTGCACTAATTTAGGGATTCCTTATAATTATCAATCAAGGACATTCCTAATTAAGGACATTCCTTTTATATATCAATTAGTGATCCACTAATCAAGGAATTCCTTTTAACTCTCCATTAGGTGCGCTAATCAAGGACCTTCCTTCCAGCTTCCTTCCAATCTAGAATCTTCCTTGGGTTGGGCTTAAGAGGGCTCAAGCCTCCTCCTCTTCTTGGGCCAGGAGGATTGGGCCGTGACATTCTCCTTAAGCCTCCTCTTCCTGGGCCAAGAAGATTGGGCTGTGACATTCTCCCCCACTCAATCTGGCGACGTCCTCGTCGCTTCCTCCTTGTAGGCCCTGATGATATCTCCACATGAGATAGAAGTTTTGAACGACGTGCTGGCTTTCTAACCCGTTTCTTCTCTAAGAAAGGGCCTTCGTATTGCCTCACAAGCCCCTTATGAATTTTGGAAAATTGTCTCTCTTGATGGAGGAGAAGTTTTACTATCACTCGGTTTCCTCCGAACTCCAAGTGTCTTCTCTTCTTTTCCTCCCATTTCTTCATTCTTTTGGCGGTCTTGGCTATTTCGCACTTCTCTTTCGTGAATGGAAACTCCTCTGGTTGCCTCTTCAATTCCTCCAATTTGGAAGGTTTAATGCGATAAAGAACCGTCGCCGATGGTTTAGTACATTTGACTAACTCTTCTCTGATATCCACCTCTCTTTTATGGTGGAGTTTCTCTGATACTCCAGCGGGCATTACATCGTGACCTTTCTCTGGTACAATTGTAACTTCTGGATGTATCTTCTCTTTAGACGCAATTTTCTCATCTTCTTTCCCAGCGACAAAAGATGATGAGTAGGTGTCCTCCGCACCTTTTGAGAGTTGCATGGCAGATAGGTGCCTAGTTTCTCTCTTGCCCTCTCTTGTTAAGGGTATTGTGCGAGTATTACCCTGCTCTAGAATGTACATCATATTGGCAGAAGGGAGTAGGATGGCATTTACCTTGTCAAGGAATTCTATGCCGAGAACCATTTTGTAGTCATCCATGTCGATAATGGAGAAATCCAGAAGGCCGGTCCACTCCCCCAAATTGATCTTCACATTACGAGCAACTCCATAAGTCGCACTTGGTGCCGAGTTGACTGCTTTAAGCCACCCTTTCTCTTTAGTGTACTTAATCCCCAGTCTTCCCGCCTCCTTTACCTCTAGAAAATTGTTGTTGGCTCCCGTGTCCAACAAAGCTTTAACCATGTGGTTTTTTACTCTAGTTTCCACAAATAGTCGTCCTTTCTTCACGGACTTTGACTTATCAAACTTTGCTGTAACGGCACTGATTAGGTTTAACGACCCCAAGCGAGCTTCATCGTGAAGGCGTTCTTGCTCCTCCATCAATGCTGATAGTTTATTCTTCACAGGGCACTCTCTTGCTTTGTGTGGCCCTTCGCAAAAGAAACACTTTATCCGGGGTTTCTCTCCATGTTTCTCGTCACGATCTCCTTTACCATTGGATTTGGTAAACTTAATTGGGTCTTCATTGTTATAGATATGGTCTCCACCATTTTCCCCATTGTCATTCCTCTCATAGGTCGACTTTGGTTTCTCTTGTCTTCTCATCTCGACAAGAGATTCAGCCACGGCAATTGCGGAGCTTAGATCTTGGACACTACGTCGTTCCAATTCCAACTTCGCCCACATTTGTAGACCATCAGTGAAGGCAAACAAGGCTTCGTCGTCTGAGTAGTTAGGGATCTCAAGGAGAGTAGCGATAAACTCCTTGACATACTCCTTGATACTCCCTCTTTGTGAGAGTCGCCGCAACTTGGCCCTTGCTTCTCGAATAGCGTTTTCAGGATAGAACTGTCTCTTGAGTTCCTCCTTGAATTCACCCCAGGTATTGATAGAACACGTACCTTTTTCAATGTCGCTACTCCTTCGCCTCCACCACAGCATTGCGGTGTCTTCCAGGTATGTTGTGGCAGTATCAATCTTCCTCGCCTCTTCTACCAGGCCGAGTGCTTTGAAGTACTGGTCTAGACTCCATAAGAAGTTGTCGATCTCCTTCGCATTCCTCTCGCCTAAATACGCTTTAGGCCTTGGAATGTCTATCCTTATCGAAGTGGGGACTCCTACAGGCGCGCGTCCGCACTCTTGCGCAACCGCCTTCTTGAGTAACGCCACATCCTCTTCGGTATCTTGTAACTTAGAAGTCATTACCTCGAGTTTCTCAGTCAAGGTCCTGATTTCACCAAGGAGGGTCTTCTCCACGATCTGAGCTTGCTCTTGACATTTGGACAAGCCTTCGTTTAGGGCACCTTGCATTCCTCCTCGGAGCTCGTCTCTCTCCTTCTCAAGCTCGACAATGTGTTCCTCTAGGTCCCCGTCATTATCTTGTCCGTACGCCACGGTGAGTTCTACCTTCTCCAACCTGGCGATGATGTCAACGATAGCGTCTCTTGATCTTTCTCTTTCTTTGGTAGCTTTGGTTCCTCCCGCCTGAACTTTGCGAGAGTTCCTACCATCTTCTCCGGTCCCGTGGGGAAGATTCTCTACTTCGTCCACGACCTTTGAATTTTCTTCTGATCTCTTCGTCATTTCAGCTCTGATACCAATTGTCACGGGCTCAGTCTTTTCACTGACGATCCGTGCGGCACTAGTTACGATCTTCGCAAGAACAAGTAACTAGTCAGCCTTACTCGACGCAACACTCGGCGTTTAACAGAATTGACACAAGAATTCTAGAGAGAGAGTAACTCTTACAAAAAAAATAGTATATTACTCGAATACTTGGTGATTTACAATGTAATACCTCACAGGTATTTATAGGACTAATTCTAACTGTTACATTGATTGTGCACTAATTTAGGGATTCCTTATAATTATCAATCAAGGACATTCCTAATTAAGGACATTCCTTTTATATATCAATTAGTGATCCACTAATCAAGGAATTCCTTTTAACTCTCCATTAGGTGCGCTAATCAAGGACCTTCCTTCCAGCTTCCTTCCAATCTAGAATCTTCCTTGGGTTGGGCTTAAGAGGGCTCAAGCCTCCTCCTCTTCTTGGGCCAGGAGGATTGGGCCGTGACATTCTCCTTAAGCCTCCTCTTCCTGGGCCAAGAAGATTGGGCTGTGATACTGGGTATGGGGGGTTTACATGAGGGTCAGGGCAACGGGCGTGGAAATCTTCGCTCCCATCGCATCTCACCCTTCCCGCTGACACGGTGCCCTGAGCGAAGATATCTTATCTGGGTATCATATGATTACTATATTAATTGATGCCGTTAACAGGCGCTGCCGTTAACGGCATCTGGTGTGAACCCGTAATGAAACCCGGATTCCGGATCTCCCTCCCTCCGTTTCCTACCCAGATTGATTTATTAATAAAATAATAATGCTGCAATCTGATTGGTCCGCCATAGGGGAACACGACAATCGGTAGCAGAAGATCTGGATTGGAGTTTTATCCCATCACCAAGCGTCATATCTTTTCTAAGTCACACTTCTCTTCCACATGTACATCTATATTTGATGTTTTAACTCTTTTCCTTTGCGTGTTCATCTGGGAGATTCTATTTTAAGTTTTCTTACAAATAATAAGTTTATTAAATGCAATAAATTTAGAAATTCTGGAATTTGTCATTCATGTCCTCTTGGAAACATATTAAGTTTCCCTTTCTTTTTGTTAAATGTTTTACTCTTATGTCATTTGAGATTGTTTTGATTTATGGGTATCTTCTGTTTTGAGTTCTTCTAATCACCAATATTATTTATTATTATTGATTATTATTCTAAATTTTTTTGGACCTTTCCTTTGCCAAATAAATCTAATTTGTATTCTAAGATCTTCAATTTTAAAACATTCATTTTGGATACAATTTGAAAGGGATATACAAAACATCCAATGTGATAATGGTCGTGAATTTGATAATAAACCTTTTTGAGAATTGTGTAAACAACATGGTATTTCTTTCCGTTTGTTGTGTCCTCGTACATCACCTCATAATGGGAAATTCGAAAGAAAAAATCGTACAATTAATAATATTATTCTTACTCTACTTGCCTATGCTTCTTTACCTCCATCTTTTTGGCATCATTAATTACAAATGAAAACATATCTCTTTAATGTTCTTCCCCATAAGTTATTAAATTATCAATCACATCTTCAGATTCTTTATCAAAAAGATCTATCATATTATTAACTCTAGGTTTTTGGGTGTTTGTGGTATCCTCACTTCCCTCCTACCACCATAAATAAACTTCAACCCCACTTTATTTTGTGTGAGTTTTTAGGATATCCATCAAATAATCATGCTTACAAATGTTATGATCATGTAATGTTCGATGAGACCACATTCACATTTGCTAAATTACACTCCTTAAACTCATACTTTTGATTTTTTAGATAATGGTTGATCACCCTATTGGATCCATTATTTATCCTCGGACCCCTTCTATTGATCAAAAATCGGTTGCACCAGATCCCATTCCCCCACTATATCACATCGCCCGTAATAGTACTTGGCCAGCATGCATCAACGTGCAACGGTTCTATCCATCATAGAAATAATTTCTTCACTGGTAAAAAAGGGGTTAAAACCGAGAGTAAAAACTCTTGGTTTTGACCCTATAACTTTCGGTATAGACAATTTACCGAAGGTTTTAGTAACTCTCGCCATCCCTCGGTATTGACTCTCTCGTTAAAAACAATTGGGCATTTACCGAGAGATATCGTATAGTTTTCGGTTTAGAAACCCTAGAGTAAAACCGAGAGTTATATGAAAACTTTCGGTTTTTCTCTTTGTGGAAAAACCGAGGGTTTTACAATAACTTTCGGTTTTTCTCTTTGTGGAAAAACCGAGGGTTTTACAAAAAACTTTCGGTTTTTCTCTTTGTGGAAAAACCGAGGGTTTTACAAATAACTTTCGGTTTTTCTCTTTGTGGAAAAACCGAGGGTTTTACAAATAATTTTCGGTTTTTCTCTTTGTGGAAAAACCGAGGGTTTTACAGATAACTTTCGGTTTTTCTCTTTGTAGAAAAACCGAGGGTTTTACAAATAACTTTCGGTTTTTCTCTTTGTGGAAAAACCGAGGGTTTTACAGATAACTTTCGGTTTTCTCCTATGGTAAAGAAAACCGAGAGTTATATGAAAACTCTCGGTTTTCCTCTTTTGGGTAAAAACCGAGGGTTTGTCATATAAGTCTCGGTTTTCTCTTTGGGTAAAAACCGAGAGTTTTCTAATATCTCTCGGTTTTTCCATTTGAAGAAAAACCGAGAGATTTCAATAATACTTTCGGTTTTTCCCGTAAATTTTTAAAAACGTGCGGATTATTTTGCTCGCAACCAAAACCTGTTCAGCCAAATCAATATATCAATGATAAAAGAAATGCAACATACATTAAACGAACACATTAATTGATCATTAACATTACAAAATGCGAAACCAAACTAATATTCCGAATAATCTGTTATAAATTCAACTACTAATGAAAACATGTTCATAATCGAAACAACCTTAGCTTATGGGGGGAGGAGGTGGTTTTTGCCTCATATACAATTCGATTCTCTCCATTCTTGCGTTCATCTCTAACTTCTCCCTCTTCATTCTCGCGTTCATCTCTAACTTCTCCCTTTCCATTCTTGTCACCATTTCTTCCTTTTCCGCTTCCATTTCTTCTATTTTGCGCCTTCTTTCTTCATCTCTCTTCTCCAGTTCCTCCAGCTTGAGCTTCATTATTTGATTCTCTTCTAACAATCGCTCATTGTTTCGCTGTGAACTGTTTCCACTTCGACGATCCTCACGAAAGTGTGTGGGCCGGACGCCTGATCCCATTCCGAACACTACCCCGTGTTTTTGTTGTCCGAACACCCTCTCCGTCAATTCAAAATCTGATATTCCCGGTTCGTTACTAACAACCTCCTCCATCTCAACCTGCACAATTCAAATAAAATATAATTTCTATAATAAAAAACTAGGCATATTCAATTCACTTACAATTTTCTCTTGCACGTGTTCGTCCGGGACGGGTGTTGGGTTTTCTTTTATCGGTTTAGGGGTACGGGTCCTCTTGAATACTTCAATTACAGACGGTGCCCGTCCCATTTCAATCGCTTGTTGAAATAAATGATTTATATAATTAATAACAATCTTTAGATTAAGTTATTACAAATAATGTACTTACCAACTCGTCTTCAATTTGTGCAAACGGTCTACTTCCCGTTCGATGCGGGAATTTCAACTTCTTCCTGTTCTTCATATTTGTAGAACTATTTCTCTGTATTTGAAATAAAAAATGAAGTTAGATTAATTAATATCAACTTTTATTTAAATTATGAAACCATACCTTAAATGTTTCTGTGAAGAAATGGTTGCGACACACAAACTCCCAATCATCTCGATCGTAGTCCGGTGGAGGATTAGCCAGTACCGCCGCCTCGTCTCCTTTGTGGACGTGGATATATGTCTTGTTCAAATCCGACCGCCATCGATCCCATATCTGATTGGCGTGTCCCAATCCGGTCTTTCGGAAAGACTCAATATCACCATTAGTGGCTTCGAACGGATCCTGAAAAAAATAACATCCGAATGTTAAAAATAATTATTTAATGACGTAACGTATAATCAAGTAATAAATATTACCTTGATAGCAGTCCACAGTGAATCCAATTGGTCTGCACTTAAAGCCTTCCACTTTAGAAGACGGTGTGAGACAGCTGCGGGGTCCCGGATAATCGACCCCACATGTCTAGACCACCGTGTTCTTCCCACGTCTGTACCGCCTGGCCTCCCATCCTTCTCCCTAAACGTAAGAGGAATCCTTGTCCCCGCTAACCTCTTAGACAACGCAATATTCTTGTTCTTCCCCCGTCTCTTGCGGGCAGAAGATTCTTCAAAATTGTCAAAATCATAATTAGATATGTCAATCAATTTAAACACTAACTAATTTGTAAACGAGTTACCTATCTATGATGGGTCGGGAGTGGTCCCGTGCTCCTCCTCGCCAACCTGCTCCTCGATATGCTCCTCGAGACCCTCGTCTACTGCCTCATCGCTATCCACCATATCAGCAAATGTGCTCTCTATAAACTCTTGGAGCTCATCATCGTCTTCAGCCTCGTCTGTTCGAGGAGGCGCAGTAGCTATCGGGACCACAGCAATAGGTGGTTGGTCTCTAGAAGACGATCCTCAGAGCTTTAAGGACTCGGATTGGGCAAGTAGGTTTTGGTAGCTTTTATCCAATTTCTTGGGTGTCTTCCTCATACTCTTCCAAGTTGTTTTAGGACCTTCAGACATTCTTAATTCACACAATTAATAAAATTGAGTGAATAATTGAAATAAAGTAGTAATAAGAATGAATATAAAGTTAAAAACATAAATCTACCTAATTAATTAATCTGAACTATATGTTTGTAAACCGCAGTTTTATTTTTGTCACAATCTTCCAACCGGGTCGGGCTGACATATTAGGGGCGTAGAATACTTGTTTTGCTTGACTTGCCAATATATACGGGTCTTGACTTTGGGTTTTCAAAATTCGGTTTACATTTACACTTACGAAGCCATATTTATCCACTTTCACTCCTAGTTCCCCCGAGTGTGTATCAAACCACTTACACTTGAATAAAACAACTCGTTTGTGAGAATAGTATTGTACTTCGATTATATCCGTCAAAACTCCGTAGTATGATATAGTTTCAGATCCGTTGTACCCCTCAACAACCACCCCACTATTTTGAGTGGTCAAACCTTCGTCGTGTTTTTTTGTACAGAATTTGAATCCGTTTACTTTACACCAAACATACATAGACGAGTACATACTTGGACCTTCTCCTAAGATCTTGAGGTCTCTTGATATGTCGTTAATTTCTGCTAAATGGGCGACCTATATATGTATCCGAAATGAAGTTGTTAAAATGAATAAAAAGAGTTAGGATATATGGTTTATAATTTACTCACTCAATGCTTGAAATATGCGGCAAACGTTTCTCCACTGGACTCGTTGTTATAATCTCTGTAAATAGATCGAATATTAAATAGCATACTCTTTAATGCTAATTAGTAACAGCAACATCGAATCTTACATATAAAAAGGTTCTGCTTCGGGACAATTTTTCAAAATGTAAGAATGAGCTGTCACTCGATCGATATAATCCAAGTTGTATATTTTTCCGTTAGATAGGTCTTCCAATGATGCAAATATTGAAATGCCCGAGATTTCAGGTTGTGCATTTTCTTGCTCTTGTTCCTCCATATACCTGACACATAAACTAATACTCTCATTAACAAGATAGCTCTCGCTTATAGAGGCTTCGGGGTGGTTATTATTCCTCAAATATCTTTTCATTGTACCCATGTAATGTTCAAACGGATACATCCATCGATACTGAACAGGTCCTCCAAGCAAAGCCTCAAATGACAAGTGAACCGGGAGATGCATCATGATGTCGAAGATTGACGGCGGAAAAATCATTTCAAATTTGCAAAGTGTCAATGTAATATCCATGTACAATTGTTCGAGGTCCTCTTGAATCAACTCTTTGAAGCACAGCAATCGAAAGAAACGAGACAAATTTACTAACGCATCATACACATTATCTGGAAGTAATCCACGAGTTGCTAAAGGAATAAGATATTCCAATAAAATGTGACAACATGACTCTTTAATCCCGAAATCTTTTTTTCTTCCAAATTTACACAACCGCCGATATTTGAGCAAAAGCCATCGGGCAACTTGAGATCTTTCAAGAAATTACAAAGCCGTTTTTTATTTTCGGATGTCAAAGTGAAAGACGCTTCTGGATAATGAACAACTCCTTCATCATTTATAGGATGTAACCATGATTTTATGCCTAAGAGTTCTAAGTCTTTACGGGCTTTAGGACCATCCTTAGTCTTCTCTTTCACATTCATTATTGTTCCCAACATGCTATCACAGATATTTTTCTCAATATGCATCACATCCAAATTATGTCTCAATAATAATGATTTCCAATAAGGTAGACGGAAGAAAATGCTAAGTATGTTCCAATTGTCTCCCCTTGTTTCATGATATATCTTGGTTCTCTTGCTCAGATCCGCACTAAGAATTATGTCTTCTAGGTCTCGTGCTTGCTCGTAACTTTCTTGTCCCGTTAACAATCTAGGGGGATCTCTATAATCAGTTCGACCATCAAACGACTCTTTATCCCTTATGTATTTGTGCTTCGGTGGAAGGAAACGTCTATGACCCAAGTAACATTGTTTGGAACCATGAACCAATCGAAGGGATACCGTGTCGTTGTTACAACAAGGACAAGCGAATTTACCTTTCGTACTCCAGCCAGATAAATTCGCGTATGCGGGAAAGTCGTTAATGGTCCACAACAACGCCGCTCGCATGTTAAAGTATTGCGAGGTGTGTGCATCAAACGTTTTCACACCTGTTTGCCACAGTTTATGCAACTCTTCGATCAATGGCTGGAGAAATATGTCAATTGCATCTCCCGGACTCTTTGGACCCGGAATTAACATAGATAAAATGAAATTGCTAGAATCCATGCAAGTCATGGGTGACACATTATAAGGAACGAGAATAACCGGCCAAACACTGTATGATTTTTTCCCTTTTGCAAATGGCTGAAACTCATCGCTTGATAAACCCAGTCTTACGTTTCGAGATTCTGAAGCAAAATCTGTATAATTTTCATCAAACGTCTTCCAAGTTAAGGAATCAGCGGGATGTCTCAACGTATCACTATCAACTCTTCCTTCTTTATGCCATCTCATCATTGGAGCCGTTTTTGAGGACATGTATAGTCTTTACAGTCTTGGTATTAAAGGGAAATATCTCAACTCCTTTTTTGGAATGAATTTCCCGTTTTGCTTCTCCCGAACTGTCTCACTTGTTTGGTCGACTTTCCATCTTGAAAGACCGCAAACTCTACAAGAATCTTCATTTATGTCGTCCTTCCAAAATAGCATACAGTTGTTCTTACATGCGTCTATCTTGTCATATTTAAGCCCGATATCAGTAATGAATTTTTTACTTTCGTAGTATGAGTTTGGCAATTGAGCGTCAATCGGTAATATGTAGTCTTTAAGCAGATGCAGCAACATATCGAACGAAGAATTCGTCCATTGACATACATTTTTTATGTGAAGTAGTTTCAGTAGTGCTGATGATTTCGTTATTCGAGCACCTTCATACAATGGCCGTTTGCAATCATCAAGCAATTTATAAAATCTATGCGCATCTTCGACTGGTTCATCGTTGCTCGGGACGTCATTAACGTTGGGGAACATATCGTTTATAAATTCGTGCATATAACGTTCTTCATTGACCTCTTCATTAACTGTATTATTCATCTCCGGTCTCGCATCGTTGAATTCCGGCACGGCATCCTCCGATTGATCATCGTCATCATCATCATCATCATCTAAGTCATCGACATCTTCATCGACATCGCCATTAACCACTTGAGTAGTACGTCTCTTTTCTCCATGAAAATACCAATACTCATAATGAACATTTATTCCATAAATGATGAGGTGAGTCTTCACTTCGTCTATTTCCATAAACGGCGTGTTCAAGCATTTCACGCAGGGACATTTCACGGTTTGTCGGGATGTATTCCTAAGAGCATACTCGAGGAATTTGTCAACGCCTTCCTCGTAATCTGGATGATCTCGACGTAAGGTCATCCAGCTTTTATCGGGTACTTCCATATTTCTAATAAAATGGAAAACAACCCGCATTATTATTTACTTAAATTTGTCTAAATTAATTATTCTTACATAATTGTAACATAATCGCTACCTAATCTATCATTATTCCAAAAGAATTCAACATAAATCTAACATTTTCTAACTAAAATTTCACCTAAACAAACAATAATAATCAAATCATTCAAATAATGACTCTAACCTAAATCAACAGTAATCAATTGATTCACAAACCTAACATAAATCTAAATTAAATCTAACATTTTCTAACTAAAATTCCACCTAAACAAACAATAATAATCAATTCATTCAATAAATGACTCAAACCTAAATCAACAATAATCAATTCATTCACAAACCTAAATCTAACAAAATATAACATAAATCAAATCTAACATAAATCAAAATTAAATCTAACCTAAATCTAACATGAAAATCCAACATAATTCTGAAAAAATCTAACCTAAATCTAACATACATAAACCTAAATTTAACATAAATCAAAAATTAAACTAACCTTGAAAGAAAAGAGCGACGAGGAAGAGCGGCGGATGTAGATCGACGGGCGGGCAGCGGACGGATGAAGGTCCTAATCCAAACCTAATGACAAGAACTTTAACTAATCAAAATTAACCTAAAATCCAAATAAAACCTAAATCAAACTCAAATTAAACCAATATCAAATCAAACATCAATCAAACTCAAACCAATCCAATCTCAAATCAAACCTAAAATCAATTTCATTCATACCAAACTCAAATCAAACATAAATCAAACTCAAACCAATCCAATCTCAAATCAAACCTAAAATCAATTTCATTCATACCAAACTCAAATCAAACCTAAAATTAAATTCATTCATACCAAACTCAAATCAAACCTAAATAAAACTCAAATCAAACCTAAATAAAAATTGAAATCAAATCTAAATCAAACTCAAATCAAACTAAACTCAAATCAAACCTAAAATCAAATTCATCAACCAAAATCTAACCTAAGTCAAACCTAAAACTAACCTAAATCAAACTCAAATCAAACCAAAAAATCATCATATCTAACAAATTAGATAAATCAAACTATATAAATCAATTAACCTAAAATTATATCAACTAACCTAAATCAAATCCTAAATTTAACCAACAAATAATTTTAATCTAAACATATAACTCAAACTCACCTTTGATACAGGTGGTGGGCGGTGGGACGGCGGCTGGGCGATTCTCCAATCGGCGGCGGCGGCAGGAATCCAATCGGGCGCGGCGGTAGTGCGATTCTTCAAGCGGCGCGGCGGCTCAGCATTTCTTCAATCGCCGTTGAGGTCTTCAAGCGGCAGGCTGTTGGCGGCGTCGTCTTCAATCCGGCGTCGTCTTCAATCGAGCGTTGGGGAGAGTGAAGCGGGGCGGCGCAAAAGAGGAATCGTGCGGCGCGGAAGATGAATCGGGGAGAGAAGAAAGAAAGAAAGAAAGAAAGAAAGAAAGTCGCGGGTTTTGTTTTTTTAATTGGTCATTACCGAAAGTTTTATGAATAACTTTCGGTTTTGATCAATTAATTATTTCCTTGAGTTAATCACAAAACTCTCGGTTTTGATGTTTCATTACCGAAAGTTTTATGATTAACTTTCGGTTTTGATCAATTGATTAATTCCGAGGGTTAATCATAAAACTCTCGGTTTTGATCAATATTTCTGAAAGTAAGGTAATTAACTTTCGGTTTTACAACTTCATAAATTGTTAAATTTATTGGTTTCTCACTTTCTAATAACCTTGAACAACATTAATTTAACACATTTGATATCCTTAAAATATTTCCCAATCCATATGATCAAACATTACACAAATACATAAAACACAATCTAAAATTTTTAAATAAAACACACACTTGATAATATTAGTTAGGAGTCTAGATTATAACAAAAAAACCAATTATTTTAACAATTTGTCACATAGTAATTTCGAGAGTTAATCATAAAACTCTCGGTTTTTATGGGTATTTCCGAAAGTTTTACTCTAAACTCTCGGAATTATCATTTCACAAATTGTTAAATTAATTGGTTTTTAATCTTCTAATGACTTTGAACATTATTAATTTAACACATTTAATAACCTTAACACATTACATAAGCCATATGATCAAACTTTATACACATTCATATCATCATAAACACAAACATATAAATACACTTCTTTATATAATCAAACACAATCATAAACATTTTAACATTAAACACAATCTTAATTTTTTAAAAACAACACACACTTGATTAGATTAATTAAGATTCTAGATTGGAGTGTATCAAACCAATTAATTTTCCAAATTATGATTTGGTAACACCGAAAGTTAATAGTATAACTTTCGGTTTTTATGGGTTTCACCGAAAGTTTTAAGGAAACCTCTCGGTCCTGACCTTAAACAGGAAGGGTCAAAACCGAAGGTTTTCAAATAAACCTTCGGTTTTTACCCTTCCCCATACTTACAAAAATTTAAGATTTTTTTAAATTGGGGTCAAAACCGAAGGTTTATTTGAAAACCTTCGGTTTTTTCAATTAGAAATTTTTAGATTTTTTTAAACGAGGGTCAAAACCGAAGGTTTTCAAATGAACCTTCGGTTTTGGCCATGCTGTTTTTTTAAAAAAATACGATGAAAAGTAAACAATAGTAAAATAATTCATTAACAACCTATTAAAACCAAACCAAACATAATAATAATTCATGAATATTAAACAAAACACATAAATATATTGTCATAGTTCGTACGGAAAAACTAATAAACACATAATAAATCTAGAAATTATTAGATGGGGTGGGAGGAGGGGGTGGTTGATTCAGTCGACTCCTCAACACTACAAGTTCCTGTTCGAGATTCTCTAATCTCTGGGCCATTTCGGCCCTGTCCGCTTTAATTTCACTGAGCAAACGGCCTCTTTCCGCATCCCTTAATCGGATTTGTTCCATTTCCAGCGTCATTTGTCTTACCCCCTCCTCACGTGCCGCAATTTCTGATTGTGCTATCAGATTCTGGTAACACGGATGCAGTTTCTCCGGTGTACGCCGAAGTCTCTTCCATGATGAATCACCCATATCCTAAATGCATTTCAGATATATGTATATATATATTAATCAAACAAAATAACGTAAATTGGCATAAATCTAGATAATATATATATAAACTTAAGAATTCTAAATCTCATAATAAAAAAAACCAAATGAAACAAACCTGAACGAGAGAAGTGAGGAACCGGCGTGGAGGAGGCTAGGCGGCTGCGGCGCGGGAGAGAGAGAAAAGAGAGATGGCGGAATGAAAAAGAGAAGGGTTAGGGTTTGTATTTATAGAGGTAGATGCCGAAGGTTTTAATATAACTTTCGGTTTTGATATTAGTCAAAACCGAAGGTTTATTAAAAAACCTTCGGAAATAACCATTACCAAATTTAGAATTTTTTTTAGTTGAGCAAAACCGAAGGTTCTTTGTAAAACTTTCGGAAATGAGAATTTCAAAAAAGGTAAAACCGAAGGTTCTTTGAATAACCTTCGCAATTAAAAATCCCCGGGATTTCAAAACCGAAGGTTTTTGTAAAAACCTTCGCAATTAACCCACATCCAACACTTAGATTTTTTTTGATTTTTTTTGGGAAGGTAAAAAACGAAAGTTCTACAAATAACTTTCGGTAATAATTATTAAACCCGAAGGTTATACACCCCCCTCGGAATCTATTTTTAATACCGAAGGATTTGTTCCTCTCGGCAGTATTTAGGAGAGTTTTATAAAACCTTCGGGAAAAACCGTCGGTAAAAGTCTTTTTTTTACTAGTGAGCTTATTCTACAATGCTTCCTCCAAACTCAAGTTATCATCTAATGAGCCTTTCAAACCCACCTACATGGCATGTCACACGCAATCAAAATGACTTTTTTAAACCCAAAATGACTTTTAACCTTATGTCCGCTGTTTTTAAATTCTCTTTACCATGTAAACCGTGTTGACCCGAATTGGAAAAAGGCCATGGATGATGAATATGATACTCTTATTGAAAATAAGATGTGGGAGTTGGTGCCCCGTCTAGTTGATGTTAATAGCATACGATCAATGTGGATTTATTCTCATAAAAAAATTATGATGATTCTTTTGAGAGGCATAAAGTATGTCTTGTGGTGATGCTAAAACCCAACAACTTGGAGTAGATTTTGGTAACAATTTTAGCCTGATTGTTAAGCTAGAGACTATTCGCATTATTCTTAGTCTTGCTTAATCTAAACTTGGCTCATTCATTAGTTTGATGTCAAGAATTAATGTGTTCTTACATTGTGAGCTTAAGGAGAGTGTATACATCACTGGTGAAAAGGGGTCAAAACCGAGAGTAAAAACTCTCGGTTTCGACCCTATAACTTTCGGTAAAGACACCTTACCGAAGGTTTTAGTAACTCTCGCCATCCCTCGGTATTGACTCTCTCGTTAAAAACAATTGGGCATGTACCGAGAGATATCGTAGAGTTTTCGGTTTTTCCACAAAGAGAAAAACCGAGAGTTATATGAAAACTTTCGGGTTTTTCTCTTTGTGGAAAAACCGAGGGTTTTACAAATAACTTTCGGGTTTTCTCTTTGTGGAAAAACCGAGGGTTTTACAAATAACTTTCGGTTTTTCTCTTTGTGGAAAAACCGAGGGTTTTACAAATAACTTTCGGTTTTTCTCTTTGTGGAAAAACCGAGAGTTTTGATTTAACTTTCGGTTTTCCTTTTCGGGTAAAAACCGAGAGTTTTCTAATAACTCTCGGTTTTCTCCTTTTGAAGAAAACCGAGAGTTTTGTAATAACTCTCGGTTTTTCTTCAAATTGAGAAAACCGAGAGTTATTTGAAAACTCTCGGTTTTTACACGAAGTTGAAAACCGAAAGTTTTCATATAACTCTCGGTTTTCCTCTTTTGGGTAAAAACCGAGGGTTTGTCATATAACTCTCGGTTTTCTCTTTGGGTAAAAACCGAGAGTTTTCTAATATCTCTCGGTTTTTTCATTTGAAGAAAAACCGAGAGATTTCAATATTACTTTCGGTTTTTTCTCGTAAATTTTTAAAAACGTGATTATTTTGCTCGCAACCAAAACCTGTTCAGCCAAACCAATATATCAATGATAAAAGAAATGCAACATACATTAAACGATCACATTAATTGATCATTAACATTACAAAATTCGAAACCAAACTAATATTCCGAACAATCTGTTATAAATTCAACTACTAATGAAAACATGTTCATAATCGAAACAACCTTAGCTTGTGGGGGGAGGAGGTGGTTGTTGCCTCATATACAATTCGATTCTCTCCATTCTTGCGTTCATCTCTAACTTCTCCCTCTCCATTCTTGTCACCATTTCTTCCTTTTCCGCTTCCATTTCTTCCATTTTGCGCCTTCTTTCTTCATCCCTCTTCTCCAGTTCCTCCAGCTTGAGCTTCATTATTTGATTCTCTTCTAACAATCGCTCATTGTTTCGCTGTGAACTGTTTCCACTTCGACGATCCTCACGAAAGTGTGTGGGCCGGACGCCGGATCCCATTCCGAACACTACCCCGTGTTTTTGTTGTCCGAACACCCTCTCCGTCAATTCAAAATCCGATATTCCCGGTTCGTTACTAACAACATCCTCCATCTCAACCTGCACAATTCAAATAAGATATCATTTCTATAATAAAAAACTAGGCATATTCAATTCACTTACAATTTTTTCTTGCACGTGTTCGTCCGGGACGAGTGTTGGGTTTTCTTTTGTCGGTTTTGGGGTACGGGTCCTCTTGAATACTTCAATTACAGACGGTGTCCGTCCCATTTCAATCGCCTGTTGAAATAAATGATTTATATAATTAATAACAATCTTTAGATTAAGTTATTACAAATAATGTACTTACCAACTCGTCTTCAATTTGTGCAAACGGTCTACTTCCCGTTCGATGCGGGAATTTCAGATTCTTCCGGTTCTTCATATTTGTAGAACTGTGTCTCTGTATTTGAAATAAAAAATGAAGTTAGATTAATTAATATCAACTTTTATTTGAATTATGAAACTGTACCTTAAATGTTTCTGTGAAGAAATGGTTGCGACACACAAACTCCCAATCATCTCGATCGTAGTCTGGTGGAGGATTAGCCAGTACCGCCGCCTCGTCTCCTTTGTGGACGCGGATATATGTCTTGTTCAAATCCGACCGCCATCTATCCCATATCTGATTGGCGTGTCTCAATCCGGTCTTTCGAAAAGACTCAATATCACCATTAGTAGCTTCGAACGGATCCTGAAAAAAATAACATCCAAATGTTAAAAATAATTATTTAATGACGTAATGTATAATCAAGTAATAAGTATTACCTTGATAGCAGTCCACAGTGAATCCAATTGGTCTGCACTTAAAGCCTTCCACTTTAGAAGACGGTGTGAGACGGCTGCGGGGTCCCGGATAATCGACCCCACATGTCTAGACCACCGTGTTCTTCCCACGTCTGTACCGCCTGGCCTCCCATCCTTCTCTCTAAACGTAAGAGGGATCCTCGTCCCCGCTACCCTCTTAGACAGCGCAATATTCTTGTTCTTCCCCCGTCTTTTGCGGGCAGAAGATTCTTCAAAATTATCAAAATCATAATTAGATATGTCAATCAAATTAAACACTAACTAATTTGACCATAGTCAATTCCGAAAGTTTTCAAATAAACTTTCGGTTTTAATGGTTATTTCCGAAAGTTATGCCATTAACTTTCGGAATTACCACTTCACAAATTCTTAAATTAATTTGTTTTCAATCTTCTAATGATTTTGAACAGCATTAATTTAACACATTTGATAACCTTAAAACATTACACACTACATATGATCAAACTTGATACACATTCATAAGATAATCAAACATAAACTTTCATATACATTTCTCTATATAATCAAACACATTCATAAACATTTTAACATTAAACACAATATTAATTTTTAAAATACAAGAAACACTTGATTATATTAGTAAAGAGTCTATTTTAGAATGTAAAAAAATAATTTATTTAACAAATTATGAAGGGGAAAAACCGAAAGTTATATCATTAACTTTCGGTTTTGTAAGTTATTTCCGAAAGTTAATGATATAACTTTCGGTATTACAATTTCACAATTTCTTAAATTAATTGGTTTCTCACCTTCTAATGACCTTGAACAACATTTATTTAACACATTTGATATCCTTAAAATATAGCACAATCCATATGATCGAAAATTACACACATTCATAAGATAATCAAAAATAAACATTCATATACACTTCTCTATATAATTAAACACAATCATAAACATTTTAATATTAAACACAATATTAATTTTTAAAATACAACACACACTTGAATATATTTTTTAGGAGTCTACATTGGAGGGTAAAAAACCTATTTATTTAACAATTTGTCAAGTGGTAAAACCGAAAGTTTATTTGAAAACTTTCGGTTTTAATGGGTATTTGCGAAGGTTTTAATAAACCTCTCGGTCCTGACCTTAAACAGAATGTTTTTGGCAAGGGTCAAAACCGAAGGTTTATTTGAAAACCTTCGGTTTTTACCCTTCCCCATACTTAGAAAATTTTCAGATTTTTTTAACCAAGGGTCAAAACCGAAGGTTTTTTTGAAAACCTTCGGTTTGTACCCTTCCCCATACTTAGAAAATTTTCAGATTTTTTTAACCAATGGTCAAAACCGAAGGTTTATTTGAAAACTTCGGTTTTTACCATTCCCCATACTTAGAAAATTTTCAGATTTTTTAACCAAGGGTCAAAACCGAAGGTTTTCAAATAAACTTTCGGTTTTTACCCTTCCCAATACTTATAAAATTTTCAGATTTTTTTAACCGAGGGTCAAAACCGAAGGTTTTTCAAATAAACCTTCGTTTTTACCCTTCCCCATACTTAGAAAATTTTCAGATTTTTTTAACCAAGGGTCAAAACCGAAGGTTTTCAAATAAACTTTCGGTTTTTACCCTTCCCCATACTTAGAAATTTTTTAGATTTTTTTAACCGAAGGTTTTCAAATAAACCTTCGGTTTTTACCCTTCCCCATACTTAGAAATTTTTTAGATTTTTTTAAACAGGGGTCAAAACCGAAGGTTTATTTGAAAACCTTCGGTTTTTACCCTTAGAAATTTTTTAGATTTTTTTAAACGAAGGTCAAAACCGAAGGTTTTCAAATAAACCTTCGGTTTTGACCCTTCCCCATACTTAGAAAATTTTCAGATTTTTTTAACCAAGGGTCAAAACCGAAGGTTTTCAAATAAACCTTCGGTTTTTACCCTTCCCCATACTTAGGAATTTTTTAGATTTTTTTAACCGAGGGTCAAAACCGAAGGTTTTCAAATAAACCTTTGGTTTTTACCCTTCCCCATACTTAGAAAATTTTCAGATTTTTTTAACCGAGGGTCAAAACCGAAGGTTTTCAAATAAACCTTCGGTTTTTACCCTTCCCCATACTTAGAAATTTTTTAGATTTTTTTAACCGAGTGTCAAAATCGAAGGTTTTCAAATAAACCTTCGGTTTTTACCCTTCCCCATACTTAGAAATTTTTTAGATTTTTTTAAACAGGGGTTAAAACCGAAGGTTTATTTGAAAACCTTCGGTTTTTACCCTTAGAAATTTTTTAGATTTTTTTAAACGAAAGTCAAAACCGAAGGTTTTCAAATAAACCTTCGGTTTTGACCCTTAGAAATTTTTTAGATTTTTTTAAACGAAGGTCAAAACCGAATGTTTTCAAATAAACCTTCGGTTTTGGGCATGCTGGTTTTTTTAAAAAATAAGGTGAAAAGTGAACAATAATAAAATAATTCATTAACAGCCTATTAAAACCAAACCAAACCAAACATAATAATAATAATTCATGAATATTAAAACAAAACACATAGAAATATATATTGTCATCGTTCGTACGGAAAAACTAATAAACACATAATAAATCTAGAAATTATTAGATGTGGTGGGAGGAGGGGGTGGTTGATTCAGTCGACTCCTCAACAATACAAGTTCCTGTTCGAGATTCTCTAATCTCTAGGCCATTTCGGCCCTGTCCGCTTTAATTTCACTGAGCAAACAGCCTCTTTCCGCATCCCTTAATCGGATTTGTTCCATTTCCAGCATCATCTGTCTTACCTCTTCCTCACGTGCCGCAATTTCTGATTGTGCTATCAGATTCTGGTAACACGGATGCAGTTTCTCCGGTGTACGCCGAAGTCTCTTCCATGAATCACCCATATCCTAAATGCATTTCAGATATATTTATGTATATATATTAATCAAACAAAATAACGTAAACTAGCATAAATCTAGATAATATATATATATAAACTTAAGAAATCTAAATCTCATAATAAACAAAACAAAAAAAACCAAATGAAACAAATTACCTGAACGAGAGAGGAGAAGAACCGGCGTGGAGGAGGCAGGCGGCTGCGGCGCGGAAGAGAGAGAAAGGAGAGATGAGTGGATTGAAAAAGAGAAGGGTTAGAGTTTGTATTTATAGAGGTTGATGCCGAAGGTTTTCATATAACTTTCGGTTTTGATATTAGTCAAAACCGAAAGTTTATTAAAGACCCTTCGGAAATAATCATTACCAAATTTAGAATTTTTTTTAATTGAGCAAAACCGAAGGTTCTTTGTAAAACTTTCGGAAATGAGAATTTCAAAAAAGGTAAAACCGAAGGTTCTTTGAATAACCGTCGCAATTAAAAAACCCAGGGATTTCAAAACCGAAGGTTTTTACAAAAACCTTCGCAATTAACCCACATCCAACACTTAGAATTTTTTTTGGTTTTTTGGGAAGGTAAAAACCGAAAGTTCTTTGTAGAACTTTCGGTAATAATTAATAAACCCGAAGGTTTTACACCCCACTCGGAATCTATTTTTAATCCCGAAGGATTTGTTCCTCTCAGGAGTATTTAGGAGAGTTTTACAAAACCTTCGGGAAAAACCGTCGGTAAAGGTCCTTTTTTTACTAGTGCATGATGCATCAGCCTATGGGATTTTGGGATCCTATTAAATCTAATCATATTTGTCTATTAAAGAAATATCTTTATGGACTTAAACAAACTCCATGGGCATGACACAATAGTTTTGTTAATTATATTCATACTATTTAGTTCTCCCACAATACTTCAGATATTTTTTTGTCTAAAGAAAAAGTACATTTATGAATTATCTTATATTGTACGTGGATGACATCATATTGACTACGTCTTCAGATGAAATTTGTAAAGTTATTATTACCATTTTATCTCGGAATTTTCTATGAAGGACTTGGGAAGGCTATGTTAGAATCTTTAATCTAAATCTTTATTCTTTATTTATATAATCTTAATACTCTATGTCGATAAATTAAGATAATCTTTAGATGCGTAAACATACCTGAATATTTAATAACGAACGATTCATTAAGTCGTTCTACGTTGTTCTTCGGATCTTCTTCGATTTTGGATCTCCCGGTTCTAGATCTGGACCTATGTGGGTAGGGTTTAAGTTTTCCAACCCTCTATCGATAGCCCTTGAGTGTTCTTGAGAGATGAACAATCTCTAACTTTTGTCTGAAGAGAGAAACATAATATGTAGGTTATTTATATGGATTGGGGACTTAACCATAATATATCCATTTATTATTCGGTACATCAACAAAATAATAAATAATATTTCTACTTCTATACAAATATATCCCCATATTTATTATAAATGTCTAAATAAGCCCATAATCTTTATAATTTAATAGATATTTTAATTGAGTTTTAATCTTTATATGATAACAACTAATACAAAAATACTAAATAATATATGTACCTAAATATTGGAAATAATTTCAAAAGGCTAAATTATTTTTTGGACATCGTTGTTACCCATCATTCCAATGGTTTATTTTTGTCACAAAAGAAGAATGCAGCATAGCTGGTTGATCGTCATGACATGTCTTCTTGTAAACCGTCGTCGACTCTTTTTTATCTTAAACCAAATCTTAGCACTACATCTAGCACCCCATTTGTGAATTTGTCTCTCTATAGGAGCCTTGTAGGGGAAATTTAATATCTTACTATCACGAGACCAGACATGGACAACATGTGTACTTAGTCATGCATGACCTAATAGATGCAGACATGCATGCACTGAAGCGCATAGTGCGTTAAATTCGAGGTACTTTTTACCATGGTCTCCACCTTTATCCATCGTGTGTAAAGTTGGTGACTTAGTTGGAGTTATTTAAAAGTGCAACTAAACGCCATAGAAATAGGGATGACAATGGATACTCGTATGCCCGATACCCGTGGGTACCCGATGATCGGGTTCGGGTATTTTAAATCGGGTTCGAGGTCGGGGTCAGGTACGGGGTCGGGGATGGGGAGTGTGCGAAACCCAAACCCGATACCCAACTATATTAATATTAATATATACATATATATATTTATATATTTATATTTATTTATCTATTGTTAATTATTAATATGACCTTTCACATCCCATCATATCTTTATAATAATTACATCATTTAATTTGATACTACACCCTTACCCACACTTCATCATTTTCCGTACTTCATTTTTTATTATAAAAAAATTATTTCCTCCTTAATCACTCTTTTATCTTTTCTCTTCATCCTAAGGCCATCTCCAATCCAAATATCTATTCTAAAACCTAAAATGCAGTAAACATCCCATCAAACAGTAATTCATCTCCAACCCAAAAACCCAAACTCAAAAGAATATTCTCAGAATATTCCTTTTTATAATAATTTTTAATTTTTTCAATATTATCTATATATTTATCTAAAATTACAAATTGAACTCATAACTTTACAACAACTTATTAACGTAATCGGAATGTCTTTTTCAATTTCTTAGTTATGTAATCGGGATGTCTTTTTCAATTTCTTAGTTATGTAATCGGAATGTCTTTTTCAATTTTTTAGTTATGTAATCGGAATGTCTTTTTCAATTTCTTAGTTATGTAATGGATTATTGTATTTTTTCGGTTTTTCTACGTGTTTTATTTTATTAAAATTGTTTTTATTATTTATTATTTTTTTATCAATATTGTTTATTAGTATAAATTTATAACACTTAAAAAATATAAAATATAAATATAAACAAATTTAAATATAAGTTAATCATATAAACAAATTAAAATTATCATGAATTAAACATATAAATAAAGTAAAATATAAATAAATTAAAACATAAATAAATTATATAAATAAATTAAAATATAAATAAATAAAATATGTAAACAAATTAAAATATAAATAAGTTATGTAAATTAATTAAAAACAAACTAAAATGACTGAAATGAAAGTTTTAAAAACTTTTGAGTATGTGAACAGTGTCCCTGCAAATTTGGGTTTGGAGGAGAGAGAATTTGCAAAAAAACTCAAAATGCAGTTGAGTTTGCAGATGGGTTGGAGGGCTAAGACCATCTCCAACTGAAAAACCTATTTTCAAACTCATTTTGGTGTAAATGTCACATCAAACAGTAATTCTACTCCAACCGAAAACCCATTCTCAAACCCTAAAGAATATTCTTATAATATTCTTTCTTACATCAACTTTTATAACTTTTTAATATCACCCATATCTTTTACAAACTTATAAATTACACCACAATATTATAATATCATCCAAGTATTTTAAACTTAAATATAAATTAATTATAAAAATTTATTAAAAATTCAAAAATTACAATACACGAACACAAAAAAAATACATATGAGATTGAAATAAAAAATTATTCGTACAAATAAAAAGGAGATAATTTTTTTAAAGTATTAAAGTATTTTTTTTTAATATTGTTATAATTTTTTTAAATATTATTATAAATTTATGTTATATAAAAAATATTATATAAAAAAATTTAATAATTATATAAATAAGCTCAATGTAAAATATAGAATAAAAATAAAAATATTAACAACTAAAACATATAAATAAATAAAATATTTAAACAAATTAAAATATAAATAAATTATATAAATAAATTATATAAGTAAGTTTAATATATAAAATTAATTAAGTAAAAGTTAAAAGGATAAAATGCAAAAATAAAATAAAAATATATGCGATTGTGAATTGTAGCAACGCATATTTGCGCTTTTTTAAGAGGGAAAATGAAAAATCTCATTTTGGGTTTGGTTTTGCAGTCCGGTTTGAGGAGAAAACTCATTTTGGGTATGGGTTTCCAGTACTATTGGAGTTGCTCTAAAACCTATTATGGAGATGAGTTTGCAGGTGAGTTGGAGATGATTTAAACTATCAAAAATTATCTCTCTCTCATCCTTCTTTATCTTCATCTCTTACTATTTTTCAATATTTCTTCTTCAATTATAGTAACAACAAAATTGTTATATTTTTCGATATCTATAACATCTTATATAGGTAAATAATATTTATATTTTTTATATTCCGTAATACTACTATAAAGTTATTTATTGTTTAGTTATTCATCAATGTTTTTTTATAGTAAAATATATAAATTTAGACTTTATTTGGGTAATGGAATACCCATCGGGTATCGGGTACCCGACGAATCGAGGATGGGGAAGATATAAAGATACTCGTCGGGTTCGGGGTTGGGGTTGGGTAGTAAAATAGAAATCGGGTACGGGGATGGGTACTTCACTACCCAACGGATAGGGTACCCGTTGTCATCCCTACTTAGAAAGTCAAGTTTTTGCCTTAAAAACATCGCTTCTTGTGAATTGTGAGAAAATTATTGTAATACTCATGTAACAATCATGTTAGTCAAGTTGAGAGACTATTGTGCTTTTAAAGTAGATGTATGTATATTTTGGCCGAACTACTATAAATATTGTATTTGTTTTTTTTATTGCTTTCTTTTGTTTCCTCTATTGTTTGTTATTCTTATTTTACATCAAGAAGGATACTTAATCTCTCGGTATCTTAACAGTCTCCCCATTTATCCATCATGTATGTTCACTTTAGTTTCATACATCGATGTTGATTAGGGTGGATGGTCCATTTCGGATTATTGTGTGTTTCTAGGGGATAATTTAATTCATTGGTCTTTTAAACATCAACCAACTTTATATCGTTCTAGTGTAAAGTTTGGATATAGAGGGGTGACTAATATGGTTTCAAAATCTTGTTGCATGAGAAACCTCCTATTGGAATTTTATTGCCTAATCGAGAAGGCTACTTTAGTTTATTGTGATAATGTTAATGCGATATATCTATGGGTGTTCAGTATTTGGTTTGAACCGAATATCCGATCGAATCCGAATTTAACGAATTCGAATTTCATTTTCGGTTTTCGAATCGAATTTAAACTAATTTGAATTCAAATACGGTTTTCGGTTTGATTTTTGAGTTTGAGTTTTTAACTCGAAACCAAATCGAAAACCGAATTCATTTTTTATTATATATTAAATTAGGTAATTCGTTAGCACTTCTAAATCTATAAGATTAAAATTTGTTGATAGTGAAGGTAAAAAAAGTGCAAGTACAATTATTGTAATAAATAGTACAATTGTGTAGGTGTGTTCAATATTTAGTCTGAACTGAATATCCGACCAAATTTGAATTCGAATCAACCGAATTCGAATCAACCGAATTCGAATTTCAATATTCGGTTTGATTTTCAAATTTGTTTAAAAAATAAAAATTTGAAGAACCCGAATTAAGTAACTCGAATAACTCGAAACCGAACCATTAAACGCCCCTAGATGTATCTTGCCAAGAACCCAATTAAAATTGAGATTGATATTCATTTTGTTCGCGAAAATGTGACTTGTGAACAAGTTCAATTGTTACATGTCCCATCATGTTTTCAAATTGTTGACATCTTTACTAAATGTTTTCTGTTTGTATTATTTGAAGATTTTCAAGACAATCTCAATGTTCGAGGATCTCCCTCTTCGACTGCGAAGGTGTGCTAGAATATATTATATTATTGTTATAATATAACATAGTATAATATATTACGTCGATTTATTTGTTAATATTGTTTTATATGAATAGCATTTTCTAATCTGACAATATTGTATATATAGTTGTTAAGGTTATTGAGTTTGGTAAGGAATAAATCTCCATCCAGAATAATTATTAAGTTGCTAAAGAGAAACTCTATGAGTTTTTTTTTTTGTTGTTTTTTTTTTTTTTTTTTTTTGAATGAGTGATTAGGTAGTATTTAATATATTCTCTCAAACAAAAATAGAATAATACACTTGACAAGATGGTTTGAGCCATATCATTTATTAATGATATTAGCTAGTTGATTCATCAATAGATATATGTTTCATTAATAGATATTAAATACACCATTTTGGATTATCATTTTAAGTTCTAATATGAAAGTGCTAGTTAGCTAGGTTGTAAATTGTAACCCCTCTAGAACTAATTATTAAAATTTAAACTAATTTTGATGTAGCTATTCTCAACTTTTTGTATTCTTTACCTTAATTTTAATATACCCACAATTTTAATGAAGTAATTTTCATGCCCTCATGTATGGATAGACAAAATCTCCACTACCAAAATAATATTTTAATTTATTTGACATGGTCTAATAGTCAAATTTATATTTGAAAACCTATTAAAATAACCTTAATGCTAGAACCTTAGGTTATTTCACTAAGGCATTGGGCTTGGTCTGATAAACGTGGTCTTGAAAGGGAAAAATGCATCTATGGCCATCAACGAGAATCCGGGAGTCGTTCAAGCTACAGTACCTGAAGAATTTAGAATGGAACCTCAATCGCATGAACAGCCAAAAGAATATTGATCAACAACAACAGAAATCTCCCAGCAATTTTTCTAACCAACAAAGGCTCTTGGAAGAAGAAGATACAGCTGGCACCAATTCAACAGATCATGAAGTTTCTCAACTGTCAAAGTCAACGGGTCGCTATGCTCTTTACTTTTTTCGAGATCTCTTTATGATTTTATCTTGCTGCTACTGTTGCTTCTGCTGCGGAGGTATGAATAGAAATGATGTTATCCTTCTACATTATATATTCATTTGCCAGTTGATTTTTATTAAATTGGTGTTCTAGGACCCATAATTACGAAATTGTAAAAAAAATGGTTCTTTGATCTTCTGTTTTAGTTGTTAAAAAGTGATGATATTGAATTTCAACTGAGATGACCAAAACATATCATCCAGCTTGGCTCAAAAACATGCATAAACTGCCCTTAACTTGCTCTGCATTCCATCAATAGTGAGCTTGACTGAAGGATAAAGAAAGGGAAATGTTTGTTCATATTCTGTTAAACAGATAAGTAAGAAGCTTATTCTTTCAATCAGAGAAAACCAACCAAATTCTTCAATAGAAATTCTAAAGTATGCAATTTTAGTCCTGGTCTTGTGTGTTGAAAGAAAGAAGCCCCTTTCTGGTTGATTTTTACATGAGATGAATTCCTTTTAGGGGTTATGAGCTTCTCTTGAGATAATCAATGTTGAGGTTAAGTTATAAGTAAAACTGTTCCTATTGGGGACCCTTATGATTGGAATTGGATAACATGAAACTAGAATCTCCCTTTTTGTTCACTTTCTTTCAGCTTTTATTCTTATTTTTTATTTTAAATGTTAAAGTTTGCACTAATAAAGTTGCTGCAAAATCGGGCTTTAATTACACAAAAAGTGTGTATACCAAGATCTGTATGTGTTTCTAGAGTTGAAATTGGAAGTTTTTAGTAACTGTAGTAGTGACTAAAAAGAAGGGTTTTTGGTTTATGCCTATATAATATTATCTGACCTGTAATTGTTATTTATCCTCTTTCAGCCTGTGTCGATGAAGAAGGTTAAGAAGAGACAGGGAAGCTCGGACCCGGTGGTTATGGTAAGACATCTTTTAATCCACTTATTTATAATATTCCAGCTTGCTATAACTACTATATTCAAAACCAATTAAGACCCATACATATTGGAACATCTTTCATGTAAATGAAGTTCATAGGTATCCAAAATCATGTTCGCTTGTTTTATTTTACTCATTTGAATCACGATATTGACATGCAACTGAAAGATTATATTTTAGCAGCTGAGAATCTAGGAGGGAAAACAATAGTTATAATGCTGGATATGTTTTATGGACAGCAGAAGTTTCAACACATGAAAAGTATTTCCATGATACTAAAAATAGAATATAGATCTGTATTCTTTGCATAAAATCTTCAATGTAATTCCCAAAGTGAAAACCTAACAACAAACAATCAACTTTTGAGAGAAGGTATAAAGTTAGACGTCGAGGTTGATCATGTTTGATTGTTGTTAAAAGAATGCAAATTCTTGGAACTAATAGAATTTAAATATATATATATATATATATATATGTTATTTACAATTGACAACACTACATATAGAAGGTATACAATTTTCTTTTCAGAGTTGAAAATTCACAAGTTAGTAAATTGAACCAACATAAAAAAGAAAATACATTTCAAACAAGTATAAAGAGAATGTTAAAAAACTTTTTGAGCGGGATTCATTAACTTCCTCCACTATTTAATTCTCATTTCAAAAATGTTATTATTTCCTTAGAGTTTCTTATTTATCTATTGAGCAGTGTAACTTCTACGCTCACTAGATTCTCCTGAGATCTTTCATAATCAAGTCCTTATGTGTTTTTCTTCTCCATCTCTTCGATTAGATGTTCTTCATAGATCTTCTTCATAAGTTGTTTGATTCGTTGAAGAGGTGTCATGTGCAGTGTTTTGTTGCAGAATGTTACTTGAGAAACTCCCCTACTATTAGTGGTTAGTGGTTCTTATCTTTCACTTTCCAATGTGGCGGTTTGTGAATTTGTCATCGTATCTGTATTTCTTGATCTAGTTGCTTCGTTTCCCTAGAGATTTGAAATCAGCATGCTTTTAATCAGGTACTAACATTCCTTCTTTTCGCTTCTTCTCATTTCAGTGTGCTGTCGAGGTCTTGGGTCTATTTTTTCAGACTATTTTGAAGCCTTGACCTGAATGTCTGTCTCATTGGTCTGATTTGTCAAATAGTATCTTTCCTCTTATTGTTGAGATTGGTAACCGCTTTCTAACCATTTGAGAAAATAACAATATTACTAATTTGCAGTTCATTGGCCTTGATCATGCCTGTTCGAATACATAAGAGGGTTAATTTCATTAACATATTAAAAAAATATTAAAACATAGTTTTTGATAAGAAAATGGATCACCATATTGGTTGTAGAAAATGGCGGATAAGAAGTTTTTTTTTTCCTTCTCGAGAACTATAATATCGAAATGGCAAAATGATCTTTCAATTCTTCCTTTGTTAAATTGTGTGCCTATTGCTGTTCAACTTCTGTTTTATCATCACAAAATTTCACCCACAAAATATTTTGTATTTACAAACAACTCACTCTCTTAAAAATTACTCTGACACTTGATCTATTAATAAAAAATAGAATTCATCAACTAATATTTAGGTTGAAAAAATAATTGATTCTATATTTCATGAAGAAGTTCTTTGTTAACATTATAATTTATAATGCTTGAAATTTATTAAATTGTTACTAAAATTAAGAATGGATAAGTTATATTTGTTTTCTAAACTTTGATTTATTTATGAGATTGATCTTTAAAACATAGTTTTTTATTTTGTTTTGTAAACTAAGTCTAAAATATTTAAAAAAATAATGGTATATATCATAAAAAAATTTAAAAAAATTTATTATTAAATATTTTAATTAAAAATATAATTGTTCAGATATATTTTCTCTCCTAACATTTTTTAATTATATATATATATATATATATATATATAAAAAAAAAATTAAATATATTTTTAAATTATATATATTAATATATTTAAATATAAATTTATTATTTTTAAAACTATTTTTAAATTATATATATTAATATTTTTCTTAAATATATGTATATATATATTAATATTAGCTATTGATATAAATTTATTATTAAATATCTAATTTTAAAAATAAAATCATACAATATAATATAAATAAGAGTTATAATTATAAAATAGCATGTATCTCGTGCAGATGCACGAGTAACAATATAAAAAACAGTGAAAAAAATATTACGGTAAATTTTTTATGGGCGGGTCAACCCAAAATTCGACTCAAATATCCATTTACTCTCACATATATCCAAATTAACCACAGTTCTCGACCCGGCAATTCGGACACTTTAAAAATTAAGCATCATTATATATATAGATTAGTAAGTTAAAAAGTTGAACTTATATTGTTAAAATGTCACGCGTTTATCAAATTTTGGGTTGAATTTAAAATATAAAGTGTTATTAGCCTAGTTGGTTAAAAGGTTGTACTTGTTTTGTTAAGTTGTAAGTTCGAACCATACATATAACATTTTTAATTTTATTTTTAACCGTTTTAAGTTTATGAGCGGGTCAACCCACAATCCGACCCAAGTATCCATTTATTCTCACATATATCCAAATTAACCACAGTTCTCGACCCGGCAATCCGAAAACTTTAAAAATTAAGCATCATTAATTATATATATATATATATATATATATATATATATATATATATATATATATATATATATATATATATATATATATAAACTATAAGTGTCTAGTGTCATTAATACATAGCAATTTAATTATCTTGGGAAAACTAATGAAAATATAGGTTAATTATACTCATATGAATGTTAAATATAAAAATAAGTAAAGTTAAAATTAGATAATTCATTCATACTTCAAAGTAGGGTAGGATTACAATTTTCATGATAAAACTTTATTACAAACTTATAAATACAATGAATATTAAATAAGTTGAATGAATTTTTTGGAGTCGAAAGTTGTATTAAGAAAAAAAAAAATCACTCTTAACTAGTTTAACCGAGTATTTAACTCTGTTAAAATGAAGTTGCACAAATTAAAAACATCAAAATGGTAATAATGTTAATTATATTTGGTTAACATGAATGATGGATGTTATATAAAAAATGAATGTTAAGAACATCAATTTCATATTTGAACAAAATATTTTTACTTCAATAAAAAAAATTATTTCTTCATCCTCATTCTCTAAGTTGGTGAATTTTGGTAATAGAGATAAATATAATTATTTATTTTTTTAAAGAGAAGTTGACAAAACAAAAATATATTGTTTTCATATTCTTATACATTAAATGTAAAAATGAAAACAAATTCAAAAATTTTCATATTTAAGTAAATTTTGAAAATTTTAACTTAATTTTTCTGTTATTTTATCGTTCAATTAGAGTGCAATGATGAAAAAATAAAAGATAAAACTAAGCATTTAATCGAATTCTCAATACTATTAAGTTGACGATTATATAAAATTTATATAAATTAAAAGTTAAGAATTAGAGAAATTTTAAACTATTTCTTTTGGAATTAAACAAGTGAATAAGAGAATTAAGGAACAAAATTAGTTAATTAATAGAATAAAGATTGGAGAAGAAATGGGATAAATCTCTTATTTATATATATATATATATATATATATTTATATATATATATATATATATATATATATATATATTAAATCCACTCAAATGTGTCTATGTATAGAGAAAAAAACTCATATTTTCTCTACTAACTTATTCTCCTATTTATTACAAAATTGAAAAATAAAATAAAAAGTGATTAATTGTGTTGTATTTGAATAAAACATTTCATTTATTAATTTATTAGGTTAGGTTAATAAATTGCATAATATTATTAAAATAATAAAATATTTTTTCCTAGAAAAAAATATAAATATAAATTTTGTCCAAAATATATAATTTAAACATTCTCATTTACATAATCAAAGAGTATTAATTTGTATTAAATTTTTTATTATTTCTTATATTTCTTTATAATTTAATATATTAAATAATATATATATATATTATTAATTTAATTTATTAAATCTATTATTATTTATTTTAAAAATAAATAAATTATTTAAGATAAAATATATAAATATATATTTAAAATTTATTAGTTAAGATAAAAAGAAAAAGAAATTATGAAAATGAAAGGGAATAACAATTAGGACTTATTTGAGGAAATAATTTATATAAAAAAAAAATCTTATTTGAAATAGTTAAGATATTTTTTTGATTTAAATTATCAAAATATTCTATATACATTTTAAAATCATGGAAAATCCAAAAAAAAAAATATCAAACGGGACTTATTAATAGAAAGAGAGATATAATCTAAAACCTTATGCTTAGTCCATTCAAATTAACATTCTAAGATATTCCGTACATATAGTTTAAAGTGTTTTTCTAGATTAAAAATAAGACATAGAATTAGGACAAAATTAGATTGAAAACGTGAAACTGAAACTGGTATTTATATAATATTAAAATATTACAATAGTCCTTATATTTATATTTCAACTGTATTTTCAAAATGAATATACATTAATTATTTTTTACATTATTTTACATCCTCTCCTCAAGATGGACATCTCTCAAGTTCATCTTGTCTCGAAGGTTGAAAAATAAACCACGATCTAAAGCTTTTGTAAATATGTTAACTCCCGGCATCTTTGAATAGACATGTAGAGATTGAATAAAATCTTGTTTAAAGTTATCTCTAACAAGGTGACAATTTATATCTAAATGTTTTGTTCTCTCGTGGAATACCGGATTTTTAGCAATATGAATTGTAGCTTCATTATCACATTGAATTGTAGTTCCGACAAACTCACTTTTGTGTTAAAATCGTTCAACAAATAAGATATCCACTTTAGCTCACAAATTGTAATGGCTATACTCTGATATTCTGCCTCAGCGGTCGGCCGTGATACCGTAGTTTTTTTTTTTTTTGTCTTCCATGACACCAAAGCTCCTCCAAGTTTAATGCAATAACTTGTGAGAGATCTTCGACTATCTGTACATGTGTTCCCAATCGGCATCTGAAAAATCCTCAATCATATAGTTATAATTACAAGGTAAAAAAGTCCTAGTGAAGGTGTGCCCTTTAATTATTTAACTACATGTAAGGCTGCCTCCCAATGAACTTCTAATGGTTTATGCATATATTGACTTAGTTGTTGAACACTAAAACCAATATCTGGTCAAGAGAAGTTTAAGTAAATCAGTCGTCCAATTAGTCTTCTAAATTTTTCTGGTTCGACTAATTCTGGACTGTTCGATTCATAAAACTTTATGTCCTTTTTTATGGGAATTTCAACTAGTTTGCACCAAGATAATCCTGTGTCAGCTAGTATGTCAAGTATATATACTTACGTTAATTTACAAACAAACGAACACACGTGCGTTGTAATTCTAATCCACTGAAATACTTAGCATTACCTAAATTTTTGATTGTGAATTTTGAATATAGATATTGTTTAACGTTATTAATAGTTTGTAAACAATTTCCAGCAACGAGTATGTCATCTACATATACTAATAAGGCAGTGAATATTTTTTCAGTTTTTAAAATAAACAAACAATTATCATTTATTGACTGAACAAAGTCAAATTTAATCAATTTTTTTGAAAACTCTATATTCCACTACATTGAGGATTGTTTTAAGCCATAAAGGCTTTCATTAAGATGGCATATCTGATTTTCTTTTGCTCCAATTATCCCTTCTAGAAGGTGCATGTATACATCTTCATTCAGGTCACCGTGAAGAAAATAATTGTTAACGTCAAACTACTGCAAAAACCAATTGTTAGAGGCTGTCAAAGCGAGTAAAATTCTTACCGTGACTGCTTTTACAACCGGAGAGAAGCTATCGTGGAAGTCAATCCCATTTCTTTGGTTGTATCCCTTTGCTACTAGCCTCGCTTTGTACTTTGTCACTGTTCCATTTGGATTTAATTTCGTCTTGTAAATCCATCTGCATCCAATTGATTTCTTCCCATTTGGAAGTATAACTAGATTCCAGGTATTATTGTTTTTTAAGGCAGTTAGTTCCTCGTTCATGGAAATCTACCAATGTTTAATTTTTTTCATCTTCTTTGTAAGATTGTGGTTTTTTAACTATAGTTCTTAAAAAATCTAAGTGTTCATTATTAATAAATTTAGTTGTATATGGAAAAGTATTTGGAGTATAAGAAGTTCCACTTATAAGATTTGTATTTAAATTAACAACATAATTATCATGCCAAACATGGGTCTTCTTTTCCTTATTACTCTTTCTTTGTTGATTTTGTAAAACATTGGTTTTACTTGGTTGTATAAAAGAGTTTTGTTTAGAGTTTTCACAAAAAATTGAATCATGATCAGCATCATCATTTATAGAAGTTGAATCTCCTACAATTGAGTCTTCTGATTCTTCATCAAATTCATCAAAATGATCTATATTTATAGAATCATTTATCTTTTCTGTAATTTTTATTTTCTTTTGATGTGGAAAGATATTTTCATAAAAATAATATCTCTTGTGACAAAAATATTTTCAGTTGTAGTATCAAAACCTCTATATCCTTTTTGTCCTGGACAATATCCAATGAAAACACATTTTTTTTTCTCTTAGTTCAAATTTAGTTTTGTGAGGAGTGTTATTTTTGGAATAGCACAAACATCCAAAAACTCTTAATTGTGAAAAATCTTGTTGTTTTTTATGCAATTAAAAAATGGAGTTTTCCAATTTAAAATTTGTGTGGGAGTCCTATTAACAATATGTGTTGCCATTAAGATTAAAAAAAACAAAAACATGAAGGTAAACTTGCTTGAAAAAGAATAAAACGGGCAATTTGAAGAAGGTGGTGATGTTTTCGCTCTACCACCCCATTTTATTGTGGGGTGTAAGGGCAAGATTTTTGATGCAATATTCCATTTCTTTTGAAAACGTTCTGACATTCAAAACTTAAGAACTCACTCCTATTGTAAATTCTTATAGTTTTAATGAACAATTCAAATTGTGTTTTGACCATAGCATAGAAATCAAAAAATATTTGGCAAACAAGATTTTTAGTTTTGAGCATGTATGTCCAAGTAAACCTACTATAGTCATCTACAATTGTATATGACAATTGTAAGCATATAAGGAAAATCAATGAAAGATTTTCTTGATATGGACCCAAATGTCTATATGAATCAATTCGAAACACCTAGTGGTTTTAGATTGACTATTATTGAAAGGTAATCTTTTTATTTTTAAAATTGGAAAAACACTACAATGAAAATTGTCATTCTTATCTAAATTGAAAACATTTTTTAAAGCAATATCAGAAAGATGACCAAATCTTCTATGCAGTAAAGTAAAATCAGTACATGTATTGAAGATTTTGTTCCCTAAATCAGTTCCTAGTAAGTACAGGTTTTGAGAAAAGTCTCTTCTGCTTATGATTGTATTGTCTCTAACATCCCACAATAGACAACCAGTAGAAGAAAAACTGGCAACTAATATTGTTTATTGTAGTAAGTTTTGAAACTGAAATTAGATTATAAGTAAAATATTTTACATACATTACATCATATAATATCAGGTTTTTAGTTAATCTAACATTTCCTATTTGTTTTACATGTTTTGCTGTTCCATCAGGTAGAAACAATGACATATTATTTACTTTTTTTAAGATCAGGCATCATACTAAAATCAACACATGTGACAATTAACACCGCTGTCTATTACCCGAACATGTTTATCCTTAGAGTTATTATGTACATTCAAACTACAAGTATTAGTAAGGTTTTTAAAAGAGAACATACCTTTGTAATACTTTTCTTTATCCTTGTCTTCTGTTTGTAGTCCTTTCATAATTTCTTTCACCACTGCTGCAATGTCTATGTTACTGAACTTTGGGTCTTTATTTGAGGAGGACTCAGGTTGTTCGTCATAATATGAGAAGGGATTGTTAGTTGTTGCATTTGCTTTTTCTGGAAATTTTGTTATCCACCAATCTAGATATCCAATAATCTTGAAACATCCTTCTTGGTTATGCCCTTCCATTTTATAATGAGTACAAAACAGATTTTGTGTTCCCTTCTCATTTCTTCCTTTGTTGTTTCCTCCCTTCCTCTATTGTTTCTTTAATTATTTTGACCCTTCTGTTGATATGAACTATCTTTTATTAGCATTGAAAAATTATCAATATGTTCAGACATTAATGTCTGAACTTTCCTTTGTCTTTCAATGCTCAACAACATTGCATAGACTTTGTTCAGACTTGGTTTTGCATCCATAAGAATGATCTGTTCTCTTGCGTTATCATCGAAAGTGTCAAATTTCCTTGTTGTAGATAACTAATGGCCTTCTGGATTTGATATGCTTGTGGGCTATTATTTTCTTGATATCTTTCTTTGATATTTGTCCACAAATTCAAGGCTGTGGTTGTGGAGGAGTAGTTAGCCTTGATTTCATCCGACACCGTATTTAGAATCCAAGATCGAATTAGACAGTCCATCTTTTTCCATCGATCGAAGTTATCTGCTTCTCTTGGAACTATCAATGACCCATCTTTAAACCCTAATTTCGATTTTTGCTTCTAGGGCTAAACGAACACCACTACTCCAACCTATATAATTTCCACCATTGAATTGTACAAATTATCGCGCCTGTATTATCAGAGTTACGCATAGTGTACAACTCATTATCGTGTTTCTTCTTGCCGGTCATTCTTGTAGTTGTATTTCTTAAACAATCTGATAAGGATGATGAAGAATAATCGGTTGATGAAGATTTAGGAGATTCACCTTTTTTTGTTCTTCTTTTACAACTTCTTGATCACTCTAATCGGTTGATGAAGACTCTGAAGATTCAGCTTCTTCTGACTTTTATTCTACAGCTTCTTGATTACTTTGTTCTCCTCGCTCTAATACCATGTAAATTTCTTAATCAAAGATCAAGACATAGAATTAAGACAGAATGAGATTGAAAACGTGAAAATTTAGATGTGCCTATTTGGCTGCTTTTAATCGGGAAATTTGATGAAATGGCCCCCATAATAGGGAAAATTCCAAAAAGGGCCCGCGCCTACTAATGTTGGCAAAAAGGTCCCTTTTGCCCTGCGAAATGTCAGAAATACCCCTTCGGCGCCAGTTTTTACGCTCAAAGACGCGAATTACTAATCACGCGATTTAATCTAAATCGCGTGAGTTCATCAACGCGATTTAGATGAAACGCGTGATTAGTAATTCGCGTTTTTAAATGTACGTGAATTACCATCCACGCGTTTCTTCTAAATCGCGGTGATGAACTCACGCGATTTAGATTAAATCACGTGCATGGTAAATCGCGTCTTTAGTCTTATATATAATTTTTCGGCCCTAATTTAAAATAAAACCACCCCGATTCTCCCTCCCACTCCGACTTCCAAAACCACGTCTTCTCAACTGCCGACTTCCTTCAACATCGATCAAGATCATCGTTCACTCAACATCGTTCCTCGTTCAACATCATCGACTTTCCACTCTATTCGACATCATCGTCTTTTTCCGCCGTCTATTCGACATATTCCGGTGAGTTTAGGGCTTTCAGTGTTAGGGTTAGGGTTTAGAAGTGTATTATGCCGTCTATATTGATTTATATTGATGTATTTAGGGTTTAGGGTTTGGTTCTCGTTTCGTTTATGTGTGTAAATGCTTTTAGTGTGTATATGACGAGTATTGTATCAATGTTCTTATTCTGCCTGCATTCATTTCACGCTTATTCATTCATTTCTCGTTTAAGAAATGGCATTTCCGTGTTTGTTATGTTCTTGTGAAGAAATGGTATTTCTGTGTTTTCTTTGACTGTGTAGGCTTAGGGTTTATCTGTTTTGTTGCTTTAATGCTTAATTTTCGTCTGTTCTTATTCTGCTTTACTGCTTTACGTTTAATAGAATGCCAATGAGACAGGATGAGTTGTTGATCTAAGAAATTACACATCATATGCTTAATGTCTTTAGAACTGTCCATTACTGCACCTTAATGTATTACTGCACCTTTACTGCACCTTAATCTATTAAGAAATTTGCAAGCATTTCTCAATGGTTAATTCGATTTGCTTATTCCCATCTTCTTCCTTGTTTTGTAGATGGAGTCCACTACAATACCCGAGTTTGCTGGGAGGGTATCCTGGAAAACCAATATGGGAAATATTGCTGCCAAGTTTGCGAAGATGAATCTAACTGAAAGGGTAGAGGAAACCCAATTCAGATTCTTATTCAAAGGGCACCCGTTACTTGAAAACAGGTACTTGAGCTGTAATTGAAAACAGTTCAACAACATCACAAGAATTGAAAACAGTTCAACAACATCACAAGAATTGAAAACAGTTCAACAACATCACAAGAATTGAAAAAAGTTCAACAACATTACCATAACCGAGGAGAGTTTGCTCGTAGAGTTTCAGGAAATCCAATGCCGCAACTTTTTACCATAAGTTTGCTTCAATGAATCTAATGGGATAAGAGCTCCTTATCCAATAGGTCCATTGAAGCAAACTTGTGGTTAATTCTTGGAACATTGTATCTCCACGAAACATACCAGTAAACTCTACCTCAATACTAGAATAACAAGATAGTATTGAGTGAAATCAGCTACACTATGCCAGCATGCAAACCTAAACCTTAATACTAGAATAACAAGATAACTCAAGAACTGTGGAACTTAAACAAAAAGGTCCTGTAACTATAAGAACTGTGGAACTTAAACAACGTACTGATCAGCAAATTCCAAGACAATAACTTAATAAGACTTTCTAAGAACTAAAACAAAGCTAATACCCAAATCAAGGCCTCGTTTGAGGAAGGGTTATTTAGATTTAATCAAAATAACACCTTATCCCATCATGAATCAAATCATTTCAATCATCCACAGATTACCCTTACTTTATTTGAATAGCATTTTAAATATTAAATAAACATACCCATTTTGAGAACGAAGAGTAGTGGGTAAGCTGCTGCTGCTCGTGGTCGAGTTCTTCAGGGTAACGTGGTGTCGTCGTAGTCGTCCGCTGCTGCTGCTCGTGGTCGAGTTCTTCAGGGGAGGGTCGAGTCGGAGTGGCGAAAGCGAGAGAAGAGAGAAGGGGAAATTAAGGATTCGTGGTTTTGTTATAAATTAGGGCACAAAAATAATATATACGATGAAAGACGTGAATTGTTATTCACGTGTTTCATCTAAAACACGTGAATAAACTCACGCGTTTTAACGTGAAATGCATTCACGTGTTTCATCTAAATCGCGTGAGTTTATTCACGCGTTTTAGATGAAACACGTGAATAGCAACATTGTTCCTTGTTGTTTGAGTTATGTGGCGAATATGCGTGAATAACAACATTGTTCCTTGTTGTTTGAGTTATGTGGCGAATAACAACATTGTTCCTTGTTCCTTGTTGTTTGATTATACACAATACGCGTGAGTTATGAGGATAAGTTATGATATTGTTAACATAAGTAATAAACCATAAATAGAAGAATATTCAGTAATATATACCACCATAAATCATAAATATCCAAATTAAGTATTGTTATAAACCATAAATATCATAAATATCATAAATAACCCATAAATAGAAGAACAATAAGTCTAAACAACTCCAAATTAAGTAAGCAAATGCTGCAAATCACAAGCAGCAACAGATTGAAGCAACTTTGTATGAGGAACAACATGTTCATCCAATATCCATGACATAGCAGCCGCTGTCTCATAAAGCCAATTGTCGGGAAGAACATCAAAATCCTTTTCAATTGGTCGACACCCGCTGTATATCTCAAAATATACTATTATAGTTTTCGCATCCCTTGGCTCAGCAAATGGATAATCTGGATTATCCGATTCTTTAATACTACCACCTCCAGCAACTATTAACTCAATGAGATCCTGTTTGTAAAGTGTGTTGAAATTTCCTATAAATATAAAAATGTAACCGTCGAACAGTTTCGAACGCTGAAAAACAAACAAAGAAGATAATTTCATGTTATCATGCAAAATAAGAAAAGTACAGATAGGAGGATTAAGACCAAACTCACATTATTCAACAACAGAAGTCTGCCTTTTCTAGGACCACCTTGGGCTCCATGATTATCATGTTTAACCTCATAAGGTTCCTCATCAACACAATTTTGGGTTTTCAATGATGATTTTATCCCTAAACAAAACCATTTTTAAATTAATTTAACAGACATATGTATGAAAATAATCGTGTTAACAGAGACTCACAATCAATAGTAAGGACCCATTTCCTGTTCAGAATTGCCTTCAATACTTTTTGAGTTCGGCCGCATGCACCATTCGGATCAGTGTAAGCAATAACATGGGTTACATATTCTCTCCACTTCGGAGACACCCTTGCACCAAAAGTGCGAGCAAATTCAACTATCAACAACTGTGTAAAACAATAATATAATGGTTATTACATACAAAACTAGTTAATATGGACATAGTAGAGAGAATAGAACATACATTATTTTCAGGTGATAATTGATTGGGACATAAGGTCATAACAGTGTTTGTTGCCTGTATATTATAAAAAAAAGGAGTTGAACGAACTGAGAAAACCATTTTATTAACAACCATTTTATTACATACCATTTTGTTGAACGAACTGAGAAAACCACAACGGCAGCTCCTGATCTAAATACTACAATATCCATCATTATAAACAGCAGAATATACATCAATAGCTAACCATACAATATTCATGTAATTGAAAATCAACAATCAATCAGTATATATAGGAAAAACCAACAATCAATCAGTATATATGAAACGGCATAATATACATCAAAACCAAACCTGGAACCCTAAATACAACAATATCCATGAATATAAATGGCAGAATATGCATCAAAACCTAACCCTAAACATAAATACTATAATATCTATCATAGGAAACGGCATAATATACATCAAAACCAAACCTTTAACCCTAAATACACCAATATCCATGAATATAAACGGTATAATATACATTGAAACCTAACCCTAAACCCAAATACTTCGATATACATAGGAAACGGCATAATATACATCAAAACCAAACCTTTAACCCTAAATACACCAATATCCATGAATATAAACGGTATAATATACATCAAACCCTAACCCTAAACCTAAATACATCAATATATATAGGAAACGGCATAAAATACATCAAAACCAAAAACTAAACCTAAATACATCCATATCCATGAATATAAACGGTAAATATACATCAAAACCTAAGTCTAAACCTTAAGCCCTAAACTGACTTGATGATGTTGAAGAACGATGATGTTGGAAGGATCCCGATGATGTTGAGGAACGATGATGTTGAGGAACAATGATGTTGAGGAACGCTGATGTTGAGGAACGATGATCTTGATGGATGTGGGAATGGAAAGTCGGCCGCAGTCGGAGTGGGAGGGAGAATCGGGGTGGTTTTGTTTTAAATTAGGGTCGAAAAATTATATATAAGACTAAAGACGCGATTTACCATGCACGCGATTTAATCTAAATCGCGTGAGTTCATCACCGCGATTTAGAAGAAACGCGTGGATGGTAATTCACGTACATTTAAAAACGCGAATTACTAATCACGCGTTTCATCTAAATCGCGTTGATGAACTCACGCGATTTAGATTAAATCGCGTGATTAGTAATTCGCGTCTTTGAGCGTAAAAACTGGCGCCGAAGGGGTATTTCTGACATTTCGCAGGGCAAAAGGGCCCTTTTTGCCAACATTAGCAGGCGTGGACCTTTTTTGGAATTTCCCCTGTTACGGGGGCCATTTCATCAAATTTCCCTTTTAATCTGGTATTTTTGTTATATTAAAATATTACAATAGTCCTCATATTTTATCAATACATTCAAAATGAATATAAACTAATTATTTTTTATATTATTTTATCCAATGTAAAAAAAATTAAGAGAGTCGGACAAGATAGGTGAGGAAGGGAGAGAAAGAGAGGGAAAATGAGAAGAAAAAGGAGGGAGAGAAATGAAATAAATATATTTTATAAAATCTTTTATTGGGGCTATTGGGCCTGCCTAGTTCATATAGTTTGGAAATTGAAATATCACGAAATTTTGTTAAATATCTATTTTTAATAATAGGAAAATGCAAAAGTTAAACCGTACAAAAGTTATAAGAGAAAGAGAATAGATATATTGGGAGTTGAGTATCCAGTTTAATTTGTTCCAAAAAAAAATGAATCTAATAAAATTAAAAAGAAATAAATATACTGAAGTTATAAGACAAAAAATGAATTTGTTTAGATTAAAAAGAAGATAAATAATTTCATTGATAAATCTATTTTGTGATATGTTATTTTAGATATGTAAAAATATTATTATATATATTAGGTTTGTTATATATATATATATATATATATATATATATATATATATATATATATATATATATATATATATATATATATATATATATATATATATATATATATATAAAGATTGAGAAAAAAAGTCACATTAGAATAAATAGTGTTAATTTTGTTATACTAGAGTAAAATATTTCACATATTTGTTATTTTGTTTAAAACCTACCAACTTTCAACTTTTATTCTCTTTAATTTTTATTACTTTATATATTTTGTAATTATAAATTTTTATTTTATATATTTTAATATTTATATATTTTATTTTAATATATAATATTTAAAATTTATTTTAATTATTAAAAAAATATTATTAATTTTAATTATATATATTTTATATTTATAAAATAAATAATTATTGAGTTACGGAGAAATATTTTATTAGTGAGTTTAGAATGGAACTTGGATATTTTGAGAAAATCAATTAAAATTAAAATGTAGGTTTATAGTAACAAGTGTTCTAAATTCACAGTCCAGATCTTCTGCTACCGATTGCCGTGTTCCCCTGTGGCGGACCAATCAGATTGCAGCATTATTATTTTAATAATAAATCAATCTGGGTAGGAGACGGAGGGAGGGAGTATCCGGAATCCGGGTTTCGGCCCGGGTTCACACAAGACGCCGTTAACGGCAGCGCCTGTTAACGCCAGGAAATTATATAATATTCATATGACACCCAGATAAGATATCTTCGCTCAGGGCACCGTGTCAGAGGGAAGGGTGAGATGCGATGGGAGCGAAGATCTACACGCCCGTTGCCATGACCCTCATGTAAACCCCCCATACCCACCCATGAGAAGACCGCTTGCCGTTCATGAAAATACACTTACACGTCTATGTAAAGACAAAATTGATAGGGATTTTATATTTACGTTTATTAAATATTAATTTAATTATTGAAAATCGAATGCAGCGATATAATATTCGCTTGAATTAATTCAATCTTTATTTTTTTCATTTAATTTTTTTGGCCTTCAGACACTCGGGAGCGAAGATATATTTGCTTCAATTAATTTGAATAAAAACCTCATGTAAACCCCCCAACCCACCCCTGAGAAGACCGCCTGCCTTCGATGAAAATACAATTACCCGTGCATGTAAAGACCAAAATGACATGGATTTTATATTTCCGATTATTAAATATTAATGTAATTTATTAAAAATCACCTTCCGCAACCGAACAAATCTTCGCCTCAATTACTTGGCTATTTTTTTTTGGTTAATTTTAAATTTCCGTTTATTAATAAATGTAAATTCAATTAATATAAAATGACATGCAGTAAACGACCAAGTATTCGCTTTAATTTTGTTTTTCGAGGAGACGATTGAAAGCGAAGATTTCTTCTTTTCAATTATTTTTAGCCTGATGTTCATGTAAAACACCCACCCCTCCCATGAGAAGCCAACTTGCCTGTCATGTAAATTCACTTACCCGTGCATTTACATCCCGCGAATAAATCTTCGCTTCGAATAACAATTTTTATTTTCAATTTTATTTTTGTATTTTTTTAAGAAGTTACGATATCGAACGAATATTTATTCGCTTCCATTACTAGTTGATATAATTTCAATTTCCCGCTACAATCTCACTCTCCATCATTTTCATTTTCATAAGCAACTGTTCATATTCTTCTCTCTCTATCTCCCGACGATAATCCAAACAATCCACGTCGAAACCCTAGATATTTCTTTTATTCTACAAGGATTTCTTCTGAACATGTCGGGGAACCAAGGCAACAACATGGAAGTGGATCCCATCGACTCCCGAGAGGTCGTCTTGCAAGTTTGTAGGAGCATAAATGAAAACGAAACTGCCCCTACTCCGGCGTCCAACGTCGATCCCAGCAATAAACCAGAGTGGTATGTTAATCTTATTGTGTTTATACTAATTTGACACATGTTTATTCAATTTATTTCGTATAATACTGATTTATGCTATCCCACCAAAATTAATGACTTCGAGGTTTAATACCTTTACATATGAAAGGAAGAGGAAGAGAAATCCGAAGACGAATACTAAGTCGTCATCGACTGCTGAATCAGTTTCCACAGTTGCTGTCGAAGCTACTAATGTTGCTGCAGGTACTGATGAGATTTTACCACCACCTTTTCCCCCTAAAAAAAAACTCAATGTTATTCCTACCTCCACTCCAACAGTCGATGAAGAGTTACCAGAACCACCCCCAGAAACCACTAATATTTCTCCGTCTACTACCCCATTCGATGAAGAGTTTCCCCCATCTCCCCAAAAAACCAAAACCATCAAGAAACGTAAACTGACATTTCTAACCAGATCATCACCTCATGGCCTCGCTCAACTCATTCCTAAATTGAGCGTAGAACAGAGGGAAGCCGTGAAGGAAATCGGGTTTGGTTCTCTTCTTACAATGGGCGTCTCCAAGTGCCTGGCTCATTTTTCCAGACACGTAATCCAATGTTTTGACCCGGATAAGAGTTCTCTGGTATTGTCCAACGGTGATGAGATCCGTATCGATGAAGATCTCGTACAGCTCGTGATGAACCTCCCTAGAGGGGCAATGAACGTAGTCGAGTCCGTTGGGTTGGACAAGACTAAGGACCCTGATTATTTTAATTTCTTGAGGGATTGGAAGACCAGATGGACCGGGGAAGACTCAAAAGCTCCCGAAACACTTTCTATGATCCCCAAGATATTAAGTAACACAAGTGCAGACAACGATTTCAAAATAGACTTCGTTGTCTTTGTTGTCTCAAGTTTTTTATGTCCAATTCAAAATTCACGAGCCAGGTAAACATGTATTCAAACCTATTATATATCTAATTGTATTTGTGAATACTGACAAATGTATTTTTTTCATTTCAGGTTCAAAATTCTCAAATCCTTAATGGAGGTTGATAACATAAAGGAACTGAACTGGTGCCACTTTACACTACAACGATTGGTTGACAGTGTAAGAAGTTGGAAAGAAAAAGCAAGTAAAGATAAAAATCCATATTTCGATGGACCTATAACCCTTTTATCGGTAAGTATTGTTGGCTCTCTTATATATGATTTATAGATATGTAATATTTTCTAACATGTTTCCCACTCCTTTACTCCAGATTTGCTACCTAGATGGTGTTTTTGTGGAAGGTGAACGTATCCCCTACGAAAGAAAATTTCCAATAATCTCGTGTTGGGATGACGTCACCGTGTTAGAGTTTACCAACTTAGAAGTTCGTGCCGGTGGTTTTGGGCTGGGCAGGGCAAGGGCGCGCCTAGCAGTTAAACAACCCGAGAATCCAGTTGACTCGGTTGAAGTAAAAGAAGACGATAATGAGGTATGTGGAAACAATAAATTGACTCCCATTGTTCTTTATTATCCTGTTTTCAAGATTAATGAAATCTGTTTTTCATAATGTACAGATGTTGACATCCAAAATCCTGCAAACTTTTAAAGATACAGCCCAACAGCTGAATTACCTATCAGGGGAGTTGGAGAAACGCAACATCGATCCGAAGCCCTTTTTTGAGGCCGGTTTCCTGAACCTCAGAGAGTCTGAAGGGTTCATGAAACACTTGAAGGTGGTGAACGATGGTGCGGTTCATGTAGGTATGGAAGATCCTACAAGGGAGGCACTTGGGGACACTTTACAGTGTGCGGGCTTGAAAGTCAATAGTCCCCGGGTTGATTACACATGTGAGACTGTAGTGGAGGACCATGCAGACAATCCACCAGCACTGGCTGAACTGAATGATTTTGAGGATGCAGTGATGTCAAATCAAGTAAATCCATCAGATCACGTTGAACAGAATGATCTCGATGTTGCCGTTCTGTCCAATGAAGCTCTGTCACCCCCTGTTCAACCGAAATCTGTTGAGGATGTAGGTGAGGACATTGAAGATGAATCACTCCTTCTTGAACAGGAAGATGTAGAAGCTGTATTTCAGCACAGTCAAGCGAAGTCACCCCTCCTCAGCAGGACGAACATGAGGATTCATTTCTGCCCAACAAAGATGACTCACCCATTGTTGAACTAACTGATCATGAGGGTGAAGGGAAGGAACCAGATGGGGGACACAAAGTGCAGACAACCACTGTTGAAGACGATGATCAGGGTGAAGGGAAGGAACAGGTTGATGAACCAAAATCTCCGCATGTTGAACCAAATGATCAGGGTGCAGGGAAGGAAAATGTTGAGGAACCCCAAGCTTAGTCTGTTGCACCAAGTGATCAGGGTGAAGGCAAAGAACAGGTTGAGGAACCCAAATCTCAGCATTTTGAACCAAATGATCATGGTGCAGGGAAGGAAAATGTTGAGGAACCCCAAGCTCAGTCTGTTGCACCAAGTGATCAGGGTGAAGGCAAGCAACAGGTTGAGGCTTCTAAGGCCGTTGAATCTTCTGAAGATGAAGATGAAGGTGATGGGGGGGACGCATCAACATTAAAGAATATCCTAAGAGGAAGATCTCAAAAATTCCTGTGCACCTTCGATCCCCTTACATGCAACAGGTTGCGGATATGTTGGACCACAAAATAACCAACAAGGAACAGAGATTAGCCGATTTTGTGTTTGATGAAGACCTGCCTCCATTGTAAGTTAGTTCGCATTGTTTTAGAAATTTGAAAAATGAAATTAGTTAGTTATGGTCTTCTAAATGAATGTATTTTGCAGTGACGTTCTGTACGAAGGTGCACCTGGTAATATCACCCGTCAATTACTTCGTTCAATGAAAATGGGTCAAGAAATTTCGAGCGAAGTGATTGACGCTTGGTCCATAATTGTGCACTTCAAATGCCGTAGGTTGCCAAGGCATGAACCAAGAATAATTTGTTTCTCATCATGTTCACATGTAAGTGCATCTCTTTTTTTTTGCTATGTATCCTTCAATGTTCATGACTTTGATGCTCTGCCCTTATTTTTCAGGTTAATATGCAGCATGATGCCACCTTATTTTCCCAATCCATTGAAGAAGACATGAGAAACTACCAAGTCACAAAAGAAGACCTCATCTTCGCTGACGTGGTCTGTACATATCCCTCAATTCCAAGTAACGAATATGCAATAAAGTAATAAATGTTTGTGTTCTTTTTGCAGATACTCCTACCCGTTGTCTTTGCCCGACATTTCTTCCTTGTTTGTGTGAATATTAAGGACTCCAAAATCGTTGTACTTGACAACTCCGGCCGTCCTCATGGAAAGAAAATTATGGACAAGTATGTCACTTTGAGTAAACAACTCGATTGTTTTGTGAAATTCTTGTTAAGTCAAGGCATGGAAAGAATGGCTGCAAAGGTTAAAAAATACAGGATAACGGCCCCAAAGCTGGACTGGCAAGACAAAACAAACAAGAAAGACTGTGGTGTATATTTAATGAGACATATGGAAACATATAGAGGAACGGCGAAGAATTGGTCTATTGACATCAACGAAAATAATGTAAGTGTTATACCATATTTTAGTAGATGACATTGAACAATTTTAGATGTTCTTATACTTTCTCTTGTTCTTTTGAAGGCCGGAGAAGCTTTGAGTACGTTGAGGATAAAATATTTATACAGAATTCTTATGTCTGAGCACAATGTCAATAGGTTCAAGTTAAAGACTGCAATTAGATCAAGATATTAGGGATTTGTATGTCTTATACGGAATTATACTTGTACAGTAATTCTTATGTTTACACAGGTCAATTCACATTTTTTTAATGTATGGATGTTTGATAGTGAATTATAACTTATAATGCAATTCAGATCTTAATGTATGGACTGCAATTCAGATGTTAATGTATGGAGTTATAATGTATTGATGTTTGATGTGTCTTCTTGTACCGATTTTTTTAAAATCATAAACGAGGATATTTTCTTAACTGTGTGTTTTAATATTCTTAAACGAAGATATATTGTCAACATCATGAAACTGATAAAATTGCAACCGTAATATGGACATGCTGACCTTATTTGAAACGAAGATATCCTCTTAACTATAAATTTTCAAAATCCTAAACGAAGATATCTTCTTATGTTATTTTTTGGTGCAATCCATATTTTTAAAATCCGAGACGAAGATATCTTCTTCACTATATGTTTTCAAATTCATAAACGAAGATATCCTCGCAACTATAAATTTTCAAAATCCTAAACGAAGATATCTTCTTATGTTATTTTTTGGTGCAATCCATATTTTTAAAATCCGAGACGAAGATATCTTCTTCACTATATGTTTGTCAATTCATAAACGAAGATATCCTCGCAACATGTAATGCCCCTACCTGTGGTATGTATTGATGTCAATTCAAGAATGAAAACTCATTTATTACTTCAACTACTGGTGTATCAAGATCATCACTCTCATACCCTCACTCTCACTCTCACTCTCACACTACACTCTCACTCTCACCTCTCTCTCTGTTTTGACTCTTTCCTTCCCAAATCTCTATCTACCGGTGTCTTTCCTTCAGTCATTTAGTGTAAAACTCATAAGATGGATGTAGAGATGGACCCAGACATGCTGGTTTTATCGCAGCAACAGCTAGAGCGATACTTAAGTCTGATCAACGATGACCCTGTCCCTTTTAGTGTCTATCATGTAGATGAGATTCTGCCTCTATTACGAATAAACGTTAACGACGGACTGATGGCCCACATGCAAAGCAGATGGAATATGGACTCTCGTTCTTTTGTTATTGGGGAAATGCACATATGCCCGACGATAGAGGACTTTGCTTCAATCCTCAGATGTGGTAGTCTTGCACTCATGATTTTGCCTGTCAATCAAGATCCTCATATGGCCGTCCACATTTGCGACAGCTTCTATGGAGTTACAATGTTTGATGCTCTTTTGTTTACCCTCCAACATGGATTTCTCAATATGACAAACATAGACGAGCACATTTGGCGTGTCCAGGGAGCTAAGAGGACCATCAACCACACACAAAGCAAACTGATCATGCTTGTGGTTCTGGCTCATTTATTTTTATGTCCGGCTGCCGGACGACGGCCTTCGGAAAGGATCCTGCAGGTAGTTCCTGCACTGATGGGAAACGCCCCAAACCTGGCTAGCCTGGTACTTGCTGAGACATTACTTGGTCTTAACGAATTTGTTCCAGAGGAAAACAACTATTCTTGCCGTGGATCACCTTTGGTTCTCTACCTCTGGTTGTTAGACAAGTTGCATTGGTTGCCCCGTCCTTCAATTCCCTACACTTCCTTTGCCAATCTACAAGTGCAAAGGGTCAATGGACTCGTGCCTCCGAATTTTATTTCGGATATTCACCCAATTAGGTTCATTGTTCCGTGGTATCTCTTTACTGTAATGATGTACAGGATGAGGGGTTCTCCATTCATCATTTTGTTGGGCCTTGAGGGAACTACCTCCTACTACACAACTGTCATATACAGACAATTTGGCCTACGGAATCCCCTACCTTCGAATGGACTCAATCCTCCGGAGGACTTTATGCTTACTCCTCACCATCTTTACCTAGAGTACGCATCAATAATTGAAAATTCTTTCACGGTTTTAATCCCCAACCGATGGATCAATGCTGTGAACGAAGCCATTCAGCTATACATTCCACCCGTCATCGAACATGAGGTCGTGTCGCTGACAGGACCGATTGACGAGTCATCCTCCCATGAATCAGACTAGAGCTTCATTTGTATTTTTGAACAGCTATTTTATTTGTTAATCTGTGCAGTACTTATGTAAAGGATTATGGAAGGTTTTTGTGTATTCAACAATATTATGAAGTTATGTTTGATTATAGACTGAAGTTATATTTTACATTATGTAGTTACTTTATTCTGGAGTGATATAAATCGAATCATTGTCGTTATGTTTGATTTTTTGATTGCAATTTGGATGTCATGATCAATTCAAAGTATAATGTAAAACAACTGATGTGTTCATGTAAACCCCTTACATTGATCCATCGATTGGTTGTTCGCTTCATTACATTGTATCTAATTAGTAAATCGAACGAACATTTCTTCGTCTCTTTGTTAGTGTATTACTTTTAAGTTTTAACCATGTGATTGAAAACGAAGATGAAGTCGCATCCAATCATTGAAGTTACATATTAATATATTATTGTATTTGTTTCACTTTCATGTCATACTCTAATGAATTTGAAAACGAAGAATCATTCGCCTGTAAGTTTCTATATTAAACACAACATTGTACTAGACGAAATACTATTCGCTTGATATTCATATTTGAGGTCGACCACATTGAACGAAAATGTATTCGCTTGTATATTAAATCCAAGGACTGGTGCAATGATTGAAGAAGCGCCAAAACATTTTACATTACATGTCACGTCACATTACAATTATGGCAATGATTTCACTTATGGGAAACGTATAATTAGCCAGAAGAGTAAATATTATAATACTTTATGATTTATAATAAATTCGTTATTTTATAAATGTTTAATGACATGTGCATGAAAATATAAATAACAAATAATTATTATAATTCGACGTACAAATTTTCATTACAAGTTTCATAAACATTTCTACGTTTCATAAACATTTGTACATTTTAACAATATTCATCTGCATCTCCAGCTTCAAGGCATCTCCATTGAAGCAACCACAGCGGATCTCTCACGCATAACTGGGGTCATACACCTGTTGAGTTATCTCTTGAGATGTTTTCCATCCCAGGGAATCTCCCAAAGCTGGCTCTTCCCACCAGCAGTGTACACGAATGATCTTCATTTGATCGGTAGTTTCTACTTGAGTTACCAAGCATTCGTGGTAACTGAAGATGTTTTCCACCAGTTGATCTTCATTGTACAAGTTTTCCATCACAGAGAATCTCCCAAATGATACATCCCAACAAACTATATGAAAAAAACACACACTCTCAACAACAACGCTCAAGAAATATTTCATGCTGCCGACGAAGATTGTTCATGTAATCCCTACATTTATAGCAAACAGAAGATTTGTTTTCTTCATAAAATATTTAGATCTATTGATTCAGAAAAAGTAAATTTCCCGTGATGAAATATCAAATCGGAACAGTTTGCAGTCACTTGGTCACATCATTAAAAAGTAATTTCATTCACGAAAAAGTAATAACACTAATAATATTAAATAAAAGAAATAATTCAATATTGTCATTCACATTATATTTTCATAAATAATTATAAAATTATATTCAATATAATATTATTGCTATATGAATGAAATTATGTTCAATATAAATAAGAATGAAAATATATTTTATTGAAAACATTAAGCCTGATAACATTTCAATATCCCACAATTTACCAAAATTAACATGAATTTTGAAGTTCCGTGTATCATATAAAAAAATAATTCGAACAGCGAAGAGATCTGAGCTAAACTAACTCCATAAGCGAAGAAATCTTCGCCGCAATTGTTTTCGACCTGTCCCCCGTGTACACCCCCCATACACAACAATGAGAAGCCCGCTTGTCTGTCATGGAAAGACACTAAACCGTGTATGTGTAGACCAAAATTAAATGTATTTTAAATTTCCCTTTATTTCATATTATATGAAATTATTATAACTGACATGAAGCGAACAAATATTCGCTCAAATGACTTGGCGGATCAGTAGGCAGTCCTTTGTTTTGTCACATCATGCAGAAATTATATTTCATCATTGAAAAAGAAGTGTGTTTTTGTATAAAACCCTATAAAGAAATCATTTCATATCTATGGATTCAGTAAAAGTATTAAGCCCGTCATCACATGTCAAATCGGAACAGTGTGCAGTATTGTTGTCACATCACAAAAAGTAATAAATATTATATTTTAATAAAGTATTTATATTATATTAAATATTTCAATATTGATAAAGTATTGTTACAATAGTGTAATGTTACCATTTTATTTTATTAAATATTATTTTTATATAGATAAGATTATGTTAAGAAATAAGTATAAATTTTTATTAGATATACTATTATTTCTATATGAGCAAAATCATATCGAATATAATTTACATTTAAAATATCATGAATTAAAGAAATTCATATAATTCTATTATAGCGTCTGAACAATTTAATCAAAGACTTGCAAATGACATGCAGCGAATAAATCTTCGTAAACATATTAACATTAATTTTTTTTTTCAATTTTTAAACACATGAATTCATCTAATTATAGATGAAAAGAAGCGAACATATATCCGTGTTCAGTGAAAATTGCAAATTATGAGAAACTAATCTGAAGCGAATAAATCTTCGCTTGAATGAATTCTAAGTTGACGTACATGTGAAACGCACAACCCTCACATGAGAAGACCCTGTACACCTGATGTAAGTACACCAACGATTGTATGTGAAGACCAAAATTATGAATGAATGTGGGTGGAAAATACACGCCGTGAATAAATCTTCGCTACAAACCATTTTTCAATTTCTATCCCGTTAATCACATTTAATTTTTATTTATAATTCATTACTGAAATATTTTTATACGGTATATCATATCTTAAAGTAATCATTACACATCGAATCGGACCAGTATTCAGTATTTTAGACAGGAAACATCATTCATAATTTATATATTGTTAATTAAAAGGTAGAAACAAAGATTAGGTGCTGTTTGATATTGGTACAATTATTATCGAAACAAATAATTTATAGAAATAAAGGCTCAATCCTGCGGTCATAAATAATTAAATTACGTTTAATATAATTAACATTATATGAAATATTAAATTATTCATACATAACAAACATTATATTTATTACATTAATGTAAAAGTAAAATATATATATTGTTATTTATATTTGAAGAAAAAGAACTTAAATTTAATTCACATCTCCATTAAAAATGAAATTAATAAAATGAAGCGCCAAAAAATTTTTGACATGTCAATTCAACTGTCACAAAGTCTCAGGCTTTGTGACCACGGCAAGTCATTTCCACCGCTACCATCCAATCAAATGTCAATCCTTTAGATTGGATACGATCTGTTAGATTTGCTGATCGAAGAATTGTTCGCTTCTTCCGCATTGAGAAGCAAATAGTTGTTGCCATTGTGTGAATTTTTTTTCAAATAATGGGAAACAAGAAAGACTTGTCCGAAGCGAAGATATATTCGTACAATGCGGAATTCTGCACGAATACATCCTCGCCTATTCCAGTACGTTTCTTTTCATAATGCAGAATTGCATGTCACATTCCATGAGCGAATATCGCTTCTACTCATACGAAGTTCATGAGAAACTACTTATTCATGTTTGTGAAAACCGATACGGCCTCATGAAAATACATTCACACTAACAGAGCACTTTACAAAGTAAAACATCTCAAGCCCGACTCCGGCCGTCATACACCCAGGTTATTCTACCATCTGACCTAGCGCTGTCGTCTCCGGCCTTTCGACTACGAATCCATTTCTCTTCCGGTTAGTAGCTTCTGCTCCTGCGAAAATGGTAAGAAGTGTTTATGGTTGCATGTTTGGGTCTATTTCGTTTTCTTAGTTTACTTCGTTCGAATATAAATCTGACTCTATCATCTCAGAATCAGGATTCTAATATGCAAATAGTTCCATATACTGAATCCACGACGGAAGTTAACACACTAAGGTAATTACGCTAATGTTAGAAAATGTACAAATTTGACTATATTTGGATTAAGGAAGTAATCCAATTTGCTAATGATAATGTAGTGTTCAACAAAGGAAAAGAAAACCCGAGGCATCAGGCACGCCCACGACACCACTGGATATTCTGGCCAACGCGGCGAATGAAGCACTTAGTGAGTCCCAGGTTACGAAGAAAAGATGAAGGACTCGTGACCCTGATGTTGATTTCAAGAGCAGAACCTCTCCATCGTTACTTCATCACCTGATTAAAAGGTTATCGGAAGAACAGAAGCAGGATGTGAGGGACATAGGATTTGGTTCCCTTCTGTCACTTGGCATATCAAAATGCCCACTTCAATATTCACGGTGCATTGTCAGTCTATTCAATCCCAGAAGGAGGAGCATCGTCCTACACAGTGGAGAGGAGATGCAGATTGATGAAGAGGATGTTCAATGTGTATTGAACATACCCAGAGGGGAATTAGTAGTTGCAGAGTGTTTAGGAAATCACACGGGCGACAAGGTGTACAAGGACCATCTCACGGCGTGGAGAAGAAGATGGGGATACGAGAACAGTGGAGGTCCTTCAACCTACCAAATGCCTGAGAAAATTCTACAGAACACAGAAGGAGACAGTAACTTCAAGATGGACTTCGTGGTGTTTGTTGTATCCAGTTTTTTGTGGACATCCCAAAATCCACAGTGCAGGTATACCCAAAGAACCTAGCATTAATTCTGTGATTTCATTTAGAACTTCAATATCATTTTCAATGGCTTCGGTCACTCCTGTTTTATGTACAGATTCAAAGTACTGAAATCCCTCCAGGATGTATCTAAAATCAAAGACTACAACTGGTGAAAGTTCACGTTAGACGGGCTAGTCGACAGTGTTTATAAGTGGAAAGCAAAGAAGACATCCTATTTCCATGGACCATTAACCTTTCTTTAGGTGAGTGTAGAAATCTATTTGCTGGAGGTTGTACATTCATAATTTTTTGATGAGTTTGAACGTAACATATATTTGTTCATGCTAATGTATCAGTTGTGCTACTTGGACCGTGTGGTTGAGTTCAAGGTAAACAGTCAGATCTCAAGGAGTTTTCCTATTTTAGGATACTGGGACGAGAAGAAGATGTACGAAAGGGTTGAGTATGAGGCTGCACAGGGGGGGTTTGGACATGGTAGGGTGGTTGCTCGCATAGCCATTCCGAATGAGCAACCACCGATTCAACAAAATGTGCAGCCAACACCACCACAATCTGGAGATGACCATCCCACTAAGCATGCTCCAATTACACAAAACCTGGCGTCATGTTTGAGGAAGATTGCGGCCGCTGCAGAAGAATTGGCACAAGGGGCTAAATATCTGAATGAGATGCACCAGATAAACGCCATGGAACTTGTACAGTCTGCATTTGAGCCATTGGCCACGGTACTAAACTCAAATGCAATCCTGAGGGAAGGCTTACAGCGGAGCCTGGACCAAAAAAAAAGCAGCAGCCCAGAGGAAGTGGCATTAACCCCAACACAGAAGCCACCACCCAAGCGAAAGGCAACACCCTTCCTACCAACAACCCTGCCAACACCAATCCAACGGCCCCATCCAACAAGAACACATTCACCCCCACCACCGAAACAAAGACAAAAGCCAACCACCCACCAACGGCCCCATCCAACAAGAGCACCCTTTCTCCCAACATCCAAAAAAATATCAACGCCGACAACCAGGCCAAATCCAACACCCTTCCTCTAAACACCCTAGACCACACACAAACCACCCTCACACCAACACCCCAATCCCACAAGAACCCCATTCCACTCAAAACAGAAACCAAAACCCCAGCCCCAACCCCTCCAATGGCACAAGCCAAAGCCAACCCCCTTCCTCCACTCAAAACCACACCCCCTCCAATGGCACAAGCCAAAGCCAACCCCATTCCTCCACTCAAAACACCAGCCCCAACCCCTCCAATTGCACAAGCCATAGACAACCCCATTCCTCCTCTCAAAATCCCACCCCCTCCAATGGCACAAGCCAAAGCCAACCCCCTTCCTCCACTCAAAACCCCACCCCCTCCAATGGCACAAGCCAAAGCCAACCCCATTCCTCCACTCAAAACACCAGCCCCAACCCCTCCAATTGCACAAGCCATAGACAACCCCATTCCTCCTCTGAAAACCCCACCCTCTCCAATGGCACAAGCCAAAGCCAACCCCATTCCTCCTCTCAAAACCCCACCCCCTCCAATGGCACAAGCCAAAGCCAACCCCATTCCTCCACTCAAAACACCAGCCCCTCCAATGGCACAAGCCAAAGCCAACCCCATTCCTCCACTCAAAACACCAGCCCCAACCCCTCCAATGGCACAAGCCAAACCCAAAGCCAACCCAATTACTCCCAAAACAGAAACCAACACGAATACCAGCACTCCCACCACCCCAGCCTTGCCTCCTACCCAAATTATCCCAAAAAAAGAGGAAGCAAGACCTTCAAAGGCCTTAAATGTCCAAAGAAAAGCCCCCCGAAATTTGAAAACTGATTGGTTAACCGATGTCATCAAAACCGAAACCAACAAAAACTCCCCTTCTTTGGCGATAGTTAAAAAGGAACCTGAAGAATGCATCTCCAGTCTACCACCGCCACTTCAAACGGCCTCTTCTTTGGAGATAGTAAAGAAAGAACCGGAAGAATGCATCTCCAGTCTACCACCGCCACTTCAAACGGCCTCTTCTTTGGAGATAGTAAAGAAAGAACCGAAAGAAGGCATCTCCAGTCTACTACCGCCACTTCAAACTGGCTCTTCTCGTCCAAACATGCAAATGAAAGAATGGCTTAAAGCATTGGAATTGCCTCCAGCTTTGAAAACCCCATATTTCAATAAAATGTTTAGGGATGAAAAAAAACTAACAAACTTTCAGAAGATTTTTGTGGGTTTCGTATTTGCTGGAGGACTTGATCCAAGGTAATGTTTCCTGTAAATGCTTAATTATTCCTAAAAAATAGGATTTGTACACCATTTTGAAACATGTTTTGCTGTTTTCATGCAGTGAAATGTTATTTATTGCGGATAACCTATGTCTACACGTGACGCGCGGGGACATGCTTACAATGGATGATCAAACCTGGGTAGACAGTATGATTATTGACGTTTGGTCATACATTTTGCACGACCTTTCTAGGAAAAATGTAAAACGTCGTTACAAGAAGATTTTCTACACAACCGTGCTCACCGTAAGTTGTACTAGCACTGTTATTTATCAATTATGTTATTCTTGTGAGACTAAAGACTGCTGTAAACAGATTTTTCGTGAAGGTGGGATAACTACCCGAGACAAATTCAATGACAGGTTCTGTCTAGAAGGTCGGGCTTTCCAAATTTCGAAAATGGACCTCTGGGAAGTGGACCTCGTAAGTACATCTCTCGCTGTGATATCTTATAATAACATGTACAACTCTATGAAATCTAATTTGTTTTAATTCTATTCACAGATGTTTTTCCCAATCATTGATGACAGACATTTCTACTTAGTTTGCTATAACTTCATACAAAGGAAATTTCAAGTAATTGATAACCGGCAGTCATCTATGCAATCGCCCTTCGAAAGAAGATATAAGAATGCACAAATCTTGGTATGTCACTACAATTAAAATTTAAAATAGTTCAATTTTGGAATTCTAGTAGCACTAAAATACATTACATAATGTTGTTTGTAATGATGTATCAGAATGACTACATTCAACAATATATAAACGACGTAGACCCCGTTCTTGCTAAAAAGTATGGCGGTTTGGAAAAGATATGTTTGAAATTGCCATGGCAGGATTCAATGAATTACACTGACTGCGGCATTTTTTGCATGAGACACATGGAGACGTATGAAGGTGAGGTGAAGGGGTGGAAAACTGGCTTTGGCGTTAAAAGAAATGTAAGGAACCAAATAAAGACATTGAGGATGGAATATTGTTGGCGTGTCATTGGCTCGGAGCTCAACAAGGCCAGGAGCAAGGTCTATAATTCCTGTCGTTCATGGATAAGTCAATGAATTAGGAACTGTATACATATTGTGTAATTAAATTTTACAAAGAATTTTAGTTCACATGAGTACAATAATGTACTCATAGACAGATGGGGTAATTAAACTATTCCTACAATTGTAATGATTTATTGTTACAATAAAGAATATGTTGTGTAATTTCAATTCTCAAAAATTGTTACTTCACATCTTCACACTAATGAACATGTATACATGCAGATTGTTTTTTATGAAATTTGATTTTCAAATACTTGTTCAATTATGTGTTAAATGAATAAATTAAGTGAAAGAAACATGAGCCGCATAAATATTCGCTTCAAAGACCTTTTCTTCATAAAATATATATGTGAAGCCTCGAATTTCATGAAAGAAATATGAAGAGAATAAATATTCGCCTCAAATACATATTTTCGATGAAGCGAATACATATTCGCCTCAAATTATTGTTCATGTAAAGCCACCATCTCATCCATGAGAAGCGGGATGACTTGTCATGTCACTACACTTACCCCGACATGTAAATACCAGTTTCAACATAAATATCAATTTCATCAAACAAAAATGAGGAGAATAAATATTCGCCCGAGATACATGGTTAGGTTCAAGCGAACACATATTCGCCTTAGTTTTATGTTTCATTCTCGCAATTTGTAACTAAAAGGATACTTAATATTAGTTGACTGGGGGCGAATAAATATTCGATTGATTTAGGTGTTTTTAATTTTTTAGAAATGAATTAGTGTGGTCATTCATTTGGTATTTCATAAAACTTCGCATGCATACATTCGACCTTATTCTTGGTTTCAAATCCAACATACATACAATACTATATACATATCAGATTTCACATGAAACTGGAATTCGATAGTTGAGATGACAAAAGAACAGTGAACGGAGTATTGGCGTCCATGCTGAAACTTTCGTCCCATTGTTGAGGAGTTGAGAACTGTGGAGTGGTCGTTGGCATTGCATTTGATGGCTGGAAAGGTATATGAAATTATTGAAAAGTATGTTAAAAAATTAATAAGAATAACCCAATTATTAGTAAAGAAGTTAAGTCAGCATATTCATACCGGAATCTGTGATTGGCTAGTTATTCTTGTTGATTTTCTTTTTCTGGAGTTCTTCTCTAGTCCACCTTTCCTTCTCTTACCAGACCTTGTTGGCTTCTTAGTTTTCATTCCTTTTGCTTGAACATGGGCACCCTCGGCAGAACGTGATACACCGGTGGGTGGAGTTTGCATATTTATACTCTCCTGTAATTTTTTATCCACAAACGTGCATTGGCTCAGCATGATTTCTTTGACATGATTGTAAGTGTCATCTCTTTCGGCTGCCTTGGTAAATAATTGCATGGACAACCCACACAAATCTCTGTATCTTATGTTATGAAGCTCACTCGGATCAACATTAGTACTGTCCACGATTGGATCAGTTCCAAATATTCCATCTTTGGCTGTTCTTGTCCACCTCTTCAATATCAACGCCGGAGGAATCTTCAACACGTCAATCGTTGTGAAAATCTTTAGGATGTGAGCACACAAAATCCCTGCAAATTCAAATTTACAGCAGCTACACTCGATATTGTTATCGTCATTCTTATGAACTGTAACTGTATGAGAGCATCTCCTAGTGTGGGGTGTTACCTTGTATTTTCTGTGTGTGTCGACATCCTCTAACATTTCTACACCACAATCATGCGACATAAACCATTGTTGTTCAAAGCACTTAAAGACCTCTAGGGTGTAAACTTTGCAGGCATCCTTTAAGATCAAAACTGGATAGTTAAGACTTGGTTGGCTGGTAATTGATTTGAAATCAGCCTTCAACACATCATATCTTCTTTCATCGATTAGTCTTTCAAAGTGTGTGAAAAATTCTAAAAACTTGTGTTTGTAGGAGCAGTATCTTTTCAACAAACTGTTCATACTCTCACTTCTCTGTGTTGTCGTCATATCAGCACAAAACATTTGTCGTCCATAGACTAATGCCCACTTTCGCCTGATGCTAAACAGGCGTTTCAACCAGTCGTTGTTTTCAAGCCCGTAGTTTGTCAACATTTGATTCCAAGCTTCAACAAACTCTATCTCTTCTTCAAATCATATATACACGAAGAAAAATCCTTAGAAAAATCTCTGAAATTATGGAACACCGAGCTAAGATGTATGGTTGCATTTTGAAATATGTGCCAAATACAGAGACGATGATTTGTTTCGGGCCATGTAGACGCCAAGGCCTTAGCCATGGCCGCGTCTTGATCTGTAAGAATGGTTTTTGGTTTTTCCCATGCATAGCTTTGGTGAAAGTCTCAAACAACCAATCAAAAGTCATCGCAGTTTCATCGTATAATAGAGCTGCTCCAAAAATAATCGATTGTTTGTGATGATTGACACCTACAAAAAGCGCAACTGGACGACCTTCATTATTCTTCTTGTATGTGGTGTCAAAACTGACCACGTCTCCGAAGTATGAATAATCGGACCGCATGTTGGAATCACACCAAAAAATATTCGTTATCAAATCGTCCGCATCAAGTTGAAAAGCATTATAAAAACCAGGATCATTGGATTGTTTTTTCTGCAAATACTCTAATACACCCTCTGTTTCCCCAAAATTACACTCTCTGGTTCTTTTCGTGCGCAGGTAATTTTTGTAATCCTCAGGAAGAAAACCGAGATTCTCCCTTCCACCGATTTGTTTAGACATTAGAGCATGTGATGACTTAGGAGGAATTCCCACATTAGTGGCCATCTCGATATGTAAGCCTGCAACTGCAGAAATATTCCTATGGCATCTATACAGGTGAGTTTTTTTTGGACTTGCAAGAGGATGACTATGATCACTAATAAAATTTACCACTTGGAACTTTCCATTGTCTGCCCTCTTTATCCTCAATTTCGCTTCACAACAGAACCGAGTCACAGAACGTCTACGTTTCACATAGACATCACGTTTGTCCTTTCCCCGTTCACCCTGTGCACTACAACAAAAAACTCTATCCAGTATTTTACCCTTCTTGTCAACATGTTTTGAACTGCGCCTTATACCAAATCCTATTAGTTTAGCGTATGCTAAGTAGAATACGTAGCCTTCTTCTTCACTCTCAAATTCTCTACCTAAAAGTGGAATTAAGTTGGCTTCGATGTCCTCCAAAGGTTGGCCATTTCCATCGAAATTCAATTGACGACGACAAGTGGCAGATTCGCTTTTCAATTTGAACACGTGGAAAATAAAGGTTCAACTAACCAGAACTTGTAGATTATTGGAAAATGAAAACAATATAAGCGAAGAAAGCTTCACTTCAACATTACGAAGATTGTAATATTAGGCGAATATAGTTTCGCTTTATAAGATATTATCTAAAAATATATTAGTGAAGAGATCTTCGCTTACATGTGCACTAAAAAAATGGGAGAAGTTAAACAATGTTACCTTAAATCATTAATATCATTCTCGTCCATATCATTCTCGCTGATATGTGTTTCTTCCTGATAATCAAACAGAACAGAACATTTCATGTCGAGTATTCAAAAAACATAGAAAAGGTTGGGACGAAAAGTAAAGAAGGTATAGATGACATTCAAAAACATACCATTTTATAATTTAGGAAGATGGATTGATATTATAATGAAGTCTCCGGCGAAGGAGAGGTCGATGGTAGACAATGTAGTATAACTCCGGCGAAGAAATGGTCGTACAGGTGAGAGAGAGAAGAGTACAAACTTTGTCTAGCTTAGCAGCATGGCTTGCTGCATGCAGCATTTAATGAAAATGTGGCAGGTGTTAGGTGGCGGTGAGGTGACTTGTTAAAAAAATTATTTTATTTTAATAATTAAATGACAAAAATTATTATGAAATGAAATTAATAAATCAATCAATCAATCAGTAAGCGAAGATTTCTTCACATTATTATTTTGACAATTGTTTTAGAAATATTATTTTGACAGTAGTTTTAAAAAATATTAATTATTTATCAAATTTATACTTCAAGTTATACATTATTTCTTAATGTTTCAAGATTTAGTTAAATATAAGGCTGATGTTTTAAAAAAAAACAATTCGAAGAACAAAAAAGATAAATCTGAAATCAAATATGACATTGAATTTTCAAGAATGCAAAATATTCAAATATTCAGTAACAAATTCAACCAACACATGTCTATTACAAAAACAAAGGCTGCAAATCACAAGCAGCAATGGATTCTAGCAAGCTTGTGTGAGGAACACCAAACACATCCAAATATGTCTTCAGAGGATTCTCTGCCTCAAATACCCATACAAGTTCATTAACATCGTGCCGAGACTTGTCGTATACAACTATAGTTTTGTCGTCCTTGGGCTCGACAAATGGATTCTCCATTTCTTTAGTTGTACCTCCTCCAGCAATTACAAACCTCATAAGATCCAGTTTGTAAGCCGGGATGAATTCCCCTGCAAATATGAAGGTGTAACTGTCGAAGAGTTTCGGCAGCTGAAAGAAAATACAAAACATTATTAGTAATCATGGACAATTGAATATCGTATGGAGGAGTAGGAATAAGACAAAACTTACATTGTTCAAATACCGCATTCTGCCAGCTCTTGGACCGCCCACAGTCCCATGATTATCTCGCTGCACCTCGTATGGTTCCTCGTCCACGTAACAGTTAAATCTGATTGATGATTTTATCCCTGTATAAAAGCAATAGGTGTTTTTAGTTTCATATATGTGAAAATGAATATTGAGTTAACAGTAGAGGGTTAAGAATAACAGAGTCTCACAATCAATGGTAAGGACCCAACTCCCGTTCAATATGCCCTTCAATACTTTGATAGTGCGACCGCATCCACCATTAGAATCGGTGGATGCTATGACATGGGTCACATCGTCTCGCCACCTCATTGTCACCGTGGCACCACATGTGTTAGCATATTGTTGCATCAAGTGCTGTTTAAGAACAATCATAAATATTTCAGTTAAACAGGATGAAAACTTAAACAATATGGAAAAAAAGGGAGAAATGTCACGAAGAGTACTATCTCTTCACTTGTTAATTGATTTGGGCATAAAATTCAGTCTTTGCCAAAGTTTTGGACGGATGCTGAGGCGGTTGCCTGCACGTGCATGAAAAAAAAACGGTCTTTGTTAGTATGTACTAGGGTTTCATGGAAATAATATCCCAAAACCTAACACTAGGTCATTTTTCCTAAATAACATTGATTTACAGTGACGGTGACATTTTGAGAGTAGGGTTTCCTAAAGATTAAAGAGACAACAACATCACATAACAGAATCTAGTGTAGTAGTTCCATAATCCTAAATATGAAAAGTTACTATTCAGGAATACGTACCATTGTGGAGTCGTGAAGATGTGGATTCAGGTTCGGTCGACGGGGAGCCGGTTACGAATCGCCGTGAAAAGGAGGCAGGAAGAGAGAGAGATGAATCGGGCGGAAATGATTATAAAATAATCATATTAGGGGGTATATATATTCATGTAACCGGGGCGAAAATGTCTTCTTTCGAAAAGCGACTATTCATTCCATGTAACATGACACAGGGACCAGGGGCGAATAAGTGTTCTCTCGAGAAGCGACTATTCAATCCATTTTACATTGAACATGGTCTAGGCGAACAAATATTCTCTTCCAGCAAAAAAATTTAAATAAAAAAAAATATTCATGAATTAATTGAAGCGAATATTATATCGCTGCATGTCATTTTAAATTAATTGAATTAACATTTATTAATAAACGGAATAAAAGAACAAAGAAAAAAACAAACAAGTAATTGAGGCGAAGATTTGTTCGGTTGCTGCATGTCATCTTCAATTAATTGAATTAATATTTAATAAACGGAAATATAAAATCCATATCATTTTGGTCTTTACATAGACGGGTAAGTGTCTTTACATGGTAGGCAAGTGGTCTTCTCATGGGTGGGTATGGGGGTTTTACATGAGGTTTTTATTAGAATTAATTTAAGCAAATATATCTTCGCTCATGAGGGTCTCCAGCCAAAAAAAAATAAAATAAAAAATAAATAAAAATAGCCAAGTAATTGAGGCGAAGATTTGTTCGGTTGCTGCATGTCATCTTCAATTAATTGAATTAATATTTAATAAACGGAAATATAAAATCCATGTCATTTTGGTCTTTACATAGACGGGTAAGTGTCTTTACATGGTAGGCAAGCAGTCTTCTCATGGGTGGGTATGGGGGTTTTACATGAGGTTTTAATTCAAATTAATTGAAGCAAATATATCTTCGCTCCAGAGAGTCTCGAGGCAAAAAAAATTAAATACAAAAATTAATTAAAAATTCCTAGAAAAAAAATGAATGAATTACTTGAAGCGAATATTATATCGCTGCATGTGTTTTTTAATAAATTAAATTAATATTTAATAAACGTAAATATAAAATCCCTGTCAATTTGGTCTTTACATAGATGTGTAAGTGTATTTTCATGAACGGCAGACGGTCTTCTCATGGGTGGGTATGGGGGGTTTACATGAGGGTAAGGGCAACGGGCGTGTAGATCTTCGCTCCCATCACATCTCACCCTTCACTCTGACACGGTGCCATGAGCGAAGATATCTTATCTGGGTGTCATATGGATATTATATAATTTCCTGGCGTTAACAGGCGCTGCCGTTAACGGCGTCTTGTGTGAACCCGGGCCGAAACCCGGATTCCGGATACTCCCTCCCTCCGTCTCCTACCCAGATTGATTTATTATTAAAATAATAATGCTGCAATCTGATTGGTCCGCCACAGGAAAACACGGCAATCGGTAGCAGAAGATCTGGACTGCTAAATTCATTGTGTTTAAAATTTGTTCCTCTAATAATAATATATATATATATATATATATATAATAGTATTCTTTCCATAGAAACAATCTAAAATATATTTTACTTAAATACTAATTTTTTAATATAAATAATTTTTTAACATATTTTTTTAATTTAAAATATTTTCAAAAAATGATATAAAATTATTTTTTTTGTTTATAAATTAAAATAATAAATTTTATTAAACTATTTAAAACATTACAAAATGTCATGAATTATTTTTTAATTTAATTTTATATTATACTGAAATTTTTAAATAATAATTTAATTATTATTTTTAATTTATCATTATTCTTATATAACAGTATAACATATTTTATTATAAAAAATTAAATATTTACAATTATATTTTAAACTAATATATTTAACATATATTTTTTTGTCTTTTTTGTATTGATATGTAAAAAAGAAAATATAAAAATAAATCTATTAATACGTAATATTAAAATAAAATAACTAATTTAACTTTATATTTTAAATAATTTATAAATATGTTTTTATTAATTTATAATATTAGGTATAACAAAAAAAAAGTGTTTATATTATTTAAAAAATATGAAATAAAAAAATTACAAAATATGAAGAACAAAATATTAAAAAAAATATATTGAAAATATATTTAATAATGTTAACTTATAAAATTAATGAAATGAATAAAATTAAAAACTATATTCTTTAAAAAATAATTTAAGAATTAGGGGAAAAAAAAATTAAAGAAAAAATATTAATTATCCCTAAATTATAGCTCATTTTTAATGTATATATAATTTATTTCTAACCAAAGTGTATAGAATTTATCCCAATAGAATATTATTTCTTTGTTTCTGTTATTTTTTTTTAGTTTATACGGTGAAGTATAATATATATATATATATATATATATATATATATATATATTAAAAAAAAAGTTGGATAATTTTGATGATATAAATTATGAGGAGTGATAGAGTGAGGGAATTCCTTCATTGGTTGAAAAATGTAAAAGTGAGAGAAAAGAGAGAAATTATTTGATTTTTTCAGCGAATAAAATTATGCCACGTCATTCCCTCACCAAATTCCTTCACCAAATTCTCTCACCTAATAATTTCTCATAAATTATAAATTATATAGGATATAAGATATATATAAACTCTAGCTAGGATTAAAAGATGACAATACAACCCTAAAATTTGATTAGTAGTCATCAAACATACGAAAAACAGAGATTACAAACAAAGATTACAAATTGTATCAAATTCTAATTATCTCAATCAAAACTTTTATTTTCATATCAACTTAATGTTTCAACAGGTTGTCTTCCTCTTCCCCTTGTCCTTCCTCTTCACAGTCCCCTTCCCCTTACACTGAAAAGGGAATGAATTGAAGAGGATGATGAATACTGCCTATTCTCATTTTGATTTTTTCTTTTATATGAACTCGTTCTGATTTGATAAAATGAATTATTCTTTAGGATTTCTGAGCTCTTCACCTTGTTGTTCTCAACTTGAATTTCGTGATCATTGTCTCTATATTCTTCAGCTTCAGAATCCTCAACAACTTTGGATCCTTTTATATCAACCTTAGAATTCTCTTCTTCCTCTTGATTAGTCTGAGTATCTTCCTCTCTGTTTTCATCAACAACCACTTCAACTTGATTTGATTGAGAATCCTCAACTATCTCGTCAACTTGATTAGGTTGAAGTTCCACCTCCTTCATCGTACTACTTTCGTCTTGTACATAATTTTCTTTATCTTCTGTTTCCTGATCTTTAACCACATTTTTCTCTTTGATAATAGACACCTCTGTTTTATTTTCCTGCATCTTTACTTTCTGGTCTTTATGAATTTTCTGATATTTTTCCTTAGTCAAATCACAATCTGGGCCTGCATATTGGAAGGTATTGTAGAAAGTGCATCTGTATGGCCTCCACTCATAAGTGATTTCCATGATAGTAGGCTTTCCTTTTTTGTCTACTACTGTCATACTATTCGGCAGTGTGCTTCTAGGATGCACCTCAATACTAATTCTAGCAAATGAGAGGTGATCTTCTCCTACAGTAATTGGGTCCATGTATAATGGTGTACCCAATAAACCTGCAAAATGACTAAGAGTTTCTACATTATACATGTGTGCAGAGATATTCCAAAGTTTGAACCATATCTGAGTTGTTTCTTTAGGCTTGCTTAATGGGTTCAAATCTTCAGACCATTTTTCCAAATTCATGCAGTTGGATCCAATGTATTTATGCCCATTTTTCAGAATTTCATTCAAATTTGATCTTTTCTTAAATTTCAGAAAGTAGAGATCATGTACATTTGCTGAAATTTTCTCTAATCCATTTTCCTCCCATTGCTTCATAAGTGTCTCTTTGATGACTATGAAGGAAACTCTAATTTTTCCTATATGAAGCTAAAGTTGTTGAGGATTCCAAAGATAAAGTTGAAGGAATTAAAGACAATGATCTCGAAATTCAAGCTGAGAACAACAAGGTGAAGAGCTCAGAAATTCTGAGGAATAATTATTTCTATCAAATAAGAATAAGTTCATATAAAGAAATAAATCAAGATGAGAATATATAGTATTCATCAACCTCTTCAGTTCATCCTTCGTTCATTGCAAGAGGAAGAGGAAGAAGAAGGGAAGGGGAAGAAGAAGGACATGGGGAAGAGGAAGACAATATGTTGAAACATTATGTTGGTATGGAAATAAAAATCTTGATTGGGATAATTAAGATTTGATACAGTTTATAATCTTTGTTTGTAATCTCTATTTCTTGTATGTTTGATTGCTACTAATCAGGTTTTTTAAGGTCGTTTGATTGTCATCTTATAATCTTAGCTAAGACTTGTCTAGTTTTGATTCTCGACCCTCCCACTTTTGGAATTTTAATGAAATAGTTTTAACCTTTTCCCCAAAAACAAATTATATATAAATATAAACTATAATGATTTATAATTAAGTTTTATTTTTTAGTTTGAATTATAAGAAATATTATAAGTTGTATAATTAAAGCGGGTTTGATGGGAGTGTTACGCTAGATTTTTTTTATTCTAAAAAAAAATTATAAGTGGTATCAAATTTATAATTTGTGTGTAATTAATATTAAATTAATATTTTTTTAATTTATTTATTATTATAAATTATTTTACTATTATTATTTAATATTATATTTATTATATTTAATAACTAATGTAATTTTAATTAAAATATAAAATTAATTATAATATAAATAGTAAATTATATTTATTTAATTTAAATATTATTAATAATTATAATAAAATAAATATAAAATATAAATAATATATATAGTAAATAATATTATTTATAATCTAATTTAAAGTATAAATAATAATTATTATTATTATAAAAATAAATATATATTTTTTAATGATTATATTGGTCTATTTAATATATATATATATATATATATATATATATATATAATAAAATTATTATATATAATATTAAAATTGAATAAAATATATTTAATATATTATAATATTAATAAATTATATTTTATAATATTAATAAATTATATAATAAAATTAAGTGAACTAAGACAAATGTATTTATGGATTAGTTACAGTTTTATACACACATGAGGTATAAATATAATTTATATAACAGTGAAAACTTACAAAAACACTAAATTAAAAACAATTAAAACATTGTTGGTACCAACAATGTATATCTCCACTATATACACCATAATTTTATATATTAAAATAAATTTTAAAATCCAATAAATGAAGGATTCACCCTAAAGAAGGTTAAACAAAACTAATTGAAACTTCCAAATATATCTAACAGGTTTAAATGAAATGGCTAGACCAAACTAGGGAGGCAAATGAGTCAAGTCGTAGCTTGAGCTTGAGGTGAACTTGATTCAGTATTTATTAGATCGACTAGACTATTCACTTATAAGTTCAACTCGATTCAAAAACTTGAACTAAAATTAAATTTTCAAACTCGAGTTCGAATTCTAACCAAAATTAATTTTTAAAATGAATATATCAAACTTTCAAACATATTCAATATTCAAAAATAATATTTTCAAATGAAAATATGAAACCATCATAATTATTCAAAATTTCAAAACATGATATGTAAAAAAATTCATTTTCTTTTTTGTCGTCGAATTTGTTTTTATTTTTTGAGAAATAAATGAGAACTGGCATGACACCTCACAGTCATGGCTCTTGCTTAAACTCAAATCGCTTCCAAATGGAGTCAAACCCATAATCTTTTGATCTTTTAAGTCAACTCATACCACTGCACTATCTTGGTGACTTAAAAAAAAATTAGAGTTATTAAAAAGCAAAATCGAAAGAAGTACAAATATATTTTAATTTAAAACAAACAATTCTTTTTTCTCATAATAAATAGTTGGACAAGTAAGCAAATACATATTTGAATGAAAATCAATTAAAGCAAGTCAATATTGAATCATTAGTGACAAATAACAACATACAGAAGATATCGATCTAACAAAACCACAATAGACATTTTAAGCAGAGTCTTTAGAGCAAGTCAATATTGAATCATCAATGAAAAATAACAGCATACCTAAAATATCGATCTAACAGATCCACATTAGAAATTTTAACTGGATTTTATTGAAAGAAACTAGTTGATACTAGACAATAAACAAGACTATTAACGAAATCATTCAACACATATAAGGTCTCTAGGCCCTCTCACCGCAAATACAACTCGTAAGTTGAATGTCTTTAGACATAATATTCACACGTTTGACGGGGATGGCACAAAGATTTGTGCATTCAAATGAACCGACTAGATAAGCCCCGACTGCCTCTTGGAGAGCAGCTACGATAGAGCTCTAAATCTCAAATCTATTTTGAAATTTTGTGTAATCTCATGAACAAGTCTTTCGAATGTAAGCTTACGGATCAAAATTTCATACTCTTTTGGTACTTACATATCTCTCTCAAAGCAACATCCCTAGTTTAAACATGTGAGACTTTTTCTCACATCCTGTAACTAGAGAATATTGTGTAGTAACCTTCGTCGCCACTTACTTTCTCAGTGTCTTGCCTCCAGTCGTTTGTTTTGTGTGTGCCATGTGAATAAATGAAAGATAATATAAAGAAATAAAACAGCCTTTTGTTAATGAGGGAGATAAATAGTGTAAGTGAGAGATAATATGAAAAAAAATAAAACAATTCTTGTGAATAAGTGAGAGAGTGAAGATGAAGAGTCATGTAAAACATGATGATGGTTTAAAGATTAGTGTTTTTTTAAATTTTCGGTCATAAAATATAATAATGTGATTTGTGGACCTACAAATTTTACTTTAAAGGAAGAGTAAAGTGAAAAAATATTTGTTTTAGATTTTAATATTATATATTATATTATATATTATCAGGTTCGAAAAATCTCGACAAATCATCGATCAAGTATTTTATGAGCTCGTGCTCGACTCGAATATTAAACGAACTGGCTCGAGCTCGACTCCAACTCAGTCAAAGTCAAACTCAAGTCGATTTTTGACCTAATAACTCGCGAGTAACTCACAAGAGGCTTGGATCATTTGCAATCCTATACCAAACCACCATACCAGTGGATTAATTTATTGGAAATTAACCCACCAAACCGACCTATCATTATTAAAATTTAAAAAAAAATCTACACAATTTAATTATATAAATTATCTAAATATTTCTCTTAATGATTAAGTTAAACTATTAAACTATTATAAATAGAAAATATTTGTTTTCCAAACTAAATTTATAATAAATATTTGTTTTAAAAATAAATTTTATATATAATAGTATTATTTAATTATAATTTTTAATAAACGAATAAAATCAATTAAACCGAACCGACAAATAAGTGAAATCGACATTTTAAATTTTTTAAAATCGACTTCAACCATTTAATTATGTATAACGAAACAAACCAACTATTTTTACCATAATTGAAAAATCAAAGTTTACCTTTAATAAAATTTTAATAACAAGATTCTTAAACAAAATATTAGACATCATGATGAGCTATTAAATTCAACTAACATGTAACATGTGCATTCACATGAGAAATAATATAAAAACTGAGAAAAAAATTATGGTAAAATATATATATAGATTAGTTAGTTTAAAAGTAGAACTTATACTCGACGATCCGGATATTTGAAAATTAAACATCATTATATATATATATATATATATATATATATATATATATATATTAGTTAGTTAAAAAATTGAACTTATATTGTTAAACCTCTCGCGTTCAAAATTTGGTGTTGAATTTAAAATATAAAGTCTTATTAGCCTAGTTGGTTAAAGGATTGTAATTATTTTGTTAGGTTGCGAGTTCAAAACATACCTATAACATTTAAAATTTTATTTTTAACCGTTTTAATTTTATGGGCGGTTCAACCCACAATCCGACCTAAGTATCCATTTAATCTCACATATATATATCCAAATTAACCCCATAACTCTCGACCCGGCAATCCGGACACATTGAAAATTAAGTATCATTATATATATATATATATATATATATATATATATATATATATATATATATATATATATATATATATATATATATATATATTATATATATATATATATATATATATATATATACTAATTATTTAAAAAGTTGAACTTATATGGTTAAAACATTCCACGTTCATTAAATTTAGTGTTTAATTTAAAATTTAAAGTCTTATTAGTCTAGTTCGTGAAAATGTTGTAATTGTTTTGTTAGGTTAGGAGTTCGAAACATACATATAATATTTTTAATTTTATTTCAAACCCTTTTTAAATTTATGGGTGGGTCAACCCACAATCCGACTCAAGTATCAACTTACTCTCACATATATATCCAAATCAACCACAACTCTCGACCGGATAATCCGAACATTTTGAAAATTAAGCATCATTTTATATATATATATATATATATATATATATATATATATTAATATTAATATTAAGAACACATTAAAATAAAATATTTTACATTGAGAATTATTTACACTCTCAACATAAAAAAAAAAAAATGTATTTCTTTTTCATAATAAATTTATCAAATTGTTTTGCTTATTAATCATTTAAATAGTCAATTAGAATACATTTTTTTTTGGTTAACATTTACAATCAAAGGGTTTTTAATAAGAATTAAAAATTGAATCTTTAGTTTAGTTAATACCTTAAAGCAATTTTTATTTTATTTTTTTGGTGGAACAAATACAAACGGTGCATCACTTTAGCCCCTAGTACTGTGGTACATTCTAATGAAGAATTGTGGGATATCAAACGCCCCAAGTGTTGGACCATAGAAATGCAAGATAATTAACACAATTTTAGTGAAGTGGTTGATGGGTAATTAATTGGGTGACTCTTCGTTAAGATAACTTATTGGTTAGACCAAGTTCATGCATGATACATATAGAGACACAAACAGAGCTTCTAGAGAGATTATGTGTGATGCATTTCTTTGTATATATATATTGCGATTTGAGAAGAGCTAAATCATGCATATATTTTTTTAAAAATGGGTATTGATTTTGATAGAGAAAGGAAGAAATTATTGTTTACAGAATTATGGAAATCCCCAATTCAAGTTAGATACAAAAATTTCATTTAGAAGGTATTGGAAGAAACTCTACCTATTCCTCTTCACCATGGGATCAATTCTAAATGGTCAAAATGTTTGATCTTTGATAACTCTGAGGAATCATTGAATCATCTATTTCTCTCTTGTCCTCTTGCAAGGGCTCTTTGGTTGGTTTGCTTCACCCTGTGTGACTTTCCCACATCTGAGATGGGAATGGATCTCTTTCAATGGATAGAATTACTGCTGGGACTTGGTGATTCTCTTCAAAGATCATGTTTGACTGGAAGAACTATATAACATTCTCTGTTTAACTGGGATTCTTATGTCTTCAATTTGGCAAGGGTGGAATGATAAAGAGGTTTAAGGACGAGATTCCAAATGTAAGAGACATGTTTCAAAAAATTAATCATCTCTGGAAAGAGCATATGATGATTCAAATGTTCATGATTCCTTCAATCATGAGGTATCCTGTTTTAAGCCAATTTTTTCACTCACACAGGTTTTGTATCTTGTTGGGTGTGAATGCGATTGGAGTTTGGCTCAGTCATCTTGTTTATCGATTCCTTTGCACCAATATCTCACACAAAGGAAGCAACCTTCTCTCTAGCATCCAAACACCACAAAAGAATTTTACCTCTGCCTCCCACCAAGAAAGTGTTACCAACATATCCGAACCTCAATTGTTCAATCAATGTGTTTATTTCTTTGAAAAACATTACTGATAGTTTTATTATTATTGTTGCAATGTTTATTTCAAATATTTAAGTTGTAGCTTATATTGAGTAACAGTGTTATGTTATTCTTAAGATTTTCAGAATGATATAGCAGAATGACAATCGAAGAATTTTCAGGAAAGTTTATTTGATTAATAAATTATTGGTTCATAGTTATGTAGAAAAACTGATGGGTGCATATATATAGGTCAGGGCTTTGGGATATGTCCCGCCCATGGTATAGGGCAGTCCACCCCGAGGGACAACCCAATATAATAAAAAATATTAATAAAGTCTAATTATATATATATATATATATATATATATATATATATATAAAATGAATTTACGTTTTTCTTTTTTCATATAAAATTAACTTTTGGTCACACTGTTTTATTCATTGTAGGAATGCATTCATGACTAGAAATGTTTTTCTACTTTTTTATTTGATTTTATTATATTAAAGAGTTCACATATATATAATATATAATATATATAAAAGACTTTGATTGATTGCTATATTTCGAATGTAAAGCACAGTCCATAAAATAATTAAGAAGATTGTGACCAATATGAGAACTTTGGTTAAACAAAACAAAACTAAACCTTGTAACAATATATTAGATCACTGTCTGTCAAATTTAGCTAAAAGTATACATGTCTTAATATCTTAATAGTATGTGTTTGTAGGGAAATTTGATCAAAGGTATTCTCATTTTTAACCTTACTAAATTCAGTTTTTATTTTTAACCATCTTTTTAAAATTTTCATTTTTACCCTTACTAACTTTTTTACATTTTTTCTTCCTTTTTTTTTAATTGAGTGGGGCGTGGGGTGGTGCGTGGGAGTGGGGGTGGGGCTTGGGCGTGGGCTTGGGCGTGGAGTGTGGGCTTGGGCGTGGGTGGTGCGTGGAGCGTGGGCTTGGGCTTGGGCTTGGAGCGTGGGCTTGGGCGTACCACGCAATATGTAAAACTAATTTAATAACTTTATTAATAAGTTTGGATAGCTCAGTTGGGAGAGTGTTAGGCTGAAGATCTGAAGGTCAGGTGTTCAAGCCAAACAGAACTTACGAAATTGGAATTGAAAATGGGAAAACCAACATTCTGATTATCTCCAATGTGAACTTAAGTTTATATTATGAGCCCTTTTACTTTATAATTAATGAAACAGTCAAGCAGAACTTACAAAATTGAAAATGGGAAAAATACCCAACATTGGAAATATATCTGTTGTACTATTTGCTGCACTTGAGAAAAGCCTCCAGTGTGTAATGGAAGGGTGGGATTATAAGTAAGTCAGGTTCTTATTTTTTCAATTGTCTCTTTCTCTCAACAATTTATAAATTGAATCCACTGATGGGATTGTGCAAATCCTATACATACATTCTTATTCTTGAAAAGAAATCTCAATTCTTTCGTTTATATCTTATAAATCTTGTACTTTTTGTATATATATAAAGATTGTTACATAGAAATTATTGAGAGCACAAAACAGCAAATAAGTTGTTTTTTTGCCCAAAGAAAAACAACAAGTGAGTAACATAAACAAAATTCATCATTAACCAAAACATAGACAAAAAAAATAGGTTTGAAACTTAGAAACTAATTATTCATCCTCTCAATATTGATGTTAAAAACTTCAAAACTAGAGACATTTCACCTTGTCCCTAAAGCTCTTTTGCCAATAAAGAATATCCCAAAAACGCTAAAACCAAGAATCAAATTTATCAAATGACTTGTTTAATAACTTTCTATTTGAATGACTTTGAGAAGATTATAATGTAATTTTTATAAGTCACACAAACACCATTCATTTCTATTTATACTAATTCAACATCTATGAAAGAATCAATGAAACAAATAAATGACTACACAATAAATAATGAAATTGAATTAATTATTTGTTGTATTAAGCATCTAAAGGTGCAATTCAGTGTCTTCCATTGACAAAGCTCTTGGCCAGAAATGGATGAGCCAATTCATAGTCCAATTCTCTAGCCAAAGACACTTCACGGACCGCTTTCGCCCCAGGCCCATAACACTTGTACACCCCGAAAAAAGCAGTCCTATATAGAAAATTCAACAATTAATATAGTATGCATCAAAAGTACATGATTTTTTAAGATTTGTATATTAAAGATGCATACTTGTTCTTGTTACTGATGTGGTCCCAATCATCCCAACCACCATGAGCCACAATATTATCGAAATAAGTATGAGCATAAACAATTTTAGAGTATTGGCCCAAGAAAAATTGCACACACAACCCTTTTGAAAGAATAATTCATACATATCAAAATCATTTCAATTCTTATATATATCATCACTCTGTTTAAAATTTCCAATATAAAAAAAAATTGCGGTGAAGGTGGATCGAACACCTAACCTTTAGTCTGACGCTCTCCCAACTGAGCTATCCCCGCTTATTAATAAACTTATTAAATTAGTTTTACATATTGCGTGGTACGCCCAAGCCCGCGCTCCACACCCAAGCCCACGCACCACCCACGCCCACGCCCCACGCCCCACGCCCCACGCCCCCGCACCACCCTCACGCCCCACCCCACGCCCCACTCAATTGCATACCACGCATTTCAATTACCCACGTGAAAATGTTCACAAACCCTTCAGTATAAGGAAAAGACTATACATTTCTCGGATCAAAGCATTTCAAACCAAAACAATATAACTAACTAAAGCATAAACCCTAAACTAAAACTCTAAAACCATAAAACCTTCATACTTAACATGCAAAAACAGTAAAATCATCGGGGAGTAGTCGAACTAACCTCAGTAATGATGGGAGAACGTCGGGCTCAGCGTCTCCGGGACTTGGCGATCGTCGGCCTGGAAGCGTTTGGCGATCAACGGGTAGTCAGGCTCGAGGGGTAGGCGTCCAACGATCGTGGGAAAGTCGGTTGGGGCTGAAACCGTCGTGGGGGAGTCGACTTGGGGTGTGGGGTGTGGGAGTCGTAGGGGGAGAGCAACCGGGGAGCCGTCGGGGACTGTCGTCGGGGAAAGGGAAGTCGGGAAAGAAAAAACGGGTAAAATGGAAAATGGAAGGAAAAGGAAGAGGAAGAAAAAAAATGTAAAAAGGTTAGTAAAGGTAAAAATGAAAAAAAAAAATTAAAAAAATGTTAAAAATAAAAACTGAATTTATTAAGGTTAAAAATGAGAATGACCCTCTTTTGAGAATCATTTGATCAAATTTCCCGTGTTTGTAATCTTAATGTTGAACTCAAATATATTGTCTAAAGAGGAAATTTTAAATTCGATTGAATATGAATTATAATTTGTTTTAGAAAAAAAAAACGCTTTAAATTTGAAATGCAACAATAGTTCAATACTCTAGAAAATATTTTAAAATTTTACTAACATGCAATTATTTTTAAATATATAAACTTCTAAAACATCATATTATTATTTTACTTATTTACTGTTCCTTCTAAATCTTCTCTTTATATAATGTATATAGATGATATACACAATTTAAGTGATATTACTCTCATCTCTACATTATGTAGGTAGTTAATTTTTATTGAGAATAAATATTCTTTTTATTAAGTAAAGATATGTGTGAGTATTTTAATTAGAATCTATAATTAATTAATTCCCAGGTTACATGATTTTTTTACTAAAGATTTTTATTTTCTAGTGTAGGCTCAAAGATATCAATTAATTTTTCAAAATTTATAAGTAAAATGCAAAAATGGCTGTTTAAATTCCAAAACAAATTTGGATCAAAGTTAAATGTATGAATTTGTGCATGACTAAGTTCAAAATTCACACCTAATCGAGAAATCTGACAAAAATATTATATCTAACCAAAGCCGAAATGGAGAAAACAGAATAAAAATCAACATTGCCCACAACACCATATCAATTAAGCCTGCAAGAGTATTATTTTCTTTTACCCATTTCGAAGCAACAAGGGATCAATGGAAAATCTACATTTTAATTAGCAAGCTGGAATCAAACTATAAGTTTAGACTTTTACCCTTTTCCCCTCTCTTACAAATTTCAAGGAATCCAATACCACTGTCAACTAAAACTTGTGTTATCTATCTATGTGTTCAATAATTCTACAACTCTAACCAAGAACTAACAGTGGTTGGTTATTTTCCCTTGAAAAAAAAATGACCTATTAAGGATACATAAAGATTAGATATACACTTACAAATAAATTTGTTATTCTTTCACTTCTCGATGCCCTGCTGCAAATACTGTATCAAATCATATCCAGCAGTCGTCCATTTGTTATAAGCATCTGTGCATATACGGATCATGAAATTAGCAGCTTCTCTTTCACTCATTTCTGGATGAAATCTCTTGCGAAGATTCCCAATAGGATCGCCTCTGCTGAAGCAAGGCAATCCGCTGTCTATCATCAACAGTACTGTGTTTATGATACCATCCATATATCGACGAGCAGCAAGGTAACCCTTTACACACAAGCTGTATCCAGAGAGAATGATTGGACGTGTAAATATGTGGAAGTTTCTAAATATGGATAAAAAAGTGTTTTTTTAAGTTTAAGAGACAGACCCCACAAATTGGTACCATGTTTCACTTTTCATTACGCCAGATGGGTCCAGTAATTGAGTCATCTCATGACTTAACTTAAAGTGAGCACTTTCAAACCGCATGTTTCCACCAGGTGATGTCTCCAGGATAAAACCAAAATCAATATGAACCAGTCTTCCGAAACTGCCATCACATATATAAATTTACAATATTTCAGAAGTACAGAAAATTAAAACAACAAGCTTTGAAATTACCTCCTTGCCTAATAACAGTTTATGCATATATACTTAGATGAATGGGGATAAAATTAAAAATTAAAAATCAAATCAATATAAGGATTGGAGCTTATGGAACCCATAGTTTACAAATTTTGGGAGTACAAAGAAAACACTGAACTTTGAAACAGTTTATGCATATACACGTAGGGATGCATATGGATGGGGATGAAAAAATTATTCATATTTTTTTTTTAATTTAATCAGAATGTGTGTACTATTATTCTATATGATCATTTCCCTGTAGTGAGTTGCCCAATCGATTAAGAAATCTACAAGGATGACATTTTAACAAGTGAGAGTATGGAAGCATTACTTGTCAAATAAAAGATTCCCATTGTGTCTATCTTTAGGTTGAAGCAAGAGACTTGCAACAGCATAACCAGCACTACTAACGATGAAGTTCTGACGAGCAGCCTCAAAGCTTGGGGAACCAACTGGACCATAATCTTGTTGAAATATTTCATACAGACCACCATCAGTAGTTTCACCCATCTGACTTCTGCTTCGTGAATTAGCCACAACCTGAAGAATACTGCATTAGATCCTAAGAGGAAACCTAGCTCAAAAGTATCCATGTTAATGCATAAAAGTAATGGTGCAAAACAGAAAACTCAAAAGATAACATGCTACAGGATTTGCCCAATTCTCTATCTTATCCATAACTAAAGGCATAACAGATCTTGCAGAAAGAACCATCAGATAAGGAAGCGTTAAGAGTTATTAATCCATAGGATGTAAAGAATAGAACAAAAGTTTTCAACCAATACCAATGCTGGCTCTTGTGCAGATTTTCCACCCATTATCAAATTGTTCTTATGTATTTTCTAAAAGAATGGGGATTGAGAAGACTGTTATCCTTTTCATAAGATAACTTGGTGTTCTTCGTCGGTCCCTTTTACTGGTGTTGTAGTCCAGGGTTGGTTCGTTGTGATTTTAGAATTGATTTGATCAAAGGCAGAGCACCTTAAGTGCCTTTTGAAATCCTTGGTGACTGTGGTTACATTGAAGGTGAGAAAGTATCTAAGGTTACCTTCTCTATCCCCAATTCATTTAGTTTTCACAGCCATTTTGCTTTTGATCAGTACAGTGTATGGGTCTTAACTCTTTAGGTTTATTCTGTTGCATCTCTTGATGTTGGGTGCATTGCTTAGGTAAGTTTCTCTTGGCGTTATACTTTTATTATAACATAGGGGACAAAATGCCTAAAACAATGAACATAAGTTTTCAAACATATATAGGCTTAACTACTTCAAAGTCAGATATAGATAGAGTACAAATCCTGAAACATATACTATCTACATCTGGCAACTTTGTTTGTCTCATCTTATTAGTAACTCAGTTGGTTTTCTACAGTTTCAGGTACAAAAACCATATTATGAAATAATTATAGAACCACTACAAAGAGAATCAGACTTCAATGCAAAAAAGAGGAAGATATCGTACAATAACCAGGCGAGAAATATCAAAAAAGATTATTGTCGTTAACTTGTGAGATTCTAAAACTTCAAGAATATAAAATAGAACATAAAACAAATCTATGTAGTTGCAGTAAGCTTATCCAACCTCAATTATTCCTCTCTCAGGACCAGTAGGGAGCACTCCATATGGACACAAATACAGTTTAAGGCCAATAGCATCAAATATGTCCTTGAGAAGTGAGATTACTTGCAAAGCGAGGAGATCTTGTCGACAATCATCTCCAACCTTCACCAGACAATTAAACTTAACATCACAAACATAAAACAGAGATCATTGAATGTGCTCCAACATGTTAACAAATGAAGCTACTAGAAGAGATGCAATAGAATACTCATTACAGTTCATAATATACCCTGTATGTAACACATCTTGAAACATTTAAAAATGACCTTTTTTTTTTGTATTATTCTATTACTTTTTGAGTTTAGAAGTTTGTAGATCAAACTCAATATAGATGGGGTGCTACAATATTAGAGATTTGAGACTGAATATCTTACATCCATATTCTTTTAAATTATCTCTCGTACTATACATAAAAATGTTATGAAAGTTGCCCCTACATATAAATCTCACAACAATCTCCAGCCAAAAGGCACCTTCTCCATAGTCTAGCACTAAAAGACTCATAAAAAGGTATTCCAGAGGTCAAAGCAGGAATTCACCAAAAAATCTTTTGGTTCATCCTGAATAAGTCAAAAAGTCAGAGAAGGAAATTCAACTTTTGATCTTTGTCCACCAATCTCTATCTCCATGATTTTTGTGTAACCAGGGTGTTTGAGGCTAGCACAACAGCCCACCGTCATTACCTCCCATTTCAGTCTGGTGCTTTCAATGAAAATCAAACTTGAGACCATAGAGTAGTAAGCCCTTTAGTCCAAGCCTCTTGGCACTGAGCTGCCCATGGTGTGTGTCTCTATTTTGCATGCTTATGGACATATTAGTATGGAATGAATGAAAAGAACTAGGCGTGTGCTTTTAATTCAAACCTTAAGAAAAACAGAAGATATGATATGTGACTTGTTTAGGAGACAATCTCATAAAAAGTCACATTAAGAAAACGCATCTTCAACCGACCCAGGGTAGCTCAATAGGTAAGAGTGTTGAACGTCGAAGTTGTTATCTCAAGTTCGATTCTCACTTAAATCACCGTGATTGAAATGGAGGTCATAGTGGTGGGATGTTGTGCTAGCCTCCTCTAAAAAAAATGCATCTTCTTTGTTCAATTTTTAATGTTTTAGGGAATTGTGACATGCTTTTGGTATGTGTAGCATGAAAGTGGTCATTCTCCAAGGCTCTTTAGAAAGTCTGGGAACAGATATAACATGGATGCGATCACTAAAACTAAAGAAGGAAAGTGCAGGAGGAATAAATCCATTTCAGAGGCCTTATATCTGAAAATGCAACCCTGCACTCTGCAAAGTCAGAAAGCTCGTATACCTTGAATATGCAACCTAGCGGCTTCAGATCATTATGATCTCCATGACGATCCACCACATTAAATGTTATCATAATAGGAACTTTAGCAGCAGACTGTAAAGGTATGCCACTGTCCACCTGAATACCTCTTACAAATTTAGTGAGGTCAGTAGGAAGGTAAAGGTCTTCTCCATTCAATTCAATCTTTTCCAACTCCCTAATCAAAGAAAAATTTGAAGTCAAATCAAGCAAATGAAAAACTTGAGTATACAAAATAAAAAAGCTCCCAGAAACCCACCCACGTGTAAACAAAACATGGCCTGAAAAATACCTTTTGATGCCTGCTCGTCTTTCCTCCTTTGGAAGAGGGAAAAGCACTCCAGATATTGATGTCACTTTATCAATAAAGTCAAATTCTCTTTCATACATGTCCCGGGCCTTTGGATTAAAACCATCGATTATCCTTTGCTTCACAATAGGCAATATTGCTTGGAAAGAACTATTCTGCAAGAGTAAAATCATATATTCATGTTATACTACAGTTTTTTAGACTAGTTTTTTTTTCTCTCAGGAGAAGGCTAGCACAATATCCTACTGCCAGAGTTATAATATTTAGCACATGGTAACACTATCATTGGATAAAAATGGTAAATTTGCAATCAATACACATAACCAGGATGCAAGAAGATACTTTGATCTAAAACCAATCACCTGCAGCAACCATGTAATATGTGAAATGAAAGACAATAACAAACTTGCAAAAATAAATCTGGTTCTGTCTGTGCTTGAAACAATTTTGTGGGTTCATCCAAATTTAAGTGAATATTCAAAACTGCTTTTCAAATTAATGATTTTTTGTCTCTCATTGGTGCCTAATTTAAATGTTGCAAGCGATTAAATTTCACTGACAAATAGAACAATAATAGGGGATACAAATTTGATCTAAGAGTAAGTAATATAATTAGATGGCAGAGATTGACAATGCACAAAAGTTCTAAGGGAAAAAAATTCCACCATTCTTAGTTTCTCAATCCAAGTGAATGACGCGTGTGTCAATGACTCAATTATACTTTTTTTCCTTTTCATTTTTTCAATTTTTGCTAGTAAAGTGTGTCAATTATACAATTCTTGCACTTCACAAGGTTTGGTGGCCTTTTTTGCTTCAGTTGTTCTGTGTAGACTTCTTTAGCCAGGCAATTACAGAAGTTTACTGGCTCCACCTTTCATGTTGATTTTAATTCTCTAGATGACCTAGGCCTTTTTGATGAAAGGTTATTTGGATTGAATCCAAATAATCCCTTATTCATAAATCCAAATCACCACTTATCCAATCATCGATTACTTCATCCATCAAATCATCCATCAACTTACTCTTATTTTATTTTTTTTAACATTTCAAACATTAAATACAAATTATATTTTTCATTTAACCCAAATAATCAGCTTTTTCATTAAACAAGGATGTTTTTTTTTAAATATCGGTTTATATCAAAAACAAAATCCTGGAAAAAAGAGTAAAAGAAAACAATGGCAGGCTCATAGTGCATATGAGTATTTCTTTTTGGTCAATTTATAACATAATGGAGATCCTCGCAACGTACCCAAAAAAAAGCTACAATAGGAGCTTATTGATCAAATCTTTTTCTAGATTATCCTGAAGGTCTAAACCACGGTACAAACAAAAAGACAAAAGGAAGGAAATGCAATCATCATATAAAGACCAGAAAAAGCAAAAGGAAATATCTAGAAAGGAAATACCTTGCCAGAAGCAGGATCTTTTCCGGATTCAGGTACAAGTTCACCCTGTCAATATTAAAAGGAAAAATTATAATATGGTAGAAATGGTGGCAGCACTGCTCTTCAATTTGAACAGGAAAAAATGTACACCTCCATTTGCCATATGAGAATATGGGCAAAAGTGTCATTTCTATGGGCCGCTCTGACCAGGTAGCCTTCCACCAATTTCTGCAATTAAGAAATCACAATAAGTTCATGAAAATAATTCGCAAAAGGAAGCATATCTTCACCGTAATTATGAATGAATCAGCTTCTTCTAAGGGCTAATGAGCCAGGTGGTCAGTCTACAAAGATGTTTGAATAAACTCCAATCATCGATTAAACCCAAGAAAAGGGAATACAACCATATGCTAGTACCATCAAGTTGTGACCATAAAGCATGATCATCAAAATTCCATATTTGATAAAGTTCCTAATCAGTTGCTCTCACTCATGGTGATGGAATCATTTGAATAGTTGACCAGTAAACTAAGAAGTATGTTATAGAGTACAATATTAATTAATGCATGAGAAGATAGTCACCTAGAACAATCTGTTTCAACAATAATGAATCTTGAAATAAACTTGTAGAAGGTGGGTTACACAAATAAGTTATCCAATGCAGAGAGAATTTTTAAAAATATGTGAGAATAGGTTTTTGTCAACCTGATCAAAAGACAATAAAATCTAGATTTGGCATCAACCTTTAACTGGAAATTGATCCATGAAAAAAATTGGATCACAATCTAGAAGAACGCCTCAAGTTTACCGCAATCGCACTTCTCATACCAAACGAAAAAGAAAAAAATCACCTTCAATTTTATTTTGGCATTTTCGAATGTGATCGTGATCGTAACATAAATCGTGACAAAAATACTATTTTTCAATAGATTCCATGATGTGGAAGACGCTGATGCTTTTTTGAACCCCATAAATCAAGAACCAAAAGAGTTTCCTAAAGATGAGCTCAACCATAAATAGCTTTACCAGCTAGAGCCAAATATATATATATATATATATATATATATATATATATATACACACACATGCCAAAACCTATAAAATCTTTCAAGATGAGACTAAATCAAGATATATATTCAAACACTAGGAAGATAACTCACCCCTTCATCATAGCGTAAGGCTTGCACAAGTTGTGGCATGAAGAAGGTTACTCGCTCTGGAGGATAGGATTCCAAAGCTCTAAGAACATAGGCCATAATTCGTGGATGACCTTTATATTGTGGTGTAAGAAACTCAAATGCCTGCGTGATTGAACAGGCTGCCCAGTGGGGAAGTTGTTGTAAAAGAGGTGAATTTTCATCAACAGCCTTCGGGGTAACAAAATATGGCAAAGCCTCAGGGATGGAGCGAAGTTCCACTATGTTTACCTGCAATGGACAATGAAAGCTTAATAAAAACAATCACAAAGGTAGTTAAAAACAATATCCCAACTCCCACATCAATCTTATGATGAACCTGTAGGAAGCAATTCACATCATAAAGCATCTTCTGTCCCTAGAAAATATCAATCTATGCTTTCATTATACTTCAAATTAATCGATTTCATAATATATTTTTATAATTTATTGTATTAAAGAGATATTATCTTCCTAGTTTAAATGAAGAATATGTGTATATATAGGATAAGATTCATAATAAATAAATAGAACACTTTTCCTGAATTTTATTTTACATGGTATTTAATGTTCTCAGGACAAGATGATACTCCTATGAACTTTGTGTAGGGCAACAAAGGATCAGAAATGGTAATGATTGGTATGGATAATCATTCATAAATTGACTAAATCAACTCACTTCTTGGTCATTCCGTCGTATAATCTTGAGTAAATGCACATTGTCACTGTAGACAGGAGTGTAGTAGATAAAAACTCTTGTAACAGAAGCATAATTGGACACTATATATTCCTTGTGAAATGGATAGTGCGTGCAATTTCTGGATTTCTGGGGTGTCATGCTATTTCTCCTTTAATTTACAAAAAATTAAAATAAAGGTCGTATCTCCATCTCTATGTTTTTTTTTCCATCTCTAAGTTATTTTTGCTACCCCAGAGAAAATTTCTCATGATGGATTCAATTTTGTTTTCCATAGAGACTGGGATAGGGAAGAGGGACATAGTGAAAGTGGATATTGTGGCAAGAGAGTTCTTCACGAGAACAAGTCTGCCTCCCTTGGAGAGAAGTTTACTCTTCCAAAGAGCCAATCTGGCCTCCATTTTCTCAACGATAGGGTTCCAGATGTCCTTACAACTAGTATTGGCTTCAAGAGGAAAACCCAAGTACTTAGAAGGATCTCTAAGTCTCTCCCTCTCTTGGTTATTATCCCTTGAATCATCTCATCTTTATTCTATATCATTACACATTCCAACTGGATTTTCATTGAACAATTTAGGGCGACTATATGTTAAAGAAATTGTAAGGCTGCATGGTGCGCCAACATCTATTTATTCTATATCATTACACATTCCAACTGGATTTTTGGAAAGTCAACACTGATGTTTATGAACCAAGTTGAGTTTTAGTACTGCATTTCATCCTCAAACTGATGTAAAGAGAGAAAGTGTAAATCAAATCATGGAGGACATGATTCACATGTCTGTCATTGATCTTCGTGGATCATGGGATGGAGATTTGCCACTTACAGAGATTACAAATATCAAACTACTGTACAGATGGTCCCTTAAGGAGCATGGTATGGTCATAGATGGGAACAAGGTAGGCGAAAGAAGATTAATTGGACAAAATATAGTTCAAGAAACTGTTGATAATTTTTTGTGTGGTCGGACAAACATTAAACCACCGCCCAAAGCAGACAAAAGAGCTACACTGATGATCGCATGAGGATTTGGAGAGTAATATAGGTAAACATGTGTATCTAAAGATGGTGCCTCTAGTACCAATGATATAGTTGATTTTCTAGGGTAGAGGGATGAGTAAATACTTTACTAAGGCGGATTCAGAGAAGAATTGGATGGCAAAGATGACACTAGAAAAAACTAAACAGAAGAAGCAGATAGTTTACCATGTATAGAAAGAAAAAGAATTACAATAATGGGGATATATATCATAATTATGCTATAAGAATGATGGAACCAAATTGATTTCATCAAAGATAGCAGGCAACACCAGCCATGCAAGTAAATGTTTGGGTCATTATTGAGCATTAACACCAAGGACTTCAAATAGTTAGGAAGATAATTTATTTAAATTTCCTCCACTACTCAAAGTATCTCACAATAGTTGGACTGACCTTCCACACATCACTTAGAAAATGTATTAAATTTCAGTCATGGAATAGTTCACTTTGTTCCATGTGGTTGCTTAGTAAGAATTTCAGTCTATTATCAATACGCAATTAATGCAAAATTGACCCACCTGAACCAGCTGAGTCATTTCAGCCTTCAGAAATGCATTTGTGGGGAACCTGGAGACCAAGCAGAATGCAATGCGAGGATCAACAGCAAAAGCAGTCCTGGCATATTCAATCCACTTATCTGAGGTGATTTTGGGACGAGATGGAGTACTTTCCCTGGAATATACATGTCAGAAAATTCAAAATGAAATGTTAGAATCATCAAACTTCAAAGTGAGATGATACACCCAATAAATTAGAGTATGCAAGCCAGGAAATAATAACATGATTACTTAGAGTTAGTGGGCTGAGCCCAAACTTCAAGCCTGTCCGATTCATGCTGGCAGAGCATCAAAAGTAACTGTTTTCGCTTGTTTCTACCAACTTCATAGTTTTCCATGTGACCCCACACTGGATGGTACTGATCTTTCTGAAAAACAATAACGAGGATGGCATAGCCACACGAAGGAATTCTGATCATAATCAGACACAACAAAGACATATAGTTGTAGATTTCCATCTCTGCACAAGAAAACAAAAACAAAAATCTTACCAATTCATTGAAAGAGCTTCCATTTTCCCGCACCCGTCCTTTTGGATCAAGTGGAGAGCCTGTATGCTCATTTTGAAGATGATGAACAAAGACGGAGACAGATTGAGCTTCAATCTGAGAAAAGATCGTGTTGTTTATATCATACCACTCAGGCTCATAAGCAAACCAGCCCAAAGAGGCCCTGTATCAAGCTTTATATATTAATTATGAGGAATTCTAATTCAACCATTTCCAATAATAAAAACCTAAACTGGAATTTCAAATGTAACAAGAATGAGAAAGATGATTGGCATCCACAACAAGAATGGAGAAATGAGATACTTAACAAGAATGGAGAAATGAGATACTAATCAAATGAGTAGATCCGAAACAAATACTAAATATTATTGTCCATCTCAGATATGATTTATATGGTCCTCCGGATATTGAAATGAAGAGAAGATCAAGGAAATAACTTATTTTCCAAAAATTAAAAGGTGATTAATTAGTTGTTATGTAGGAGTTGTTTCTAGAGTAAAAGGTAATAAGTACATACTCCAAAGAATGGGTATGGTTATTAGGATTATAGTATTCGATTCATTAATATAAATGATAATGTCACTTGTGCAGAAATTTAAATAAACATGCATGTGTTTCTATAGTGGATTTCGAACCAAATTCAACCCCCTTTTCAATATATGGATGCACTACTATTTCGAACCAACTTTGCCTATCTTTAAGATGAGAATAATATTCAGTTGCACCAAGTTGCAGTAATATAATTCAACTGTTTCAAGTATCTCCTTTTATGCTCATAGTCAAAGGAAAAGGTCAAATTACAAATATAAGTATGTTGAAAGTAGAATGCTAACAAATAGCAGAACAAACAGAGCTACAATGAAGTAACACAATTGCTAGAAATTGTGCATGAGACATAGCTTATTAAAGATAGATCGCTCGTCACCTATATATTCGGTCTTCCAGCAGCTGAAGGCCCATTCTAAAATTTTGCAGGTTGCTCTGAGATTGGCATGAGCAGAACTTTAGCCCGAAAAGCATTAGAGTGAAAAAGGTACCAGTAGCAGCTGGATGACGTGAAAAGTTCCAGTAGAGATTTGTGGTTCCTTGTAATAACCGACCAAGAAGCAAGAGTTGCTCAACACTGTCATGTCGAATCACCTGAATGATGGAATAAATTCAAGAGAATGAAAAGATAACAGTAAGTATGAGATAAATAGTCAGCCAGATGTAAAACAGCATGGATACAACAGCCAAGTAAAAATTTGATTAGCAAACAAAACAATTTTTGTGAGTTATTAATATCACATTCATTTCAAAGAAATAGAAGTAAATCAGCTTGGTGAATAGCCTAGACACAAGAACCTCAAAGCAAGCCAGTATATGATAATTCCACCTTTTTTTTATCAAAATCCCATGAACAAATGTGATACAAAAGCACCTCTCTTGGTTAATATTCAACCCGTAAAATAAAATTGGTTTATGGATTTACATATTTACATCATCAGCAATCAATTCACTAATACAGTTAGGATAGTAATCTGTCTTAGCAATATATTTACAAGATAGTCTTCCATATAGTAATGAAATTGTGATACCTAATCACTCTTATTTAACAGGAAGGCTAATGTTCCATTGATGAAAATTTTGAAGTGGGTGGTCAGCTTTGACAAAGCCCGTAATATGCATAATAACTGATTAACTGTGGCGTAAATCTTTCCATAGAACCCAGATTTGGGATAGAAGATTCTTCACATATTGCTTATACCTCCATCAAGATAAGAAAATCATCTACATCTCCTGAGAAATAATATCCCAATTTATTCAAGTAAAACATTTCAGAGAACTTCAGCAGCATGGAAAAAATGTTGAAGCATGAGAACTGTCTAAGATTGGGATATTTTTTCACCTCAAATCGGTCAATGAAGAAACCTAGCCATAGTCTATGAGCAATTATTTGTTCCACAGGATCCTTTTCGGGAGGAGCTTCAGGCTCGCCAGGTGCAAGATGAGGCCTTAATTTTGCTGCAGGCCCAAAGTACCTCAATTCAGACGCAAAGAGACCTCTTTTGGTATCAATTGTCCACAACCATGCATCCACAAGCTCTGCGAGGACAAGGCATCCTAACTGTGGAGCAGCAGCAACTAGCCATGTCCATATGAATACACCAGTTTCCATTGCATCAAGTGTCGAAATATAAGCCGGACACCAGCAAAGAAGTCGTAGAAGTTGTGAGAAGCCCTCCATGTTGGACTTTGAATCAGAATCCTAAAATATCTCACAACATTAACCAATTAGATAAAGATAATGTAGGACCAACCTACCATTTCAGTAGCAAGAAAATTGATATAGACAATGCAATATAAATTTACCAGCTGAGAAAGAAGCAATGCAGTAGCCTGTGAACAAGTTTCACGAAATGAAGCTTTATCAACTTCACCACCTTTTTCTGCGGTATTGACAATTTGTTGAAGTAGACGCACAAACTTGGTCAACATCATCTCATTGAAAGTTTCACTTTGAGGTGGCAATTGAGGAGGAAAAACTCCAGATTTCAACTTCTGAAGTGTGACTACAAAGCCTGTTTGAGAAGCACCTGGTTGGATACCACCTATACTATCATATAGCCTTTTCATGCCTGCAATTTCACCTACATGATTGCACTTGGCTGTTGCACTAATAATACTACTGTTAAGCACTTCCAAATTGAAGGCATCCATCAATTTCAAGTTTGCTCCTGATGCTGCAGCTGCAGCAGCCATAACTGCTGGGATATTTGCAGTCTTTGTGCCAGTCCAACAATCATTTTTTCCAGTTCCAATCTTTATCTCAGACAAAAGTGAGACCACATCTGTCGCAGGCTGTGCTTTCTGCCATGCGTTAGCTTTACAAATCTTTTCCTGGAATATATACATCAAGACTACAACAACGATCAGTTCCCACCCGAAAATGTGGAAGGGTACTTGATTAGTGCTAAAATGATTTTACTGAACGTGTTAAAATATAATATAATTTGCAATGTCTGGAAGGAAAACTAATTTTTTACTTCAGAAGTGGTTAAGTAGGTGGGAGATTCTGCATTCCCACCAGCAAACAATCATACAAATGTTTACCTTGTTAATGCTTGAGCTGTTTCCACAGTATCTCATTTAAGGGTGATATAGATGTGAATGCATTCTATCAAGGATACAATTTAACACTAGCTATGCGACAGCTACATCTCCCCTATCATATTTTATCCTCTCCACATCAAAAAGTCTAGAAGAAACAGCTTATAAATTAATTGCATCAATATAGAATCAAAGTTAAGGACCATAACCACATGCATGTTGAGTTTGCAATTCTCCACATCAATTGGCTAAGACAGAGCTTTGATTACAGAAACGAGCAAAAATATGTTTCGAGAGATAGGGTTAGGGCTAATGACCTTAAGGTTGAATTATTGCAAATGGAATGTCTAGCGGTTATGAAAAAGGGCAGTTATGATGAGTGTCTGATAGTGGTAGAATAGTATAAATAGATAATGACTTGATTAGTTTAATATGATGAATGAATATAGCTGTGGAATTCTAATTCCACTCCTTGAAATCTCTCTTCTCTCCTAAGTGTAGTTCTTCTATGGAGTAAGGTCTTCACTTCTCACCTATATCTGATTTCTATGTTCAATCTAAAATTATCATCTAATTCTATAACATGCATTTTCCTCGCGCATGAGAGGTTTTTAGCAGAATTACAGTGCCATTTATGCACAGTTGAAACGTAAGCAGGGTCGCGTTGAGGCATCTGCAGGATCATCAATTCAATAGAAAATTCTTTGGAGCTTATCCGATGGTAATGGTAGTGGTGCATCAGAGAAGAAGGATCAGTTGAAGAAATCAGATATAGGTGAGAAGAGAAGATCATTACTCCAGGGAGAATTACACTTAGGAGAGAAAAGAGATCCAAGCAGGGAAATTATAATTCCACAACTACATTCATCATACTAAACTAATCAAGTCATTATCTATTATACTATTCTACCATTAATCGCTACTCATCTTAACCGCCCTCAACCTTAGGATCATTAGCCCTAACCCTATCTCTCGTAACAAAATCTCTGAAAGACCAGAAAAGACAATGGCTTCATTTCAAAACACTTTTTTTGTCATATCTCTCATCTGGATCTGGATTCAAACGGAATCAAATGTGGAAACTGAAGTTAATCGGACATAAATTATTTATGGTTTCTCATTGGGATCTTGATCCAGATATACAAACTGAAACATAAAGTGTCTCCTGATGAAGCCAATACACCATCTGACAATGCATTTTATTTCCTTTTTAACTTTTAATTTTTTTGTTGGAGATGGTGAATTGAAATAAGGTGTTACTACCTCCACCTACTTCAGAACATTAAAGACTTGCGAATTCAAGAAACTAACCTGTAGAAGACCCTGGGTAGTGCATGGGGCAAATGAAAGAGAGACAATGATCCATTCTCCAACAATCTTTTGAAATAAGGATCGAATAGTGGCAATCATTGCAGGATCATTAACAAGAGAAGGTGACTCATTAGGCACTGAAAATAAGAGGGAGTCCAGACAAGAGGAGTTCCACAAGATCTGTCATGATACAATTAATGTCTTCCATTAAACTCTAATATTATTGGATAAGAAAATCTTTCAAAGGGTAACATATTGAAAATTGGGGAAAGAACATAAATTCAGTAAATGGAGACACCATGCGAAAATGCCATCATTAACCTAAATAACAAGACAAAGAAGGATGTACCTGAGGGAACTTGTCTCGAAGACGAGTCAACAAGCTAATAGAGAGATTGCGGATATTTTCCTCCCTCTGAGACATACTTTTAATGAGAAAAGAAGCATGTACGGAGAGGACGGATTCTCTGATCTCAGCAGCATCCCCAGTCTCAGATATTTGACCCTCCTGTACAGAAATGTTCATTAAATATGTGATTCATAAGAAAACGCTAGAAAAAAACGTGTTATCCAGCCGAAAGCAAGTATCATGAAAGTGTCTCTAATCAAAGCATCATTTCCAGCCTCAAATTTTTAGTCTGTCCCTAAGGAATTTGAAATATACTATATAAATTTTGAAGGATTAATTTATTTTCCATTTCACTAACAAGGACAATGTAGTAGTATTTGATCATTGGCTGGTATTATCATGGATACCAGAGAGTAGCTCCAAGCTAACAAACAGAATAATAATTAGAATTTTAATGATTTTGGAAGAACAATTTAGACGACCTAAATTAATATATGCAAAGCGGGTTAAAAGGCAAATGTGATCTGCAAAGCTACTCCGAACTTTTTATTCTTCATATCAACAACATGACATTAGAACGTCCTAGCTGGTTTTGAGCTTTCATAAGTAATCCTACATCTATACTTTTTTTTCTTGGATAAATAGTCAATTAATTGCAAAAGCACTTTTTATATAGGCAAGAGGCAGCATGGTTTTTTTCACAATATTAAAGGCTATTGCATAAATACTGTAACAAATTCCATTTTAAAATTATACTACCACTTCAGATTAAAGGGGAAAACTTCTTCATTGGCTAGCTGTCGTAAATTATAGAATAATTTAACAATCATAAAAGCAATTTTGGTAAATAAAAAAAAAAGTGTAAGTCTTGCATGACACGAAAAGGCAGAGAAAATGCAATAATGAAATTCCCACTATTCAATTAAATTAATAGTATAACATTTTATCAGCAAGAATTTTATCATCAGCACATAAAGACTCAATATGTATAATAGAGATACAAAACTTAGTCAATCACATTACTACAGATAATATAGTGAACTGAATATCACCTGAATGGTTTCAATTCTTTGAAAACAATATCATAATATGTCAAACAATAGGAGGTCAAGATAATTGATTCTCAGATGCAAGTCATATACCAGCCATAAAATTGCTGCTTCATATGCCTGGTGGACCACTGCAGTCAAGCTCTGGGAGACAGATGGTATAAGATTTGGGGTCTTTAGGTATTCGAAAGCGCAGCTGAAGGCACTTCTGGAAGCAATGATACTAGAATCACCATTAAGAATGCCTCCATTACTGCTGAAGCGTATTATCTCTAGAAATGCTACCGCAAGAAGATAAGTTGCCTTCACACCTAAGAAAGTTAAGGCAGATGAATATAGAAAACTAGTCTGTTATAGAGGTCATGCACTCTAATCACTCCAATTACAAATAATAATCTATGTCCATAGCCACAACTTCCACTAAACACATTTTAAGCACATATGAACATAAGAAAACCTGAAGGGCATGATCTCACCTGAAATGGTGCTCATGGCTGCAACTTCAACTCGTCCACCCAGAGCAGCAGAAAGCGCAGTTCTGTTGGTAACAGCTGCTTTTTCATTGCCATTTCCTCGTCGGCTACCAGGATTGTGAAGTGCATTAAGCTCCAACTCGTCCTCAAGCCATTTAACAGAGCTTACCACCTGTAATAAACCAGGTTTATCCATCAGTGGAATAGATTACACCTTATCTACAACCATCAATTTTCGAGTCCAAGAAGAAAAAGGCCAAACAACAATAAATTAACTAAGAATAAATATCATATTTATTATGTTTCAGATTTTATATGGATCGTACGCAACAGAATGTCTACTCTTGACAACTCTAAACAAGGATTGTCAATTTCTTGGATAAACAGATTTAGCTGGAAAGAAAAATTCAGGTCAAACAAACAAGTCACTCCACAAAGCAAACCAAATGAATGTAGGATCTGTTAAGCAAAATTTAGAATTTTCATCAAGTTTTAGTTAGTATTTTGCTCAGAACCATAGTAGTATTAGAATTTGATAATTGAGAAGCTTAAAGCAACTGAAACACATCCAAATCCAATCTTTATATTCAAGTTTAACATCTGATATTTATGCATTTTATGAAATCAGAGTATATTGAAGCTATAAGCATGGCTTCTATTTCCAATACTAGCCATTTATGGCTGCACCTACACTATCGGAAATGATAAAAAATTGTTTATTTGACATTATGGTTGGAAATGGATAGGACCATCAATTTTAACAACTGTCTGAAAAGATGCTAATGTGAAGGAATTATAAAGGTAAGTGCAAGATCCTTAAATGGAACAGAACATATAGATCATTCTTGGAGCAAGAATCACTGTGATTGAAACCGGTGAAGCTAGTTGATGAAAATGCCCAGGCAAAGAAGAAACTTACAAGAGGTGGTGTCCCTTGAGCAATGCGTTGAACTGCAACAGACCAATCGGAACTCCACATGTAGGGTCCTCCCACAGCTTGAAAAGCAACAGAGCCCATACTTCCAACACTGGTCAATGTAGCTGAAACTGACTTCGTTGCAACTTGATTCTTCTCTACGGGTGGTGCTAACCCAAAGAGAGCAATATAGAACCAAAGGTTGCGGAACAACTTTAAAAGTGAAGGTTCCACATCCACACTGGGAACAAAGTCCGAACATATCTCAGCAACGGCAGGTAGTAGTGGTCCAAGAAAATCTGCTCCACTCCTACAGAAAATTAGTTTCTTAACATTACAGTTGTTAACTCATAATAAAGCAAAAAAAAATTGCTCCTTCAGATGATCAAAGATTCTATTTGAGTGCCATACCTTCCACTTTTGGACTCGGCAGCTAGACCTACATCTGAGCACAATGAGAGTAATCGATGACGATAGTCGGAACGCAATTTACTGTTGGTAAGAGCTTTAGCGATTAACAGAAGTCCTGCAGGAAGAGTCTAGAATGATATTACAGTGAGAATCAAGTACCAAACACAGCGCACATACCTCACATCTTCAAAGCATAAATGACTCATAATACCTCAACACGTTCTGTAGTGGCTTCTGGTGCCAGTGTCTTGCTTTCAGTTGATTCAACGCTGCTTAACTTACTTAAGTAGCCTCTTGTTAACAGAACAATTGTTTCTCGATATGACTTTTCAAAACCCAAACTTGCAATGTATGAAACAGCATCAAGAAGCTACCGAACATAACAAAAACAAGATTTAGACCATTATGGAATCAAAGTTCAGAAGAATGTAAACATGACTATAACATAAGCATCCGTCTTCCATACTCTTAGTCGCATCAAGCCAGGAGTTGATGCATCACCCTCTTCCAAACATTCAATGAACAGAGGTAATATCATGTCTACAACCTCAGGCTTCTTCACTGAAACAGTCAGATCAGCTAGTAAACGTATGATGTTAAGCTGCATAATTGGAGCCACTTGCTTCTCTTTCCCATCCTGCAACAATAAGAAACATGAAAACATGAAAACATGAACAGATGCATTGACATAGTCCATGCTGGATTTTTTTTGCCATTGACAACACTAGATTGTAGCCGAAATCATGCTAGACAATTGAATGTTTGATAATTCATCCCAAATCATAAGTGGGCTCTGAAATTTTCAGGTGGGCCAATTTGATATGCCCTACTTCAGAATGAGATGGCGGGGAGAGAGAAATGCACAAAGGAATTGTTGTTGGTCGAAGCGGTAAGGTTCCTAAAGTCGCTTGGTTCAATTCTGAAGGAACCGCTGCAAGGGAACTTTGCAGAAGGTGAGATTGCCGTTGGAATAAGAAAAAATAGTAGAGAAGGAGTGCAATAGATGGATTTTATGTGTGTAGAGACGATATTATTGAAACCCTCCACCAATGGCTACTGTGACCATTGGTGGACACAGCGGAAGACTGACAATTTGTGCCTCTTGATTGAAACCATGCTACCATGTAGAATTTTGAAGATAATGGAGATTTCTTCATATATATGGACTCTTGGAAGAATTTATAAGCAATTTATAAACAATAATATTAGAAAAAACTAAATAAATGATAAAAATAACTTCTTAGAAGAATAAATGAATATTTGTTAGGAAGATAAGTAACTCCCAACCACTTGAGGTAAATGGCTATTGGAAAGGCAAAGGTGACTTTGTATTGAGCCTAGGTTGATATTTCTACATATTTGTATGTGAAGATATGAGACTATTGGAACCCTCCAGACAAAGGCAGAGACGGAGGAAGACAATCAAAGAGACCCAATGCTCTAATAATACCATGTAGAATTTGTAGAGAATAAGGTCTTTTCGATATATTTGGATGATAAACAAATAAAGAGATTATGATTTATAAGCAATAGAAAATGAAATTAACTAATTGAAGAACAATTTCCTAGATGCGTAAATGAGTCTTTCTTGGGTAGACAAACAACCTCCAACCACTTAGAGTAAATGACTCTTGCAAAGTGTGCTTTGGGAAGGATTTTAATAGGCCTAGGTTGATATTACGACAAAATCCATAGGCCCCAAATTATATATATACAAATAAAGGTTCTTATGTCTTAAAATACACAAATAATTGTTTTTAAGTGGTTAGCATAGTTTATTCATACTTCTCTGAATAATGCCTTCTAATCCTTTGTGTATCATTTTATACTTCAATTAACCATTTGTAAGCCATATACGTACTGGTAAATTATGCTAAAGACATTTAAAACATGATATTTTAACTGTAGTTTCTATTAAATTAATGAAGAAACAAGGTAATATACCTGGCTCTCATAATCATTTCTGTCACGAATACTTGTTGCTAGCCCCAATATAAAAGTGTCAATTGGAGACCGATCCGTGTTCCAACCAAATTCGATTATCTGACAGCTTGTCTTGAGGACACTCTCAAACATAACCCCCTGGCTAGCACCACAAGTGTCAACCTGTTTGGTAACAAATGGTCATGTAAAGTTAGCAGCATTAAGATTGACCTTACTAAAATAGCTATCACAGGCCAAATATATTTACCTGCAGACATACTTCTTGAACAAGTATTTTGAAGTGAATTAGTAAAACTCGAAGCTGCTGACCTTCTCGAGTCAGGGCGATTTTCCCAATTAAAGCAAGCAACGAGCTGAAGAGTTCTTCACAAACTCTCAGTTTCCGCCACACAGATGATAAGCATGCTTTGGCACCATCTATCAATGCACTGGCAGATCTGAGTGCCATGTGTTTTGATGCCTTTGCATCCAGATTTAGGGATGATAAGCTTTTAACTTTTAACTTAGCAGCAGCCTGGTAAACAGATATTTTTGCATTAACTCTAGCTTTGAGTTGAGGCCCTTGTTCTGTCCAGTCAGATTTCCTTATCTGCGAACATTTATCAAGTAAAAATCATGTTCACTCATCTACCAAGATCTCCTATGTTAGTATAAACTGAAACTCAAACCTTAAAAAATTACCTTAAGAAAAGCAAGCATTAATTGTAACTGCTCAGTGACAAACTTCATTACAACCTCCACCAACTTAATATCAACTTCAGCTTTATCCAAGATGTGTGTGATCAATGTAAATGCAATTTCTTGCTTCTCAAGGCTTTCCAGACTCTCCTCCTCAAAAGATGCTATCATTCGCTTAACATTGTCAGCACTTCTCCCACCATTCATCCCAGAGCCTCTTGAAGATGCAGTAGTGGCATCATCAGCAACCTTTGAAGCAGCACTGCTTGATGAACCAGAGGTCATGCTTACTCCATTCCGTGGACTATTGCGTCCATTTTGCTGAGACCGGCTTGCAGGAGAACTCGTAGAAGATGATACAGTTCCAGGAGAGAAACCACTGGAGCCATTACTCACAAAGTTATCAAACAAACAAGTAATCAACTTATCACCATCTTGCGGAAGAATTGGCAGAAAACTATGAGCTAACGCCCTCAGGAACGACCTACAAATCCCTAAATCTCCTTTCACATTACTAACAGCCGAGATCAAGATCTCTCCCATGCACTCAGCCACTTCCGAAGCAAAGTCCTCAGACAATTCTGTCGCCTTTACTACATACCCGAGAAAATCTTTATAAGAAGAGGCAATAGCGTCTTCCCCAAACGAGTTCGGCCAGAAGGACTGGCTAAATGAAGCCGGGACGGAGCGGAGGAAGCCAAGGACAAGCGACTCGGGACGAATATCACTGTGGTCAGGGCATTTAGAAAGAAATCTGGCTACAGCAATAACCGCATTGAGCTGAGGACGAGTCACGCAAGGAGATCCAGAAATAAGCCCCTCTGGTGTAGGACATCTTCCGCACATCCAAGAGAGTTTTTCTCTGAAATTGTTGGGATTCTTCGCAACCAAGTCGCATAGCTCAATCAAAGGCTCCATTCCTCATAAAATTATAAAGTCAGAGAGCGAGAGAGGATAAGATTAGCTCCGTAGACCTCTATTTGGAGCTTTCACAACCTAAATGAGAAATCTTAGGAGGTAGATACCACAATGATGTATGCATATTCCTATGGTGAGAAATTTCAATGTTCAAATGGACGTTCTTCTTCTTCCTCGTCTTCGTTCTTCTTGTCTCTAGGTTTCTGCAGTGTTGATCTCTTCCGTCGTCGTCGTCTTTCTTCTTCCGCTTTCTATGGTTTGATGCATGTCCCGTTAACGTCGTTCTTCTTCGCCACTTCTTTCTAAAAGTAAATCGAAACAGCCCTTGAACTTTAAATGAAGATCGATTTTGACCATATATTTTAATCTATTTGAATTAAGGAGTAAGATATTTGCGGGGTCAACTTTGGGTTCAGGTAGGGGTGTTCAATATTTTGTTTGAACCGAATTCGAATTTCATTTTCGGTTTTCGAATTGAATTTCAAACTAATTCGAAATCAAATACGGTTTTCGAATTGGTTTTCGAGTTTGGGTTTCAACTCGAAATCCAAACCGAAAACCGAATTCATTTTTTTATTATTTATTTTTCCAAACTTAGCTTAAGAAAAAGTTCAAAATAATCAAATTAGAATACTTTGAACTCAAGTTTTAATAAAAATAAAAAAGGTAACAAAAGCACTGGTGTTCTAGTGGTAGAATAGTACTCTGTCACGGTATAGACTCAGGTTCAACTCTCGGCTGGTGCAATTTATTTTGAGTTATGCTAGTTTCAAAAAATAATATGGTTATTATTGAGTATTTTAAATTTAACATAAAATTTTATTTTAAAAGGATTACTATACATTTTGTATTTTTAAAACCTTGCCTTTTGTAATGCTAAAATCTTACTTACAAATTAAAAATAAAGAAATGGTAGATTGAACCTGTTTAGAAATACTTAAAATGTAAAATGTTGGAGTGTAGTTTGAAGTTTGAACAAATAAATTTATTTAAATTTTTTAACATATATATAATTAAAATATGTTCTAAAATATTATTTCATAATCAATGTTAAACACTAAAATTTTATTTAATTTAAAATTTTTTAAATAATTATTTTAAATAAATAAAATCAAAATAATTAAAAGTAAGGCTATGATTAACATTAAGTATTAAGTGAGATTAATTATTATGATAATTAAATTTTAATTGATTAAAAATAATGAATAAATAAAATAAATAAAAACAATTTAGGATAAATGTTATACTCATTTTATCTCAAATTAATTTTAGAAAAATCAAAAGGAATTAAGATAAATAATTTATGATAAATGTTGTATCCGTTTTATCCCAAATAAATTATTTGTTAAGCCCAAAATATATATAAAAAAATTGGCAAAATAAATATCATATTTTTTAAAAATATTTTGTAAGTTAAAAATAAAGGCAAATGGATGAAAGAAAAATCAATTTTAAATAAGCCCTTAGGCTGAAAATGAAGCGTGATCTGTTGCAGCCAAAATCAGGAGGATTCGTTACAGTAGATCCTACGGCCATTGAATGGGCGTTGAAAGCTCATCCAACACACGAGAGTCATTCGTGTCTCCCATTGCAACGAAAGCAAGGCACTTCCGTGCAGCACAGGATCAACAGACAAACGCCTCCAATAGCGTCAGCCCAAACGCGCGCGGACCGCACATCACCAACGGAACGCCCAATGTCCGCGTTTATGCTCAAAACGGCGATGCTTTAGCCCTTTCTCAGTGCTCAAACGCGAAAGGTGGAACTTTATTATATCTCAACCTTTTGATTTCGTTCAAAAAGTGAAATGATCACCTACTTCGTTGATCATTTCCCTACACCTTGAGGCATCACTATACCATCAACTGGCTAGAGATCAAACAAAAGACCATCAATGGCCTTTTGACTTAATTTAATCCACTTGGTCGATGAACTGACCTTGGGAGGCTATAAATAGCCTCCTCTGGACAAACTAAAGACGAGAGATTCAGTCTCCCCTCTCAATCAAGCCCAAAGAAAAAATTGTCATTAAAGCTCTTCAATCTTTTCTGAAAATTTGGAATTTTCGTGTAAGGCCATAAGGCTCTAATTTAGACATTCGGGAAACTTCTCTAAAAGTTAAGGAGTGTTCTCCAACTCCATGTTAGCTTCCAATCACACTATAATACGAATTACCAATTTGAATTGAAATTTCTATATTTCAGTTTTGTTAGTTTCATATACTACTTGATTGCCTGATTTTCTTATTGGAAAACAATATTATGATCATTTATAAGTTTTTTGTTGAAAAAAACTCAATTAATCGACTTAAATCAGAAAACTCCAAATTTGATTTTGAAAACTTTCAAAATCGGGTTTCTATTATTAAGTCAAGAGCAATAACCTAGAAAAAAACTCAATATGTTTCTAAGGATGTTGGGAACATATTTGAGTCAATTTCAGATCATCCCGATCATGTTTGATCAAAAATAATTTTTTATAAAAAAAAAATAGTTCTTGAATTGATTAAATCGAAAAACTAGTTTGATGTTCTTGAGGAGAAACCTAGCCTAACCTAAGACCGAGAGTTCTTTGCACCCAAGGCCAGTAAAAGTTAGCCCAAGGCTAACCTAAGACCGAGAGTCCTTTACATCCAGGACCAGTAAAAGTTAGCTCAAGGCTAACCCAAGGCCGAGTGTTCTTCGTACCAAAGATCAAAGAAAGTTAGCCAAGGCTAACCTAGGACCGATGACTCATGCACCCGACCGAGAGCTTCCTGCACCAAGACCGAGGACTCCCGCATCCGACCAAGAGTCTTCAGCACCTCTAAGGATTCCCGCACCTCGACCTAGGGTCGAGGGCTTTAGCCCAAAACCAAAGGAAATCACACATAGGACCGAGAGGACCGGTCCTAAGGCCTGTTTGGTTTGAATTTTAAATTTTTCAAATTTTATTTTTTAATTTTGGAACATTAACCATTTTTTAAAAATCTGGAAAAAAATAGAAAATGATTTGAAAATATTTTTAGAATATTTTCATAAAAGTTATTTTGACAAGGGCCTATTTGGGATTTATTTTTATATACTAATACCCTAAAACTGATATTTCTCAAGTACTTTCCTAACCGTCGACATCAGCCTTAGGTACCGACATTTTAATATTGTTTTTACAATTTTAAAATACACGAAAATCATGTGCATGTATAGGACCTGGAAAATAATTGGTTAAAATAAAATGCAATAAAATCAATTTTCAAAAGTCAATGCTTTATAAAGTAGAGAACATTTTAAAACAGGTACGTAGGATATAGTGCGAAAGCTCTCTTTCCCGAATATCACCAAACATAGAATCAAAAAGAGACTCTAGTCAAAAACACATTTGTAGACGTATAATTTGTATTAATCTAAAAAAAATCAATTGGCGACTCTTATCAAATAAATCATCTTTTAAATTAATTATTTTTAATTAATTAAATACATATTTCTTTAATCAAATTTTAATTTTATTATTTTATATCTCCGCGTAGCCCGATATAGCTGAGGAGAAGCGCGTGCATCACACCGGATCAGGTAACGCCCTATTAGCCCTATTAACGGATATCTCAAACGCAACGAAGATTGAAGGAACACCAACGGAACGCACTAAAGCGCATTAAACGACGTTGTTTTATGCACCACCTTCGTCTCCAACGCGTCACCGAATGGATAAACTTCACAAATCCGTCTTTGATTTTTCCTTTTTGGAATTCAACCATTTTGACTGATTTAAAGTTTGAAATGATCATCCTATAAAAATAGGGACGATTCATCCTTATTCAACAAGTTGGCTTAAGAACAGCCAAAACACCATTAATGATTGTTGGCTGATTTATGCCATTAGAAGCCTCCACCGACTTAGGGCAACTATAAATAGACCCCCCTGAGTCAATACCAATCCAAGAGATCCATTATTCACCTTCAAGTCGAAGAAATCATAAATCTATCATTAAAGCTTCAAGCTTTCAGATTTTTCTAATTTTCTATTTAAGGCCTTAAAGCTTGGATCTGAGCATTTAAAAAGATTCCATAAGGATCAAGGAGTGTTCTCCAATCCTTATTAAGGATCCAATCACCCTCTAATTTATATTTATAGTTTGAATTTGAAATTTTTATATTTAAAATTGCATAAGCTTGTATGCTTGTTGTTTATGGTATTTTATGGTTGAATAATGATCCTATGATCATTTAAAAAATATTTGGATAAGATTGAACCAATCAATCAATATTAATAACAAAAACCCAAATTTGAATTTTTTAAATCCAAAAATCGGGTTTGTTGTTCTTGTGCTAATTATGTTGAATAACAGCCCATAAATCTTCCCAATATGATTGCAATGATGTTGGAAAACTGTTTGGATCATGTTTGATCCATCCCAATCATGTTTAATTAAAATCAAAATTATTAAAATAATTGAAATGTTTGAGTTTTTAAACTGGTTTAAACAAGCAGTTAGTGTTCTTGTTGTGCTACCAATCAAGTATATGTAGTATAAGAAAGCTATTGGATAACTCCTTACACTTTAAAATAACTTTAAAATCAAAAACTCGATTTTTTTTATCACCAACCATTTTGAACAAATTGATCAACATCTAGGTTGATTCATACTTGAGATGATGATCAACATTTCCTTGGAGCTTTGTGAAGCTACCCAAACTCTTGGATCAAAGAATTAGAAATAAAAAAATTAATTTAAAAACCTGCACTTTTGTGTTCTTGAGGGACTTAGCCTAAAGTTAGCCTAGGACTGAGGGTTTATACACCTCGACCGAGGGACTTTGCCTAGGCTAACCCATGATCGATATGTTTATACACCTAGACTAGTAAGATCAGCCAAGGATCGAGAGTCCTTAACACCCAGACCGAGGGACTTCGACACTCAAATCGAAGATCCCAAGCCTCAACCCAGACCGAGGGTCTGGTGACCTTGATCGATAAAATTGAACCCGAGGCTTAGGACTCTGGTCCTAAGGCCTGTTTGGTTCCACTTTTCAAAATCTAAAATTATTTTGTAATTTTGGGACTCCAAATCATTTTTTAAAAATCCCGAAAAATTAGAAAATACTTTAAAAATATTTTTGGGATATTTTCACAAAAATATTTTGACAAAGGCTCGTATAGTTTTTATTTCTAAACCACAATTCCTTTAAAAATATTTTCACAACCAATATTTTGACAAAGTATAATCATCCCTAGTTATCATCAGTAACATGTAATAGTATTTTAAATATTGTTGTTTCAATATTTTAAATAACGTTAAAACCTAAAGAATGACTAAGACCGGAAGAATAATTGGTTAAAACTCAAACGTTATACAACCGATTTTCAAAAGACAACTTTATAAGTAAATATCATTTTTTTAAAAACGGATACGAAGGATGAAGCGCGAAAGTTCTTTTCTGAGTATCACCAAACTACAAAATAAAAAAAAACTTTAGTCAATACGTTTGTATACGAATGCTAACTTTTATTAATTTTCAAAAATCAATTGACGACTTTATTTCAAAATAAATAATATTTTAAATTAATTATGATTTATTAATTTAAACTAAAGGATTTCTAAAAATCTAATTGTGATTTGATTATCATAAATACCCGGATTATTTAAAAATTAAACCCTCGAAATTGATTATTTTTCATTAATTTCAAAAGTTATCAAGAATCAATAAAATCTTTTAAAAAATAATGTTTTATTTTAAAAGAAAATTCTTGACACGCAAACTAATGTTGAAATTCTCGAACCTTTTCACGGAAACCAAAACTAAAGGGTTTTTTCAGGAGTTACAACATACACAAATTATAATTTGAATTCAATAATAAGTGAATTAGTGGTTAAAGTGTTTAAATTTTAAACTTGAGACCACTGTTCGAGTCCGAGCTAGTGAGAGTTAAAAGTGGAGATTATAAAGTTCAAAGCACACAACGCTAAATTCAGAAGAAAACACGGACACAATGCCCAAGCCACGTCCAACGCGCGTTCACGGTCTATGCTTGTCTTCTTCCTCGTGACATACTAGAACATTCATCTTTGAAGAAATGACGAAGTTCAAACATCATAATTTTTCAATCAAATTATAAAATTGGAGAAGGGAAATGATCACAATAGTTGTGTGACAATTTCTCCTACGATTGCAACTCTTCTTACTCGCCGAGAAGATAGAATTTGGTAGAGCAAGTGAATAGCCTTTAATGGATTTTGTCCGGAATTCGACCGACTCAAGCCACTTGCTGGCCCAAGCCTCCTATAAATAGGACCCAGTGAAAGACAAAGACAAGAAGCTCAACCACAAACCATCAATTAATCTCTACACTATTCTACCATTAAAATTTTTCTTCAAACATTTTGATTTTAGAAAATTTTGTAAAAGTTTTACAAAAGCTTCAACAACTTCATAAGATTGATTTTCAACTCACTATATCTTTTTTTATAATTCTCGACATCAATCGTATGGATCGATATTTATTTTAATATTTTAAAATTAAAATGTCAAAACCTAAATACATATTTAAAATTTAGAAAAATAATTGGATAAATAAAACGTACAATCTAAGTTTTAAATAACCAAAATATTTTAAAGTAGAAATCGTTATTTAACAGACACGGAGGACATAGCACATAAGACCTTTTCCGAGTGTCACCAAACAACGAACCCGAAAAGAATTTTTCTTAATATACGTTTATACACGTAAAATATTTTCTTGATTTTTTAAAAATAATCAAGTGTCACTCTAAAAAAATAACAAGGTCAGCCATTTAAAAAAATTAATCTTAAATTTATTTTAAAATGTTTTTCTTAATCAAATATATCATTTTGATTTCTCATCTCTTTTTACAAGATTTGAGAATAGAGTAAGTTATTAGATTTTGATTATTGATTATTGAATTTTGAATTTAAGAATAATAGTTTGCCTAACATTATTTAAACCTTTTTTTAAACTAATTAATCTTTTAATTATTTTTATAACATAAAACGAAACGAGGCCTTATATTCATTTTCTACTTGTTTTACTATTATTTTAAGCAAATGTTCACGACAACTTGAAAATGTCAATTAAAAAAATAGACGAGGAAATGATAAACACATCCAAAACGAGTGAAGACACTTATTCTTTACACCCACCAAATTTATAACTTTTAAAAATTTTGAGCCTATTTTTTAAAATAAATTGAAATTCAAAATCGAGCTTTATGTAAAAGATTAAAAATAATTAATTCGAAAAGCAAAGCTAATATGTGTTAATCAGTAGACGCCTCACAAGCTGGCAATCGCGGATAAACATGTCCATTCTTTAACAATTGAGAAATAATTCTATGGTGCACCAAATGAGGTGAATGAGCTACCAAAAGAAATACTTGTAGGAGAGCTTTCTAATTAGCCCGTCCTAAACCTCGGAAACTCCCTAAGTCACTATAGTTAAGCCTTGAAATTTTATGTGCAAGTTTAGTAATCGTTTAATAAGTTAGATATATAAGTCAATCTCTTACCCTAAACATAACAAAACCTGGAGCTACATGAGAGAGAATTGACAAGCACTAAATTGTCTTGGAACAAAAACTACAATTTCTGATCACAAGCTTCGCTAGAATTCACACTAGTAAAAAAAGGATTTTTTCGCGACCAAAAGAACCGATTTGTATAAAGACCAATCGGTGTTATGAAGATAATACCGATTGGTTTGAAAACCAATTGTATTATCTTCATAATACCGATTGGTCTTTATACCAATCATTTAACGATTGTACTTAACACTGATTGACTTCAAAACCAATCGGTACAACCCCCATAAAACACCACAAAATAAATGGCGCCATCTTTTGGCACTTTTGTGAAACATTAGTATTGATTGGTTGCCTTACCAATAGATGATTTCTTAAGCTATAAGTACCAATTAGTACATCTACCAATTGGTGATTCCTTTAAAAATATCCAAAAAATTTGAGAGCTTCCCCTACTCCCGAGATCCCCTTTCATATTTCCCCTTTCTTCTTTCCGCTGCGCGCCGACGTCTATTCAAGGTATCGCCCTCAAGAATCTGCCATCCAAGATTCCACTGTCTAAGATTTTGACCGTCCAAGGTATTTCCTTTCCATCTTTTTCATTTAGATCGGTTCAAGATTCAATTTGGTCTTTTCTTTTAGATCTGCAGATCGACACCCTCTGTCATCTCAATCTTCGCCTCAAGTCTTCAAGTAAGATCTTATTCGCCGCAAATTGATAAATACATATATAGTTTTAGGTTTTAGTTTCTATTTAATTAGATTTTGATATCTTTTTAGGTGTTGATAGGAATTAGGTTTTGATATGAAATAACTTTAATTAAACTAGACTATGATGAGCTACATGATTAATGCAATGGATAGTTTGCTCATATTTTAAATTTCATGACTTAGTTGTAATAGATGTTCATTTCCAATGCAATGAGATGAGTTTTCATTATAGAATTTCATGACTTATTGTGCAAAATTTCATCATTTATTGTGTAAAATTGGTTGACTTGTAATTTAATTATTTATTATGTAAAATTTATTGAAGTTAATCTAGATGAATTGAGAATCGTTTTAAAATAAACTTAAGGTGCCAACTTCTTTTCTTTTCATGAAATGAGCTTCAATTTTGTCAATTTAATTACTTATTGTGTTTAACATGATGGTGTTAATTTAAATGCACAAACCTACTCAAATTGAGCTTCAATTTTATTAGTAGATGATTTTATTTTTTTCATTCCATGTCTTTTTGGTTGAGCGCTAGATCGAGGAGTTGTTGAAGACGTCTTCTTCCTCGCGCGACCTAAGTTCTTCTTATTCATTTGAGTCCGGAGTTTTTCCTCGAATTCAGGTATTTAGACTAAAATCTTAGGTTATAGTTGAAATTGCTAATAAAAGATTATGTGTTTTGATATTTGATTCAGGTTATGATATTGATTTAGGTTATGATATTTGATTTAGGTTATGATATTGATTTTAAGTTTTGACATTGATTTAGGTTATGATATGACTTTTTGATAGATATGGTTTTTTTATATATATTAATTGAGGTTTTGACATTGATTTAGGTTATGATATGGATTTTTTATAGATATTGATTTATGTTTTGACATTGATTTAGGTTATGATATAGATTTTTGATAGATATGACTTTTTGATAGATATTGATATAGGTTTTGACATTGATTTAGGTTTAGATATGGATATCCCTAATAAAAAAAATTGATGATGTATACGAAAAAAGATCGGCATTTTTCGGAATACATTCAAGGAGTGTATTTTTTCTTAGTTTTTGATAGGATTGGCGTAATCGATAGAGACGGGGGTCTGACTATTGATGACGGTTTCGGGAAAACGGTTTGATAGAAATCCTATTAAGGATTTAAATCACTTTCTATTCTGAACAAACCCTTGCAAACTCTTGAACGATTCAAGTGCGGAAATGTTTGCTCATGTTTGAAGCTAAGATCAAAGAATGAGAAGATGATAGAATGTAAATGACACAATAGTTTGTTTACGGATGTTCGGAGCAAACTCTCATACGTCACCCCTTCTTCCAACCACCGGAAGGATTCACTATACGTTTCTTAGAATCAAATACAGTCGCACAATTAGCTCATAGTTGAACAGAACAGACTCTGTTCAACTTACAATATAAAGAAGTATATCACTCAGCTAAAACAATGCTTTGATTCTAACTCTATCTTGATAAACACACAGTAAAGCAAGAAAGCAACTCTTTCGTATATTAGGTTGTATATTCGCGTATGATTCAGAGTATCGATAGATCGATTATTCATCTGTGGTCCTTGAAGATCTTTAAATAGGGAGCAAGTACCAACGGTCGAATCTTCCATAATAACACGTGGAGAGCTTCCATTGGAACGCCTCCATAGTACAACAGACTCTGAGCACCAGGATCGTGGCTGTACCAATCTGCTAGTGCGCCAAATATTCTTCTAAGATATTCCTGCAAGAAACAAGTAGTGGGTAGAATATTTTCTTACGTGGCATTAATCAATTGGTTACAACTGGTTGTCGTACTAATCTTCACTGGAAAGTGGAGTAACATACAACTAGTTGATCGTGGGTAAACGGATGCTAGGTTCAAGCAACTTCTTTAAGCATGACATTAGACGTTTTTCACTTAGACTGACAAGTCTAATGAAATTAGATGCCCACGTCTAATAGTATGATCATTTAGACCACCTGGTCTAATGGGATTAGACGACTCGTCTAATTACGGTTCCCTTCAGACTAATCTGAAGGAGTTAGACTGCACGTCTAACTCTCATCTGTTAGATTGCACGTCTAACTACGCATCCCTTCAGACTAATCTGAAGGAGTTAGACTACACGTCTAACTCTCATCTATTAGACCACACGTCTAACTATGCATCTCTTCAGACTAATCTGAAGGAGTTAGACTGCATGTCTAACTATCATACGTTAGACTGCACGTCTAACTACGCATCCCTTCAGACTAATCTGAAGGAGTTAGACTGCACGTCTAACTCTCATATGTTAGACTACACGTCTAACTACGCATCCCTTCAGACTAATCTGAAGGAGTTAGATTGGACGTCTAACTCTCATCTGTTAGAGTGCACGTCTAACTACGCATCCCTTTAGACTAATCTGAAGGAGTTAGACTGCACGTCTAACTACGCATCTCTTCAGACTAATCTGAAAGAGTTAGACTGCACATCTAATTATGATACGTTAGACTGCACGTCTAACTACTTATCCGTTAGACTGCACGTCTAACTAATTATCCGTTAGACTGCACGTCTAACTACGTCTGTTAGACTGCACGTCTAACTACATATCTGTTAGACTATACATCTAACTACGTATCCGTTAGACTGTACGTCTAACTACGTATCTGTTATACTGTACGTTTAACTACGTATCCGTTAGACTGCACGTCGAACTACGTTTGTTAGATTACACGTATAACTATGTATCTGTTAGAATGCACGTATAACTATGTATCTATTAGACTACACATCTAACTACGTTTGTTAGACTGCACGTCTAACTATGTCTATTAGACTACACGTCTAACTACGTATTCGTTAGACTGCACGTCTAACTACATCTCCGTTAGACTGCACGTCTAACTACGTCTGTTAGACTGCACGTCTAACTACGTCTATTAGACTACACGTCTAACTACGTATCTGTTAGACTACATGTCTAACCACGTCTCTTAGAATGCACGTCTAACTCAATGCATCTAATGACCAATCAGTCTAATGAACCTCAATTAGACTTAGTCTAATATGACATGTTTTCGATACACATGCACCAAAAACGATTAGACGACTTAACTTAAGTTTTATACACACTCATCATCAAAATTCCAATAGTCAAAATAATTTGACCCAACAATTTTCCCCTTTTTGATGATGATGTTAAAACTTTGCATATGTTAACAAAATGAACATCCAACATATAAAAGAAAGAGTTAACCTTGTTCACCAATCTTACAAAAACACTTTCCAAAAACCAATATTCATAAACCAAATTCAAAGAACCAAGTTCATAAACTAATAGAAAATAGTTTAAAAGAAAGGAGATTATTGTTCTTCCTTTTTTATGAGTGGGTTGATTGGGTAGATGAATCCTTCATCGCTCATCCCTTCACCAGTCAAGAGGTTGCGAAAAGGAGGAAGAGAACGGCCACCACGACCAGTTCTACCACTTCGGCCACCACGATCGTCGCTACAACCTCTAGAACTTCTACCACCGCAATCACCGCTGCGACCTTCGCCTCTTTTGATTGGTCTGTCGCTATCATCACCGGTTGTCTTTCGCTTGGACCTGGTGCCTGTTGAAACACCACCACCTCTTCTTCCGCTATTGTCCTCGCCTTGAGTGATAAGATTTTTCTCTTTTTCGGCAACAACCTTGGCATCTTCTTCAGCCTGAATCTTCCTTGCAAAAGAATCAGCCTGTTCTAACCTTTCAGCGTCAGCTCTTCTCATGTTACCTTGAATCTCAACCATCTGATCTCTAAGAAAGCTCATTTCATCCATAACTTCATTATGCATATCAACGACATTTTCTCTTTCGTAGTCAAGCAACCCGGATTGTCGTTTGAAGAACTTTTTCTCAAATTTGGTGTAAGACTTGTTGACGATATGAACCTCATACATGTTCTTCTTCAGCGTCTGCTCCATCTCATTATGAATTTTAAGAAGATCTGCAAATTCCTTTTTGCTTGTTGTCTGAGTCTTCATGATTTTTATCATATTGGATTCCATTATAGCCGTATTCTTCTGAAGAGTTACCATTAATGCAGTCATGGACTTCATAAGTTGTGTGCCGTCATTAGATGATCCTTCGTTAGATGAAATCTCTTGAGAATCTGCTGGAGCGGTTTGAATAGGACTGATGTGAGTATGAACTTGCATAGACTGCTCGGGTCCATTCTTCTCTAAGTCACTTTCAGACTTTTCTTCTTCTTCATCTTCCAAAATCTCTTCACATACCTTGTGAATCTTATCGGACTCATCTCCTGAATGATGAAGATTGACAATATCATCATGAACATTCGCAGCATTGATATTAGGAAATGGCCGAGGCTTGGGAGATCCTGGAATGAAGCATTAAGATAATGGAAGCCCTTCTGAAGATTCATCATTCTTGGCTTGTTCCCCCTCAGATGAGGAACTCTTCTCTGATTCCTTGTCTTTTGAGGGTTCCCCCTTAGATCTAGCAACATCAGGTTGACTAACTTCAGCCTCTTTCTCTAGAGATGCCTCTGCCTCGAGAACAAGGGACTCCAAAACTTCCTGGTTCACCAAAGATTGAACTGGTTCCTTAATACCTTCTTCTTCTTCGATAGTCGGGTTGGTTTGAACTAGTTCCACAGATTGCTCAATACGGGGTTGAGCCATTAGATGTTTTTCCTCTGCTGAAAAATTTCCCATTTCTACAAGAAGAGCAACAGCTTGCTCATCTTCATCAACATTACGATCATCGGACAAATCCATAAGTTCACCTTCATCTGAAAAACTTCCAAATGGACTGGCCCCTAAGCAATTTGCTCCATGAACGTATCTAGTGACTGTAGAGATGTAATCTTCCATAATCTCATCCAACCTTTTCAGAGCTTTTTCCTCTACCTTAGCACATTTCTTAAGAGGGTTGAAATTGGCTCTTCTGGCTTGTAGAATCGGAAAGAGAGATCTTCCTCTTAGATTTGCTTCAACTAGCTCTTTTCTCTTAAGAGCTTCATAAACCTCCGATGTCTTGGCCCATTTCAATACTCTCTTTTCATTGCTTAAAAGCTTTAACCATTGACTACTAATGCTTCTTCCCTTGATGACCTCATCGTACTTGATAGACATTCTATTCAAGACCCAAGTGTCAAAAATTTTGATCTTTTCAGTAGCAATGTTGTTGGCCTGATCCATCATGAGATTGACAATACATGTTGCTTCAGAAACTTCCTCATTAGAGTCGATAGCAACTTCCTTCCCTTTTCCAATAACTTCAATCGGCTTTGGAGTGGGCATTGGTTCCCAATTGTGATTCCAGCAGTTTTTCTTGTGGAACGCATAATTTCGTGGGTAGTAAGAGGTTTGACAAAGAGTCCCGGCGTGGGTTCGGCTGGAACAAGCTTTTCGGTCACTAAGGACTCTATTGGGACATGATTTGCAACAGGAGGCTCTACGACTAATAAAGAGATTGCTTTTTCAGATACAATACCAGTATCAAGGGTAAGAACTACACCTTGCTCTGGTTCAAGAGACTTTGTAGCACCAGCGGCTACAAGATCCGATTTACGGACAAGAGACAGAACCCTGTCAAAAATTTTAGTGTTTGGACCAACTGGCTCAATAGTTGGCCCGGCAGCAGATTCCTCAACAAGAATAAAAACAGATTTGTCTTGTTCCAACACAGGAACATTAAATTTAGGAACTTCGGCCTGAGATTTGGGAGGGGTTACCTTCGATGACGCTTTCACAGATATAGATGCCCTAGGCGCCTTTGATTTTTCTCCTCTTGAGATAGAGGACCTGGATGGCTTTTGTAACTGACTCACAGCTGGAGACAGGGGAGACATGGGAATGGCAGCAAGTTCGACTGGACCTTGCCTGACTCTAGAATCGACAATTCCAGAATCCTTCTTCGAAGAACTCTTAAGACTGGTAGAACTCGCCTCAGATTCGTTGACAGTTTTAGATCTTTTGGCTCCTGTAGACTGGACAGAAGCCACTGGATGTTTGGACCGAGTAACACACCTTCCTCCTGTCTGTTGGCTTGATGCTCCCGAGAGCGATTCTTTGTTGTTCTTCATTCGGACGAGGGTGTTGGCAATGGTAAAGAAAATGAGCACCCGAGTCGAGTTGATCGGCTCCAAATCCCCCATAGGGACCCCTAAATGTTCCAACAAACGACTTAGTTGAGCAGAAAAGTTTACACTTTCCTTATTCTCTTGATTGATCGCAAAGCATAGATTCTGGTAAAAATTTGAGCCCCAGTTGACCTGAATTCCTTTTGAAATGACCGACATGTAGTCAAAACGATCTTGACTGTATTAATGGAAAGACCCAACCTTCCCCTGAAGCGCTTTAGCCACTACATCATTCAACAAAATAAACTGGGGTTTTAGAGCCTTCTTACTTCTGTTAAGTTGAATCTCCAAGCCATCAACGGAGAAAACCGTCTTCATCTCTGCAGTGACTTCCGATGGCAGATTCAGGTTGAATGTGTTTCCCTCCGACGGAAGTTCGAAGAACTCCGCATAAGAAGCTTCGTTGAAAGAAACTTCTTTATCATTCATGGTTGCAACAATGGAATCGCCAACCATCGTCGCCGATTTGAAGAACTCCCTTACTTCTTTTTCATGGAATATGAATGGGCCGTCAAGGTACTTCCTGATACCGAAATATTCAAGGGTTTTAAACATCTTGACCACATCTTGCTGATCGAATGTGTAGACGGAGGGAAAATCAACCTGCAGAGTACAATGACCAAGTGTGATTCTCTTGTTTCCCATTTTTGACAGAATGCGAACATACACAAGATAAACAAGGGTTTCTTAGAAAGAAAATCGAAAAAATCTAGGGTTCTTGAGAGATTTGAGAGAGAAAAAGCTTTTTCAATCTCATGCAGAATGTCCTTATATAGACTCTCAAGAGTCGCATAGTATAACCGTCATATTTCCTAGGGGTATGGTCCATCAATTAATATTAGACGTCCTTTCCAAGCAGTCATCATTATTTTGAGGGTATATTAGTCTTTTTCTCTTAACTTAAAAGACAAGTGTCTTCATATTATTCGGAGATGACTATGTTTCTGTTTGAGCGGGAAAATTAGATATCACCTCATGTGGGACAATTGTCCTTGATCGGTCTAATACACACGTAGTTAGACGTTTTTCTTACTTACACCAACCTATGAAATTTAAATGTCTATTAGACGCATGGGTCTATTAGACGCAAGCGTCTAATCATGTGTCTTCTAAACGTCTAACGTCTATTAGACGTCGACGTCTAATTACGCATGAACAACACGCATTAGACGCGTGTTTGGTTAGACGTGAGCATTCACTTTCTCTTGACGTAAAAACGTCTAACATCTATTAGACGTGTACGTCTAACCGCGCAGGTTATTAACCAAGACACACAGACTTAGATGCATAAAGTGTGAGCAAAAATACGTCTAAGTACACGCTTTTTCCCTTAGACGACCTCGTCTAATAGACCGATTAAGGCCTTTTGTCTGAGTGTATCTTTATTTCCAAAATAAATTTTCCCTCTCATTTTGTGCATGTACAAAATGAATAAACAAATGTTTTGAGGTCCTTAGGACCAAAAATATTTTTAAAACGTAAAAACACTTAGTCCTCTAGAATGGAAAAGGCCATTGTTGATCTTCTAAAATGTATACTCAGAAGAGTATTCTCCATGCTTCCTTCCTGCAGCTCTCCTACATCACCTACACAAGAAACTATTTACAAACTTCGGTACCCACATTCAATTGGGTCCTCGATCAATTAGTCCCTTAGGAATTCATATTTGAGATATTCTTATGGATTTTCCATTTTGTGTTGTGATTAATGCGTATGAGTTTGACTTGGCAGATGCCTTCCTGCTAGCCATTGATCCTTTAGCTTTTGAAGATGATTTTCTTTTAAAACTCCTTCACTTTGAGTCAGGTTTTAGATTACCATACTTGCTGACTGCTTCTAACTTATTTTTCAGCCAGCTAACAGTCAGCGGAACATAAGTTATTTCATTCTTCAAAACTACTTCTTCATGAATGGGATCAGATTCAATATCAATTAAACTCCCTTTAACAAAGCTTATTGGCTCAAGCTTGTTGGTAGTTGGGTTTGACTTTTTGCAGGACCGGTTTGGGTCATTGCCATCAAATCCTAACCGGATCTAGATCCATCAGGTTTTAACTGACTTGTCTGATATTTGACAGCTTCTCTAGACCTTGTCCAAGCACTAATAACATAGTTTAGCCTTTTGTTTTCAGCAAAAAGAGTTTGAAACTGTTCCTTGAGCATCTCATTCTCAGATGAGATCTCTACAGCTTTCTTTTCAAAAATATTTGATTCTTGAGTTTGAGATAAAATTGGTTGAGGCTCTTTGGGTAAAGATTTTGGTTTATTTAGGAATTCTGCTAGCTTTCTGTACTCTATGACCATGTCATCTAGTGAAGCTACCAGTTGTTCCCTTGAAAACTTTTCAGAAGAGAAATCAAATACCTCAATTTCCTGAGTTTCTTCTTCTCTTTCCATGAAGCAAGTCACCTCGTCTTCATCACTATTTCTAGATGAGAAGTAAGAGTCACGGTGGTTTTGTCTGTTATTCCCATCCCCTGCTATAAGAGTCTTCAACTCCTTTTCATTGTCATTTTTCTTCTCTTCACGCTTCGGCTTCCGATATTCCGATTGGTAATGACCTAAAATACCTCAGTTATAACACTTAACATTAGATTTGGATTTCTTATTATCATTAGAATTTGAAGAGCTTGAGTTAGAGTTGCTCTTCTTCATGAAGTCACCAAACTTCTTCACGAAAAGAGACATAACATCGCTGTTAAGCTGCTAAGTTGTTGTTTACACGTTAAGAGCGGAAGAAGGCTCTTCAGAAGTCACCAACGGTTTGGCAATGATAATGGATGTGGATTGATCTTCTTCAATCCTAGAGTTCAGCTCGAACTCGTAGGCCTTGAGATCAGCGAACAAATTGAAGAGCGAGATCTTGTTAAGGTCTTTGGATTCCCTCAAAGCCATCGTCTTTATGTCCCATTCCCTTGGAAGAGTGCACATGACCTTGATAGCAAGCTCCCTATTGCTATGAAGATTATCCTGGTTTTGCAATTGAGCCTCAGAATGTAATAATTGGTCTCGCAAATGATGAATTTCAACCGTTTGCAAATAGAAAGACATCGTATAACATTTGGCATGTGATCCTCATTCCTTATAACGTCCTCCGATACTTTGCATGAACTCTTCTAATTTTATACTATCCATGTTAATTCTGGGTCCAAAGAGACCAGGGGATGCAATTTATATATTTTTACAACCGTTAATTGACGAATTAAGTGATTTATGGAGTACCGACGTAGAAACTTATGACGTCTCAACTTATCACATCTTTAGATTGCGTGCTAGTTTAAAATGACCAATAAACAACTTTCTTGCTTATAAAAACTTGTCTGGATGAAGTAAAAAGGAAAAATTGGCATGCCCATCTTGTAATAAGAACACTTACTCAATGAGATTGACAAATGGTAAGAAAGAGTGTTACATGTGTCATCGACGATTTCTCCCACCTAATTATAAATTTCGTAGATAAAAGGAATTGTTCGATGACACTATCGAATCGTGAAGTACGCGACTTGAGATTCTTATACAAGTACGCGATTTGAAAGGTAGAGTTCTCACTCGAGATTTCACTAAAAGGGAAAATGTGAATCATCAAAATTGGAGTGACAATTGGAATAAGATGAGTATTTTTTTTGAATTACCTTATTGGGAAGATTTATTATTGAGACATAATTTAGACGTGATGCATATTGAAAAAAATATTTGTGATAGTGTTCTTGGAACCATCATGGATCTAAAAGGAAAGACCAAAGATAATTTAAAATCACGTTAAGATTTGGAGCTCATGAATATACGTCATCATTTACATGCAGTTGATGTGAGGGGTGTTCTTCATTATCCAGTCGGTCCTTATACATTGCCTCATAAAAAATGAAGTTGTTTCAATTTTTAAAAGACTTACAAATGCCATAAGGGTTTTGCTCGAACATTGGAGGATGTATAAATGTCAAAGATTTAAAGATTTCTGGATTAAAAAGTCACGATTGCCATATTTTACTAGAGTATCTTATTTCGTTTGCGACACATGGTTTACTTGAGGATGAGGTATATGAAGCTCTTGTGGGGCTTTCAAAGTTCTTTCAGATGTTGTGTTCGAAATTACTATTGAAAGCCAACTTGGAATAACTTCAGAATGATATTGTTGTAACACTGTGAAAGTTAGAAAAAATATTTCTTCCCGCATTTTTTGACATTATGATTCATTTGCTTGTTCATTTAGCAATGGAGGCCTTGATTGAAGGGTCGATTCAATATAGATGGATGTATCCAATAGAACAATATATGGGAACCTTGAAAAGATATGTTCGAAATAAATGTCATCCTAAATAATCAATTAGTGAGAGTTAACTTGTAAATGAATGTATCATCTTGTGTGCTATGTATTTTCAAGATTCATTAGTGTACATGTCATCCAACCACCGAGTTTTCTTGCCATATTTTCAATTATTGAGGAATTATCATTAGGGAGAACATACATTTACGAATCAGATGATCGAGAATTGGCTCATTCATATGTGTTAAAAAATTGTGATGAAAGTGAAAGAAGTATAGACCTACAAACGTTAGGAATCAGTCTCAAACAATATGCGTCAACTTTTATTTGGTGTAAAGTATATGGATATAAATTCACCACTATAAGACATGACCATGGATTGAAGACACAGAATAGTGGGATACTCGTGATTGGTTGTCAGCATGGAGACACAAAATTATTATTCTTTGTTTACAAATACAATTGAAATGTAATACTACCTTAGTGGTAAATGAACTGTTGTATTTAAGTGCATTTGATATGATGTGCATTCCATAGCTACAATACATCAAATTGATAAATACAAATTTGTTAGCTTAAATTGTAAACTAAAGTCTCAATATCAAAATGAACCGTTTATATTGACAACCCAAGCAAAACATGTATTCTATGCAAAAGATATTGGTAATATACCGGGTTGGAATATTGTAACAAAGACATATCATAAACAATCAAATGTATGATATTACTATTGTTTACTATTGTTCAGTATTGTTCAAATGTTGATGTTTAAATTTTTTTCAGGTATAAATGGTACCTTCTAAGAGCTTTCAACTGGAATTTTTACAGTCACAACTCAATTTCCTTCGGAAGAAAAAAAGAAATACGGATGACTCTTCATCGCATACTCCAGTAGAGGATCTCCCTAAGGATGTGAAAAATCTTGTTGAGCCCACACCATCCACTAATGAGGATGTGCAAAATCTTGTTGAGCCCACACCATCCACTAATAAAGGCAATACCTAGTCTTCCAACTCTCAGAGAAGGCGAGGAAGCAACAAGAACTTTGAATTGGCCAAATTGACGGCTAATGGAGAAAAGATGTACCGATTTGTTGATTGACCAATCGGTATAGCCTTATGCAGAAGCACCGGTTGGTTGATTGACCAATTGGTATAGGCTTTGTGGAATCACCGATTGGTCATTCAACCAATCGATTCTTCTCCATAAGGCTATACTGATTGGCCAATCATCCAATTAGAACAACCTTATGGAGAAGCACCGATTAACCAATCGGCGTTACCCAATAAGGTAACACCAAGAGAGGTCAGTCGATTAAGACCGTTTGGAATATAACCAATCAGTATTGACTTATATCGATGGGTAAATAGGTTAGTACCGATTGGTAAGTTTACCGATCGGTATATGACAATTTTTTACCAGTGTCGTACCTTACCTTGGTAATCATCTTAAACTCTCAAGATCTGATTTGAATAATAAAATTGATATAATTTTTTTGGGGGGGAAACAGTTAGAACCATCTTATTAAAATCCCAAAAAAAAGGAGAGTAAAAAATCAAAGTTAGACAAACCCTATCTATGAATAAGGATGACAATCAAATGACCTTAAAAACTTATTAGTAACATTCATATATTCTAAAAAAATATAAATTACAAACCTAAAAGAACATATTCAAACCTAACCATAATTCAATTGTTTCTTGTGTTCGATTATTGATTAATCATATAACTAATTGATTGTAGTATGTATAATTAATCTCTTGTTATTTGTTGAGAATTTAATCGTGAACTTTTCATTTTTATTGTAGTTTTGAGCTTTTAATTCAAGGAGTTTTGAGCTTTTAATTCAAGGACAAAGTCCTTAATATGATATAATTTCCTAAACAAAGGAACAATTGGAGGAAATTATTCATCAGTTGTAAAATTTGAGGAATTAATTCGGGAAGATATTCGATCGGACAGACGTTGGCGGATCAGTTCTGGATAAGAATTTATGCTTATATATTCCTACTATGGGTGGTGTTTGGTATACTGTTGGGATAGTATAACTATGCCAATAGTAAATTATATAGGTATTTGGTTGGATTAATTTTATACTCACAGTAAAATTGTTGTTATACCTTATACCTTAAAAGGGTATAATTTAGTAACACCCAATACTTGTTACAAGAAGTATTAAATTATTAATTTTTTTAATTATATATATATTTTTTAATATTAACCTTATTAAATTGTAATTTAATCTTTCATTAAATTTTAATTATTAAGCTTTAAATATTTTTTTAATTTGAGTAATTATACTATTTTTTAGAAAATCAAATTATTTTATATTTATTTTTATTTTTAAAAAGAATGTTAATATTTGTTTTATAATTAGTAATATAAAAAATAATAATAATATAATTATTATCTTTTATATTAAATACTTATTAATTTAATAATAAAAACATTTATCTTTCATATTTTAAACTAAATTATAAAATAATAATTATTATTTATTTTAAAACAATTTATTTCTACACCAAACAAAATAGAAGGCTTAAGCAAATGATTCATTTCCATTAATTTATTTGTGATTTTATTGTTATATATTTATTAATATTAATTATTGATAAATATTTATTTAATTATAGGAATTTAAATATATATATATATATATAAATTATATAATCATATAGAATTATTATTTATTATTTAAAATATTTATACGATAATTAAATATATTTTTATTAATTTAAATATAATTAATAATAAAATTAAATAAGATAAATATTAAAATATTTAATATTTTTACTATTTTCTTATACCATCAACCAAACACAAAATTATATAACTTATATAATTAATACTCATTTTTATCATTCTAACCAAACATTAATAATATATATACAATTTATACATTTTAATACCCCTATATAATTTATACCTCTTTACAACTTATACTTATATAACTAGTAACCCCTACCAAACGCCAAGAAGAACTAAACGATGTTAAAATTAGTTACCCACTGGATAGGGGTGAACTGTAACACAATGTCTTTATAATTATATATATATTTTCAACCGGAAGAATTGATTTCTAAATTTAGTGATGAAATAATAGAGTTACTTAAATTTTAAATCATTTAAAGTTGAATGTATTTACAAATTAATTGAAAATTATTATTTAGAAGATTTCAGCAGACAAAAAATACATTATTTGAAATTACAACTCCAATATTATAAAATTGATGTTTCTTGTAATGAGAATTTTTAAAATATGTCTTCTGTCAATGAATTGTGTCACAAATTAGTTGAAATAAATAATTCATAAAATTATAATTTGATTAATAGATTGATTCGACTTATTTTTACTTACCAATTTCTACCGCCACTACAGAAAATCATTTACAGCTATGAAACATGTGAATAAGATGGAAGAAAAGTTTTTAGCATATAGTATAATGATTTATATTAAACGAGAGCTTGTTAAAGAAAATATTTAAATTCTATAATAAATCAATTTTATTCTAGATAGAATAGAAGTTGCAATTTAAATAATAGGTAAAAGTTTATTAAATTTCATAAATTTTCTTTTTTCTTATTTTTATATTTTAATAGTACGAAATAAAATTTTAAATATATAAATTTACTATTTAAATCAGGTATTCTCATCATTTTGTAGATTTTGTATTTTTCTTATTTTAGTAGAGATATTCATAGATCGGTTCAATTAAATATGTTTAATTGTTAAACGTAATAGTGTAATACCTATAATCTTATAGTTTATGAAAACAATTCCTTCTATTCTATACTCTATGGTAGACAGTACACTGTTAATAAGGGTGTTTGGTTGAACTGGTTTTATATGTATAGTAAAATTAGTATAACTTATACCTGAAAACGGTATAAAATAGTAACACCCTACACCCGTTACAGGAAGGTATTAAAATTTTAATTTATTTTAAATATTTTTTAATCTTATTTTTTTAATATTAACATTAATTCTTTTTATTAATTTTTAATTAAAGTTTAATTATTAAGCTTTTATTATTTTTAATTTTAGTTTATATTATTTAAAAAAAACAAACTTATTTTATAAATTTTAATATTTTAAATTTTAAAAAAAATTAAATTTTATTTAGTTTTACAAAAAAAAATTAACGTTTATTTTATAATTAGTAGTATAAAAATAATAATAATATTATTATTAATTATAATTATTATCTCTAACGGTTAGTTCAATGATTTAAAAATATATATATTATCATTAATATTTTAAACAAAATTATAAAATAATACTATATATTTATTTTTATATATTATTATTAATTTAAAATAATAACGTGATTATATTATTATTTATTTATTTGATATAATATAGTAATATTTAAAGTAATTATAATAAATTTTAAATATATTAAAATATAAAAAAGGTTAGTTAAAAATAATATTAAAAACATAATTAACAAAGATAAAAAAAATTAAAAAATTATTTTATTCTTATACTTAAATTTTATACTATCTACCAAACAAAAAATTATAAACCTATATAATTTATATAATATCTTATATTTTCAACCAAACAATAATAGTCTATATAAATTATACTCTTTTATACCTCCTTACAATTTGTACCTCCTTATAGTTTATACCTAATATGTTGTACCTCGTACCATATAATTATATATATATACTTAACACATGTAACAAGCTCATATATAGGAATGAAAAGTATATAATATATATCTATTAGGATAGAATAGGAGGTTACATCTGATAACATTATAAAGTTATTAAATACACATAGAAATGCATGTGTTACTTTAATTTGTTTTGATTGCGTGAAATTCTAACGAAACAATTCATCAAACACTTGGGAAGGAACCGGACTTAATTCATCAAACACTTGGGAAGGAACCGGACTTGGAGCCAGAGCCGGAGCAGGAAATGAAACCGAAGATGGAGGAGTCTTTGGAAGGGTAATACTACAAAAAGAATTAATAAATTAGTAGCATGTTAAATTTAAGAATATTTAAGTAAGTGAAATATTAGAGAAAAATATGTTACGTTCTACAATCGACGCTGGGGTCGATAGGGATATTAACGGGCAGGTTGCAAAGCTTGGTGATGGCTTTGGCGTTGCCAAAGTTAATATGGAAGGCTCCTGAATCTGCGACTGATTTGAAACATGTGCACACTCCCTGTAGGTCGGCTTGAGATTGTAGAGCAATCTCGGCTATACTTAAAGTCGCCGAACAACAACCGGGACCTAGTTGTGCGGGTCCTGGCGCCGTCAAATAGGTTAAACATGGAAGTAGTGAAGGGATAAGGTCCTGACAAACAACATCCGCGCCAACGTTAGGAAGAACCATTGCAGCAGCCATTATTACAACACAACCGATAATAAATTGGTGATTCTTCTCCATTAATTTTAGTTAATTTGATGATGCAAATGATTGTTGATAGAAGAGAGGAAGAGTAGTGATGGCTTTAGGAACAATGGATGTTCTATTTATAGTGGTATATATGATGGGAGAATGAGATTTTTATTTTAGAAACTAGAAACTAAAATGGTATATGATATAAATTGATTAGAATATTTTATTTATAAGATGAATTACATTAAATATAAAATGAAGGAGCTTATTTTTTTCCATATATTTGTTGATTATATATGCTGATCATGTGATCTCCTATCTTTTTTTTCCTTATACTTATTGATTATGTAGATAATTGTGATATAGGATTTTTGGCACCATATATATAATGCTTCAATTATGTATAATATTTTGTTTACTTTAGGAGTCTCTTCCATTTTTTATGAGTTCGGTTCTATGTTTCTCATCGATACACTCATACACTATATTTTATTATATATTGCTTGCATTTATTAATATCAATTGAAATATAAAATAAATTGTATATAAGATTTAATGCAATTTGATAGAAACACTCAAATTTAAAATATTGTTCAAGTTTGACCCATAATGACAAGGATATTATATGATTATTCAGAAGCATAGAAGCATATGATGATGAAATGATGATATAAATTGGCATAAATAATTGTTAAAGTATATAGTGAAACATTTTATAATCCACTTTATTTTGAAAGTGTAAAATTTTATTAAAACAATTCAACAAGAAGAGTTATATTCAGGGGGCGGATATGATATATGTAAGCCAACTCCAAAATAAAGAATAAGGCACTCGACGGGTTGGACTAAGGTCGGACCTATTTGGAGGCGAGAGAGGCCATTGCCTCATGACCCCGCCTACCAAGGTGCCCAATTTTTTTAATATATATATATATATTATATTATATTATATTATATTATATTATATGTAATATGATTCAAAATATTTGCCACGATTTTTACCTGCGTAACCTAGCGCGGATTGCCGTCCCCAATCTCCTTCTGGCCATCTCATGGACCTAAAGGTATCAAACAATTCCAATCATTCTCAATTTGATCATCTGCTTAAAATCTTGTTTAATTCTTCCATTTGTTTATTTTACATGCTGAATAAAAAGTATTTTCTCTTGTAGACTTATTTAATTTTGATGAAATGTCTGAAATAGGTGGAGTTTTAGTGTTTTACTTGCATTAATATATTTTTTTGTTATATTATCAATGAATTTTTGGAATTTATAGGCGAGAACTCAAAATCAAAATCATAGAAATTAATTATAAGAGATGTTCTAATATATTAAAACGATGAAATCCTAGTTTCTATACTTCTATTGATCCATGGTATGAATGAATGTGTTGATTAAATTAACTTTGTTTGAAAAGAGCTTGATGAATTTAATCTTTATTGATGAAATTATAAATTGTGACAATTCAGAATCTATCAATTGCAAGAAATTGGTTGTAGCTACTAGAATTGATCTTGTGTAAAATGCCTCCTAAACATTTGTGTGGAGCTCAAAAGAGAAAATTAAAACAAAGGGAGGAGGCATTAATTAAAAGTTAAGCTGGTGATATTAACAAATATTTTAGTAGAAATAACATAACATAAAGAGAGGAATTAGGAGATAGCTTTGTGATTGAAGAACAAAGTCACTATGAAATTAAAGAATTGGTTGAAGCAATCAATTTGGGTGAATCGGATGAGAACTTAGATAATGACTCTCAACATGAAAAATTAAATTCGACTGAGAATTTGGAGGATCCTAGACATTGGAATAGCATTAGTCAAAAACTGATAGATTGTTTCCTAAGGAAAGTAACAATAGGCATTTTGATTCATCGCATTATACACGAATAATAGAAAATGGACAAACATTTGATAGACTATGGCTTGTATATTCTATTTCACTAGTAAAATACCCTACGTTGTACGGGAAAAAATATAAATGAAGTTTTTATATGATATTTAATTCAATATGTTTATATATAATAAAAAAAATATTTATATAAAATTAATATATATTTATATTAAAAGAAAATATATATACATATATGAACTTACAATATTTTAATTTTTTATAAACGAACTTATATGAACTAAATATTCTTATATAAATATAAACATGAACTTACACTATTTTAATTTCTTTATTAATTTTATAAGTTTGCTTCTTTTTAATGTTAAAGAATGAAATTTTTTAATGCAAATTTAGTGGTGTTCTGCAAAATGTGTTCATAACAATCATTAAGAAATACTAAATCGTTGGAATAAGCTAAACTTAACCTCTTCAACAAAAACGGTGTCACCCTCTATTACACCAAGTTTAGACAAAGACTTCTATACCAACTTGCTTCTAAGATGTGCTGAAATCTTCTTTTTAAATCTATTTAATTGTAATGAAAAGTGATTAGTTATGTTTACATGTTGTGTAGATGAAAGTTAAGATTTTAATTCCATTTAAGCCATCTGGTCCATTAGAGTCATTCCATGTCATCTCCATCTGCAAAATGTGTTTTCATAACTCAATTATTAAGAAGATACAAAATCGTTGGAAGAAGAAAAACCTAAATTTAACCTCTCCAACAAAAACGGTGTCACCTCCTTTACACCAAAATTTAGACAAAGACTTGAATACTCCACATACTTCCAATACGTGCTGAAATCTGATACAACTAAAATCATTTCATAACACACTCTTCACAATTAACTACATTATAACTGTCACTTTATTCTCGTCACTATATTTAACCATAATATTTTTCTCTCTTGTATCAAAATCTTCTTTCTAAATCTATGCAACTGTAATGAAAAGTGGTCAGTTATACAATTATCAATTCAAGTTTAGTAATAAAAAGAGAATCCAACATAAAAAATAAAGGGTTTATGTTTAGTATCATCATCACAACCAAAAATATGTTTATAGGTTCATTCATAAACACTTTTGCATTATATTTCTGAAAAAACGTTAATAAATTTATGGATACAAAAAGATGTATTTGGATGAGATACAATGAAAATAGAAACCTCCCACTCTGAAAGAGAGTAATATTTGAAAACAAATTTGTATCTAAACATTAATATGATACTTCAAATATTCTAGAGACATTAAGATTTCTTTTAAAAAAAGGTAAGACCTTGATTTATATTGTTTCTTTTTGAGCCAATATGAGTTTATAAGCTGCATATATCACTTCTAGTATACCATTTCTCGTGACAACACTCATACAAAAACATTTAATACCACGTCCTTCAAAATTTCCTTGAATGATACCCATTTTTATGTGTGCTTCTGGATGATCCATTTTGTTATAAACTACCAAACATCTTTCTGAATCTATGTAACTGAAATGAAAAGTTGTCAGTTATATAATTATCAATTCATGTTTAGTAATGAAAAGTGAATCTAACATAAAAAATAAAGAGTTTATGCTTTGTATCATCATCACAAACAAAAATATGTTTATAGGTTCATTATTCATAAACACGTGTGTAATATACTTCTAAAAAACTGTTAATAAATTTATAGATAGAGAAAGATGTCCATAGTTGAGATACAATGAAAATTGAGACATCCCACTCTAAAAGAGAGCAATATTTGGAAACAATTTTGTATCTAAACATTAATATAAGATTTTAAATATTCTAGAGATATTAAGATTTCTTTTAAATAAAGGGTGAGAACTTTATTTATACTGTCTTCTCTTTGAGCCAGTATGAGTTCATAAGCTACAGGTATCACTTTGTGGGTACCCTTTCCAGTGGCAGCACTAATACAAAAAACATATAATGTCACGTCCTTTAATATTTTCCTTGAATGATGCCCATTTCTCATATGCTTCGGGAAGATCAATTTATTTATAATCTACCCAACATGGTTTTTCAGAAAGCTCTAGAATAAACAATTATATTTTAAGCCGAACTGAATCATATTCGTATTCTGGCTATTTAGATGAACCATCAATAACTTGTACCTGGTTTTCATAATGGTTATAAATAAGCAGCAGCACAGTATGATGACATTAATGAATATATAGTTTCATTTTAACAAAAAAAAACATCTTTCTATGTGACTAAGAAATTCATGGATTAAACCAAAACCTTGTTGAGCTCCCTCGAGTAAACCAAACAAATCTGTGACAACAATTGTTATGTCATAATCGAATTAAACAATGCCTAGAGTTGGAAGTAAAGTGATGAATTTTTATATAATCTCATAATTAACCCTAGATTCAATTATAAAAAGGTTTAAAATTGGCTCAAACTTTAAGCAATTAGGAAGAATAAAATTTATTTAGACAATTTTTAGAAATCAAAAGTTGAGAAAATGGTGGAAGGTGCATTCTCCTCTGAAAATTATATAAAAGTTTTATTTATTAAAGGAGATGAGAAAGTAAGAATCTCTGTTTGTCATTTCGTCGAACACTTGGTATCCTACAACTATCACGTCACTCCTCCGATTCTTCTCATCTCTCCTCTTCCTCGTCGTCTTCATCGCCATCGTCGTCTCATTAGGGGAAGAAGACGATGCACTCACCATCTACGATGTCCTGCAGCAAAACAATTTTCTAGTATGTCGTCTACCAAAAAGTGTAACATAATACAAGTTCAATCGAAACTAAGAAAAATCAATGTGTACCTTAAGGATATATGTAGTTACAGTGTGGAAGGTTAGTAGAAGACGACGCGATGGACGTCACATCCTCCTGTGCATCAATCTCATCTGGATTGAATTAAACATTAAAAATAATTGGAGCCCCGAGAAATCTATCCAATAATATAAAGAGAAAATAAAATATAAATTAATTATTAAAGTTATAAAAAGAAAATAAAAAAATATTAATTAAGAAGAAAAAATTAATATATATAAAAATAATTATGATAATAATAATAATAACTCTCAAATTTTCTCTTATATAATTAAGAATTTAATATATATATATATATAAATAAAGATGAGAGAGAAAAAAAATTAGGAAAGTAAATTAATATATATTAAATTATAGGTGAGAGAAATGTTATTTGTTTTTAAAATATTTAATTTTTAAATAAATAAAAAATACATATAATTTTTTATTTTATTAAAAAAAATATATAATTTATTTGTGTGAAAATATAAAAACAAAATTAAGGTTTTTATTGGATAACAGGTAGTTTTGAATTTCAGGATTTATTCGAAATATTCAATATTTTGAATAATGAGGTTGATGTTTTATTGGTTATTTTGTGTGTTGTTCTATTATTTGTCGGCGCAGTTGCTAAATCTGCACAATTCATTCTTCATGGGTAACTGTGTGGTTACCGATGCTATGGAGGGATCTACTCCTATTTCAACGCTTATCCATGCTGCTAGCAGCGTGCATTTTTCTTGTAGCTCGTATTCTTCCTCTTTTCATAACCATACCTTATATAATGAATTTAATCTCGTTAATTGGTATAATAACATTATTTTTAGGAGTCACTTTAGCTCTTGCTCAAAAAGACATTAAGAGGGGTTTAGCCTACTCTACAATGTCTCAATTGGGTTATATGATGTTTACTTTAGGTATGGGATCCTATCGAATTGCTTTATTTCATTTAATTACTCATGTTTATTCTAAAGCATTATTGTTTTTAGCATCTGGTTCGGTTATTCATTCAATGGAAGTTATTGTTGGATATTCGTCAGATAAAAGTCATAATATGATTCTTATCGGGAGTTTAACAAAACACGTGCCAATTATAAAAAAACGCTTTTTTTAGGTACACTCTCTCTTTGCGGTATTCCACCCCTTGCTTGTTTTTGATCTAAAGATGAAATTCTTAATGATAGTTAGTTGTATTCACATATTTTTGCAATAATAGCTCTTTTCACAACAGGATTAACTGCTCATTTTTCTACTTCTTCCAAGTTCAGGATAACACCAAGGGGTTGTGGGTTTTTTTTCTACCAATTGGGGCTCTCCCTTCCCACCCCCATGGGGATGGTCTATATGGTTCATAACTACTCCTCTTACTACGGGACGCTTCCCTAGCCAATGCTTAGATCCGATTCTACCCAAATGTAGGTGTTCTACGAAGTTATTATATATATATCCCAAATTTTTAAAAATAATAATAATAATAATAATATAGTTGTCTGGGTTCAATTCTTTCTAACACATATTTATATAAAATAAATTAGACCAACTTAAGTCCCTTAACAATAATTTGATTTTTTTTACATTAAATACAAGCTTCATAATTTTAATTATTTATTTTATACCCAATAAATAATTATATGAAAATCAAAATACCATTAATTAATCACTCCACATAATCCACAATCAATAGGATAATAAAAGCATTATTGACTCTTTTTTAAACGGATAAAGATTGTTGTTAATTTTCCATTAAAACAATTATGTTAAAAGTTATGGTTATTGATTTGTACTTTATAATCTCAATAAAAATTATCCATATTAATCTGTTTTAAGAAATATATAATTTTTCTAGATAAGACTGTCATAAAATAAAAAGAGAATTTTATTAATAAAAATATATTTCATCATAATTATCGTTAATTACATTTAAGAATTATTGAAAATATGTTTGAAATGTTAAAAAAAACGACTTTTTTTTTTACATTTAAAAAGTAATCCTTCAATTTTTATTTCTTAAAAATCATTTTAGAAATAGTCTTAATGACGGTTTAAAATAATAATAATTTCCTTAAAATTAATACACAAAATAACTAACCGAATAAAAAAATCAAAATTGTTTAATCTTGAATCCAGTGAACCCATCATCTCCATCAAAACATCAATTGAAATATTAAAAATCAACATATTAAAGTGACGACTAAAAGGACTTGAAACCATCCAAACAAATCGGGAATTATTATATATATATATATATATATAGCCTCTAGATAACTTTGCTCTCATCTGTCTTTGAATAACAAAATAAGACTTAAAAGAGACGAAACATAATAGAGAAAAAAAAGTTATATTTCAAGAACTAATAAAAATATATGATAAAAGTTTAGACTTATCATATGTGGTAGCTCAAGAGTTCATACCACATTACACAAATATGGATCTTCTCTAAGGTTATAATAATATTTATTATCAGTTAATTTTATTTATAATAATTAGTTATAAATTAGAATAAAACTGAATTAATTAGAGGTTATAATAATATTTATTATCCATTAGTGTGAACATATTCAATGTAATGTAAGTATATTTTTTTTACAATTTAAATATCCTAAATAATTTTCATAACTAATATTAATATTTAATACAAATCTTAAATGACTTTTTAGATGAGAAGGGTTTATTATATTTGAATATTTTATAAATAATCAAATTATTTAGATGAAATATTTAATAAAAAATATTAATATATATAGATTGTAGGTTATATTTATTGAGTTTATTTTTATTAACATTTTTTTTAATAAAAATAGGAGTATCAAAAACTAAAATATAACATAAAATTAATAGATAAAAATAGTAGTTGCACCATAAAATTAAATTCATAAAACACATTATTATTTCATTAAAATTACGAGTATTAAACAAATTATTCCAAGTTAGTGTATACATAAGATAAGAAATCTAAAGCTAAACACAATTATCTCAAAATTAAAATATTTTAAGTAAACAAACATTCAGACAATAGATTGCATCTAGAAGTATAATGGCATATAATGGCTGAAAGTACCTGAAATAAACCAAATAAAATCAAGAATTAATGTAATAGAAAAATTAAAAAATCTTTTTACAAATGAATTTTATGATAAAATGATCTAAATTCACTGACTTACCAATGCTCACACCTTCAGGCATGATAACACGATTATCACCAAAAACAACTTTGCATAACCATGATAGCACCATTATCGCTAAAACCTAATAAAAAAAAAATCAAAGTTGTTTAATCTTGAGTCCAATGAACCCATCATCTCCATCAAAACATCAATTGAAATAAAAAATAATTAATTGATAAAGATAAATGAAGAGAGAGAAATATATATATATCTAAGAAAGAGAAAATACTATGATGATGTGAATAATTTTGGAGAGAGCGTGATGTACACCTCCAACCTTTTAAATTAAGCGTTATTAGATATATATATATATAGATATATATAGATTAAAGTGATGACTAAAAGGACTTGAAACCAACCAAACAAATCGGGAATTATTATATATATATATATAGTCTCTAGATAACTTTGCTCTCATCTGTCTTTGAATAACAAAATAAAACTTAAGAAGAGACGAAACATATATAATAGAGAAGAAAAGTTATATTTCAAGAACTAATAAAAATATATGATAAGAAGTTTAGACTTGAGCTCAAGAGTTCATACCACATTACACAAATATGGATCTTCTTTGAAATAACTGAAAGCCTCGTTCTCTTTCAGATCTAAGGGGGAGACGATTTCTGATTTCCTGAGAATGAAAGAAGAGAGAGAAATATATATATTTAAGAAAGAGAAAATACCTATGATGATGATGTTGATCATTTTGGAAAGAGCGTGATTAATATATATAATATTTTAGACGAGAATCATTAAGTTTATTTTTAAAATAATTAATAAAAAAATATTAATATATATATATATATAAGAGTAACAGACATAGAATAACTAATGATGAAAGTTAATAGAATTGATGAAAAAATATATATTTTATATATTATTAGTGTGAATATATATATGGTAAGGGATAAAAAATAATTAATTGATAAAGATAAATGAAGAGAGAGAAATATATATATATATATATATCTAAGAAAGAGAAAATACAATGATGATGTGAATAATTTTGGAGAGAGCGTGATGTACACCTCCAACCTTTTAAATTAAGCGTTATTAGATATATATAGATTAGATAAAATATTTTGCTTATGTTGTAAGTTGTTCAAGACTGAATAAATGATGAGTTGAATGAGGAATTTGGGTAATGACGGATACAAAGACTGGCATAATATACATAAAAGTCTTAAACATCATGAAGTTAGTAGAAATCATATGGATTGCATGTTTGTTTGGGTTGAATTAAAAAAGTGACTGAAAAAAAAAACAATTGATGACACTATGCAACTTCAAATCAACAAAGAAAGACAAAATTGGCAGAAGTTGCTAAAGATTCTAAAACAAAAAGTGATGTTCAGACCCTTGAGAGTTTTGAGTTTTTGCTTGGAATAGTAATATGGTATAACTTGTTACACGCAATAAATATTGTGAGTAAGTTTAGTCAATATAAAGATATGGATATTGATATTGCAATTAACCTCTTACAAGGACTTGATCAATTTCTTGATGAGTTTATAGAAGAGGGTCTTGCTAGTGCCATGAATGAAGCTATACAAATGGCAAGTGAAATGGGGATTGAACCAAAATTTCGAGAAAAAACGCATTATTAGAAGAAAAAACAATTTAATGAAAGTGGAAATGATGATGTGACGCAATCAAGTGAAAAGTCTTTTAGAGTTGAATATTTTTTGTTTATAATTGATCAAGCTCGATCTTTGCTTCAAGTTCGGTTGGAACAATTTAAACAATATCAAAAAATATTTGGAATTTTATTAAATTTGTAGAAGTTAAAAGTGAGCATTTAACTAGCTTGATGAAGTCTTGTATGGAGATTCAACATTTTTTTAGTCAAGATGGGACGTTCAGACATCAATGGTGATTAATTGTATTTAGAGTTACTGATCGTGAGATGTTATTTAACAAATGAAAAGGAGCAATTGATATGCTACAATGCCTAGAAAAACTGAATGGTTTATTCTCAATTACTTACATTACCTATAAGACTTTGTTAATCATACTAGTAACAGTTGCATTAGTAAAAAAAAGTTTCTCGAAGTTAAAGTTAATCAAGAATTATCTTTGATCAACAATATCACCAGATAGACTAAATGAACTAGAAAATTTGAGATGGGAACACTACAATGCAATGTCTACGGTTTGAACAACATGTTGCGATTGTGGAATACACAACCCTATTCTAATCTCATGCATGAGATGCATAAAAGATGGAGTCCAATTACTAGAATATTTTATCTGGGCGATAGACAAAATTTCCCCCACAATCGAGGAATTATGAGCTATTCTACCTTTTAGTGTTGAAACATCTCTCAGAATTGATTTCCTTGAAAAATGTTATGAGGGAAGAATTCGATTATGACAAGGTTCACGCAGATATTATACATAAAGGCAACATCATCAATTTTCAAAAAGTGGCACAATCTTGTGGTTAGAGACGATGACATTCCAGACATCCTGAATATCTACCAAATATTAATGTTAGTCCTCATTGCTCACTATTGGCTCTTAACGATGGTCGACCTTCCTCAAAGGTCCTCAAGGTTGCTCACGCCTTACGAGGAGGAAACGACGTCTTAGGATTTCTTCTCGCAGAAACCTAGGCCTCGATGAACACTTCTAAAACTGAATATTTAGACGAGGCTCACCCATGGTCTTATGCATATGGGTTCTCGAGAAGATCGGAGCGCTCTCTCCAATTCCTAACACTACAATCTTGAGTTTAAATGTTTAGAGAATACTCCTCGAAGCGATCAAGACTCGAGTAATAACCAAAGACGACATGCCCATCAAAAGTCTAATGGCATGGTAATGGATAGACAATATGATCTACTTAATGAGCAAACGACCAATTTGAGAAAAATAAACTTTTGGAGGAAGAGGAGATAGAAAGACTCTTGAGGATTTCTTCTATAAGACTAAAATAAATTTTTTATTATTCTTTTCTCTCTTACTTCATATTCAGCACACACACCTTTATTTATAGTCTCTTAACAGAAAATAAAACGTACAAGAAATGAAAACAACAATTAAAGACAAAAAACTGTAACAACAACATTTAAGGATGACCCCTGGTTACTAAAACTACTAAAACGTTTGAAACGTTTGAGATCTCCACCATTAAAGACTAAACTTAAAAAAACATTCAATTTATTATTTAAAATATGGTTGACCGTTATTTGAGTTTATTGTGTAACAAATTCCTCCCTTAAACTCAAATCTTTTCCATCTTTCATTCCGATCATCCTCTTGAAATTTTCGAACAACATAATTGGTAGCGCCTTTGTAAAAATATCCGCCACTTGATCACGACTCGCAACATGACTTAATCGCACATTACCTTCCTTCACATGTTCCCATATAAAATGGAAACGAACATCGATATGCTTGCTCCTCTCATGGTGCACCGGATTCTTTTCCAACTCAATTGCTGATTTCTTATCAACTCGTATTTCAGTTGTTTCGTGTTGCTGGATTTGTAGTTTGTTCAGTAGACTTCTTAGCCATATTGCGTGACACACACACCAGGATGCTGCCACATACTCTGCCTCACTTGTTGACAATGTCACTATTGGCTGCTTCTTTGAGAGCCATGTAAAAACTGTGTCTCCCATATAAAACACATATCCCAATATACTTTTTCAATCATCTATATCTCTACACCAATCACTATCGGAATAACCGATCAACTTGTATTCCTTTGTCTCGGAGTATAGTAACCCGAGTGACGACGTTCCTCGGATGTATTGAAGAATTCTTTTAATAGCCTTCAAATGCGTGTAGTTCGGTTCCTCCATGAATAGACTTACTATGCCGACACTATGAACAATGTCAGGCCTTGTGCATGTGAGATATCGTAGACTTCCGACTAAACTTCGATATTTGCTGGCATTCGTACGATCTCCTCCCTCAAATTTAGAGAGTTTTGTTCCGAGTTCCATTGGTGTTGCTACTGAGTTGCATTCTTCCATCTTATTCTTTTTCAGAATGTCTTTTGCATATGCCTCTTAGGACACAAATATTCCAGATTTTCCCTATCTAACCTCAAGACCAAGGAAATATTTCATTAGCCCCAAATCTGTCATTTCGAACTCCCGAGTCATAGCGATTTTAAAGTCTTGTATCATCTTATCATTGTTCCCCATGAATATAAGATCATCAACATAGAGAGCTACTAACAACAGGTTACCTTCGTCTTTCTTTGCGTACAATGCATGTTCGTAGGGACATTGTATGAATCAATTCTTCTTGAAGTAGGTGTCTATTCGGGTGTTCCATGCTCGAGGCGCTTGCTTTAGCCCATATAGCGCCTTTTTTAGCTTCAGCACTTTACTTTCTTTCCCGAATTTCGTGTACCCGGGTGGTTGCTCCACAAATACTTCCTCTTCAAGCACACCATTTAAAAATGCTGATTTCACATCCATCTGATAGACCGACCATTTGAAATGTGCCGCTTGGGATAAAAGAAGCCAGATTGTCTCCATTCTTGCCACTGGGGCAAAGACTTCATCGTAGTCGATCCCAACTTTTTGTCTATACCCTTTTGCAACAAGGCGTGCCTTGTACCTTTCTATCTCACCTAGGCCATTCATCATTTTCTTGTACACCCATTTCACTCTGATAGCTCGACATCCATCCGGCAACTCCGCCAACTCCCAAGTTTCATTTCTTTCGATTGCTCGTATCTCTTCATCCATCGCATCTTTCCATTTCTTATCTCTCACTGCCTCTTCAAAAATGATGTTCTCTGCATCTGCCAAAAGACACATCAAGTGTGCTTCACTTGTTGACTCGTATAAGTCTTGTAAACTTCGCATCATCGGTTGTCTGGGCTCTTCTTCATCATCAGATGTTTGAGAGGTTGTTGGTGCTAATATCGGTTTAGTGGATGATGACTCTCCTTTTTCTTCCTGTTGAGATTCCTCCTTTTGGTTGTTCCAATCCCATGCACTTTCTTCATTCACCTACACATCTCGGCTTACGACCACCTTCTTTTCAATTGGGTCGAATAACTTGAAGGCCTTCTTTTTATCGTCATATTCGATGAAGATGTATTTTTTGCTCTTATCATCTAGTTTGGTTCTTCTTTTATCTGGTACATACGCGTATGCCACACTACCAAATACCTTTAAATGTGATACGTTCGGTTTTTGTCCGCTCCAAGCTTCTTGTGGTGTTAGATCCGCCAATTTTGAGTACGGGCATCGATTTTGGACATACTCGACACATTGCATCGCTTCTACCCAAAACTCTTTCGGCATGTTTTTGCTCTTCATTATAGACCGAACCATGTCGATGATAGTCCGATTTTTCTTCTCGTCCACGCCATTTTGCTGAGGTGAGTAGGGCGCCGTTAAGAATCTCTTGATCCCTTGTTCTTCGCAATAGACTGTGAAAACGACTGACATGTACTCTCCTCCTCTATCTGACCGTATGGCCTTGATGAAAAAACCAATCGTCTTCTCCACTAATACCTTGAATTTCTTGAATACCTCGAATGCTTCCGATTTTTCTTTCAAAAAATCAACCCAAGTCTTCCTTGTGTAGTCATCAATGAATGTAATAAAGTACCTCTTATCACTGTATGACTTAGGTGTGATTGGGCTGCATATATCGGTGTGAATCAGTTCGAGAGACTTCCTTGCACTATATTTTGCCTTCTTTGGGAATGAGTTCCTTGCTTGTTTGTCGAGTACACATCCCTCACAAAATATTTTGGTGTAATCCATGTTTGGTAGCCCGTGAACCATATCCTTCTTTGCTAACTTCTGTAGGCCTCCGTAGTGCATGTGTCTAAATCGTAAGTGCCACAACGAGGCTTTATCCACCATTTTGACTTGTAGACATTGTTCTCGAACGTTTCTCAAGTTGAGTTTGAACGTCGATTATTGGCCATCTCAACTTGTGTAAGCAACATTCCTTTTCGTTCTTTAATTGCAACATTCGGTCTTTCATGAGTACTGAGTATCCCTTCTCCAATAATTGCCCCAAACTAATAATGTTACTCTTCAAGTCAGGGACAAAGTATACATTTTCAATTGACCCTTCTTTGCCATCGTCTTGTGAGAAACATATTCTACCTCGACCCTTTACTTGAACCTTCAACTCATCCCCAAATGACACGTACCCATTCTTTATCTCTTGTATCTCCACAAAAAATTCTTGTTCCCGCACATATGATTGATGGCTCTAGTATCGAGATACCACAACGTCTCCTTGTCGGATGTGGTGTCTTTATAGGTCATCATGAGAACACCGACTTCTCTTGTCTCCTCTTCTGTAACCAGATTCGCGTTCTCTTCTATCTTTTTTTTAGAATAGCACTCTTTTGCATAGTGCCCATACTTTCCGCAGTTGTAACATTCGACGTTTGATTTGCACTCTTTTGCGTAGTGCCCATGCTTTCCGCAGTTGTAGCATTCAACAGTTGGATGATTTGACCGACTGCCTCTCCCACGACCACGTCCTCGTCCACGCCAATTTTGTTGGCTTGACTGATCCTTTTCTTCATAATTGTTTCCACGTCCTCGGCCTCCGCTGCGGCCATGACCACGTCCTCCATGTCCGCGTCCCCTTCCTCGATTGTGTTGCGCATACATTACTCTATCCTCCTTGATGGTTGCCTTGGCTTGTAAGGCTTCTTCAAGCAACTCTTGTTTTTTATTATTCTTCCGTTGCTCATGTGCTTCAAGAGAACCAGAAAGATCATCAACGGTCATCTCTTCCAGACTCTTTGATTCCTCGATTGCACAAACGACGTTTTCGAAATTCTTGGTCAATGACCGTAGAATCTTCTCCACAACTCTTGCATCAGAGAGGGTTTCTCCATTGCGTTTGAGTTGATTCACCACTGTTTGCACACGTGTGATGTAGGTAGAAATTCCTTCTGACTCCTTCATCTTCATGGCCTCCAATTCGCCTCGAAGAGTCTTAAGTCGCACTTGTTTAACTCGACCGACACCCTTGAAAACCTTTTCTAAAATGTCCCACGCTGCCTTTGAGTTTTCTGCACCTACAATTTTCTCGAAACCCGACTCGTCCACCGCTTGAAATAGGAGATAGAGAGCGGTCTTATCTTTCATTCGTGTTTCTTTCAACGCCCTCAACTGAGTCGCCGAAAGATTTCCCGTTTCAACCGGTTCTTCATAACCATCTTCGACTACTTCCCATACGTCTTGTGCACCGAGTAAAGCTCGCATCTGAATACTCCAATTATCAAAGTTGGTTTTGGTGAGTCGCGGCAGTGGTATCTGCCCCAACGCTTTGTTTGCCATGACGCTCTATTACCAATTTGAGAAAAATAAACTTTTGGAGGAAGTGGAGATCAAAAGACTCTTGAGGATTTCTTCTATAAGACTGAAACAATTTTTTTTATTATTCTTTTCTCTCTTACTTCATATTCAGCACACACACACCTTTATTTATAGTCTCTTAACAGAAAACAAAACGTACAAGAAATGAAAACAACAATTAAAGACAAAAAACTGTAACAACAACATTTAAGGCTGATCCCTGATTACTAAAACTACTAAAACGTTTGAAACGTTTGAGATCTCCACCATTAAAGACTAAACTTAAAAAAATTCAATTTATTATTTAAAATATGGCTGACCGTTATTTGAGTTTATTGTGTAACACAATTATCATATTGTGTGGACTGGATCGAACGTTATCATACTTCACTTCTCCTCTCTTCAGGCAATTCAGACTTAAGGAACCTGAGTCCTTTGAATGAACACTATCACTCACTTATGGACCCATCTACTTCAAGATGAATCAGGTTTATTTTGAAAAGTAGAGTTCAGCGAGTGAACTCAAGATTTCTTCAAAATCAAAAGACCCCTTTGTCAAAATTGAAGTACTAGTTAAGGCAAGAAAAAGGCCAAGACAAGAAGACTTAGAAGAAGAAGAACAAGACGAATTAGATTAGATTTCTCTTTTATGTACATTCATTTCACGTCATTTTCCTTTCTTTTATCATGAACACGTGAGCTACTTTTCTAACGTGATGATGAAGGTTGTATGGTTTGAGATTATGAGTTTGGTTTTTATTTACACACCTTAAAAAATCAATAAAATGACTCATTCTAATATACTCATCTCTTATACATACTTTTTCTTTTACGAATGGATAATGAGCATCTACATTTTTTACTCCAAGATATACATGCGAGTAATGCACTACTTGTTTTCTCTTTCAAAGATCTCGAATGTATCTCGTTCTCTTGAATGTAGAATTAATATTTGCAATGGACATGATCCAATATCAGGTTGTTACATTAAGGAAATGTCTGATGATGAAGCTCGCAATCCACCCCTAGTCGAAGGCCGATTAGATTCACAATTATCTAAATTGAGACGATGGCTAGTAAGGTCGATCTAAAGGTCCTGGAGGACAAGATAACTAGTTTTATGAATTGTTTTGAATCGATGGTTCCCCCTTATGATTATCAAACAACTCATCCATATACCTTTGGAACGATTCATCATTATCCTTTATTCCCAATTAACCAAACCACTAGTAATGATGAAAATATGGAAGATGAAGATTTGGTCTATTTAAAGAAAGAAGTTAAAGTAGAGGAAGACAGACAGTTAACTTGGAGTAATCAACTAAAAATAGAATGAAAGTAGTATCAGAATATGACGTTGAAGTCATAAAGGCAAACGCAAAAGTTAAGGCAACGGGACAACTCAAGATCAAACTCTTTGGATCTATTAATGGATAGGTCAATTCAGAAGGTACTTACGATCATATCGAGGAGATTAATCGGATGAAAGAAGTACAAGCCCAGATTCAGAAAAGGTTGAGTGAAGCAATTATTAGGAGGGAGCCTAGAGACATAGAAACGTGGAGACACAACTTGAAAGCAATCAAGAATGATATCATCCCCATGGACTAAAACTGTCAAATCTCCATAAGTACACTGGAAAGAAGGACCCTTGGCCTTCATGAACGAGTATATCAAGAATATCATGCCATATATAAGCTCGGTGAGGTCACAATGACTCGAATAATTCCTAGATATTTGGCAAATATTGCTTTAGAGTGGCATACACATCAAAACATTGCTCAATATAAGACTGTGGAGGAATTGACGTGTGTATTAGTCGGTTTTCTATGTTCCTGAAATTCAACAAGCCATAAAGGAAATTACGTCAAATCTGACAAGGCCCTAACAAAAATTTCGAGAGCTATTCAAACAGATGGAAGGAAGTTGTGTCAGAAATAGATGTGCTACCATGTGAGCAAGCTCAAGTCGATAGGGTGTACGTCAATATGAATGTACAATACATGAAGAGACTTTTAAGACTCAAGTATTGCTATTTGGAAGATCTTAAAAGTGTTGGAGAGGGATACAATGATGCCTTTAAGAAAGAGGCTAAAGAGGGGAAGAAACCGTACCATGTTGCCCCCAAATATTATCAAAAGAAGACGCTAGAGGTTAGCCACATCGCTAATATCTGGGAAGACAAGAATGCAGGGTCGGGATGCCCACCAAAACAGTATGTTCCTCCTAAATAGATTCAACCACCACCACCAAGGAGCGTCACTATTGCTAAGCCTTGTAAAGTATTTGATGACCTAGGATGTTAGTGTAAAAGGCCTTAGAAGTGTTGTTACTAAGGAAATTATTCCAAATATTAACACCAAATTCTAGAAGAGAAGTAGAAGGGAAGTTTGTAAACGAATAGTGCTAGTATCATTAAGTAAAGGGCACTCTACTGATTTTTGTTTCGCTCTCAAATAAAATATTCAAGATCTTATAAATACCAACGTAATTCCAGCACCATAAGTTAAGGTCAACCCTCTACCAGCGCATGATGTCAACCTTATCAAGTTAGATGAAGAGATGAGAAAAGTTATAGATGTGTCTGAACAAATTGAGAACGATGGTTGGATGATTGCCACTTTCGATTTAGATTACTTTGAATAATTGAATCCAGATAATTGGTGGGAAATCGAACTGATTCAAGATATTACGGATGTCATTGATAATTGTAAGGAAACAAAGTCGGTCCAGGCTAGCGCTGAATTCGTAGTTTATTGGTGGTCTCAAGGTACAGAAGCCGAAATTAATGAAGACTTAAAAGATTTCTAGAACGTGAACAAAGATATTGTAAAGGAATCTATAAAAGACAAGCAAACAAAGATCCAAGCGACTCGGAATGGAACTATCTACCAACCAACCTTCATTAAAACAACATCTCTCGAGAAGCGAACATAAATTGACAAGGGTAAGAATAGAGAAGATGAGGTGCCTCGAGCATAGAATGCTAGAGATAGCCTACTAGCTTAGTTACAGAAGACGATGACCGAGGACCCGACCGAGAGTGACCAGGTCTGACCGAGAGTGGAATTGGACCCTCCTAGATGTATTTAAACTACGGGTCATGAAAAAAAGGAGGGAACAACTTATCCACCCCTCTTATCAAAACCAATAGTTTTCTCTAAGTTGTCACATTGGTTACTTAGAGAAAACTCGTGACATTTTATCCCCATTTGAATAGATCCAGGTAGTTATTGATGGAATTGGGCCTTAAGGTTTCCTTAGCCTCCATTATAAAACTCATACCTTAGATTATTGTAGAGGACACCTTGAATTTTTGGATCGTATGCCCCTAGGCTTCCCAATTATCCTCACACAATCAAAACCTAAGTAGCCTCTATCTTTACCCTTGAACAAGAACACCAACTTAGTGAAGATGGTCACAAAAGATTCTCAAGAATATTTTGCTTTGTCCTTCCATATAGATCAAGAACTCCATCCCAATCTGTGGATTTCTTGATCCCTATTTTTGTCTATTACATTCTACCATTCAAGAAGAATGCATGCTTTGTCTTTCTTTTTCTTAACCATTGTATGAATTCTTGATCTTGATTTTGCTTGGTTTATTTTTTTCATGACCTCTTATAAATATTATATAATATTTAAATAATATCAAAATAATAGAAACATAAAAAAAATTCAAAACAATTTAACCAAGATTCATTTAAAAAACTGAAAATCAACCTAAAAAGGGTCACATGTTAGATTTTGGATTTAAATATATATGTAGAACATATTATTAGATTAAAGTCATGAGCTTAATGATTATGAAATGAATAATTGTAGATACCCGTTTAGTATTTTTTATTTGGTGACGTGACAAAAACAAGTATTAATAATATGGTGGGCCTTCTTATATTGTGGGCTTTAACGATATATGGGCTTCAACTAGGTTAGGTCCCTGAGACAAGTATTATTTAAAAAACAGGAGAGGGAGATTCAAAGGAGAACTCTCACGCCTTCTCTCTCTCAACTCCCCTCCGTTTTCTTGTCATTTGATTTCCCCAGTCAATATCAGAGGAGAACGGATAATACTTAGTCTTGGAAGACCTAGCCGTTCCTTTCAAAAACAGATCAAAACAGATCAATCCGGATCTAAAATGGGATCATCTTCAGTTACGCTTCTGTTGCGTTATAATTATAGTCTAAATTCATGATTAGGATATAGATAAAAATTTCCATCAGTTGGTATCAGAGCAGTCCTATTTATGAATCGATAATTTTTATAATGATCGTATTTGAATCTGAATTGGTTCATTTATTTATTTATTTATTTTTAATTAATAATAAATAAAATATATTATTTTATTTTTATTATCATTACTATTAAACTATAAAATAAATAAGAATTAATAATATAATATTTTTTATTATTATTACATAAATAAGGAATTAATGATATAATATTTTTTTTATTATCATTAAATAAATAAGGAATTGATAATATAATATTTATTTTTATCATCATTAATAAAGAATTTATATTATATTAAATAATATTAACGACTAAGAAATGAATTATTAGAATCTGTTTTATTAAATTAGATAATAATATTAATAATCTAATATTTATTCCATTTAAATAAAATAATTTCATCTTCAGATGTCACCAAAATGACCTCTATTTCGTAATTGTTTTATTTAAATTCTTAAGGATGGTTATATATATTTTTATTTCATGCGTTTATTGATTAACCTAAAGGTTGATCAATACTTGGCAGAAACATACTCGTGGTAATAAATCTGTGACAGTTATAAAGTTTTCATGTGGATTATACTTTTATCTAAAGATAAATTTATTAGTTTTACAGAATTTATTGTCAAGATTTTATTATTGCAACAAGAGTACCGCTTACAATTAAAATTATTATCCAAAGATTTGGTTTTAATGTTGTGTTTGGTATCTTGCTATGGGGTTAACCATAATTTGTTTATTATTTAAATATTTGTAATAATGTGAGTGTTTATATTTTTTGTTAACTTCAGGATCTGGTTCTTTGATATCTGCTAACTATCCAGTCCCCATTTTATCGGGGGACAACTTTAAGAACTGAAAAGAATTCATTTTGATTCATTTAGGCTGTATGGATCTGGACTTAGCATTAAGGATAGACCAACCCTCTCCTCTTATGGATGTAAGCACTGCTGATCAAAGGCAGATGTTTGAGAAGTGGGAAAGGTCTAATCGTTTAAGTCTGATGATCATAAAGAAAAACATTCCAGAAATATTTCGGGGTACGATATCTGATGATATCACTAAGACTGAAGAATTTCTCATCGAGATAGAAAAACACTTTACTAAAAGCGATAAGGCGAAAATGAGTACTTTTCTTAAGTCACTCATTACCATGATGTATCTCGGGAAGGGGAACATAAGGGAGTACATCCTTAATATGTCCAATGTCGCTTCAAAACTGAGAGCACTCAAGTTAGACCTTTCATAGGACATGTTAGTCCTATTGGTCCTGCTCTCACTTCTTGCTCAATACGATCAGTTTACAGTTAGTTATAACTGTCAAAAGGAGAAATTAACTCTTAATGAACTCATTTCTCACTGTGTTGAAGAGGAAGAAAGAATGAAGCACAAAATGACTGAGGAGGTACATATGATTGGAACCTCGAAATATGTCGGCGGCAATAAAAGAAAGTTTAAGGCCGTGAAGATTGAGACTGCTAAGGCTCCAGTCCCAGCTCCTCAAACTCGTCCTATGGAGAAATCTTGCTTCTTTTGCAAAAAGACTGAACATGAAAAGAAGGATTGTGCCAGCTATCACAATTGGTATGTGAAGAAAGGAAATGTTCTTATTTTGGTTTGTTCTAAAGTTAATCTAGTTTCAATGCCTCGAAACACTTGGTGGTTAGACTCTAGTTCAACTACTAACATCAGTGTTTCAATGCAAGGTTGCCTAAGCCACTGAAGCCCAATTGATGCTGAAAGACGCATTTACTTTGGAAATGGGGAATCGGTCGAAGTGGAAGCAGTTGGCAATTTTAAATTGTTGCTAAGTACTGGGCATTTTCTTGAATTAAAAGACACTTTTATTATACCGTCATTTAGACGGAATTTGGTTTCTGTTTCTTATTTGGACAAATTCGGTTATTATTGTTCGTTTATAAACAATGAAGTTACATTGTCTTTGAATTCAAATTTAGTTGGTTTTGGTACTTTTATGTTGAATGACAATTTATACATGCTTGACACTTTAACTTCATATCATGAAACCCTAAATGTGCAAACGAGAGGTACTAAGTGAAAATTAAATAATTCAAGTTTATTATGGCACAAACGTTTAGGTCATATTTCGAAAAATCAAGTTGAAAGACTCATTAAGGATGAAATACTTGATTCCATAGATTTTTCGGATATTGAGGTTTGTGTTAACTGCATTAAAGGTAAACAGACCAAAGTGAAGAGGACATGTGTTTATCGAGCTACAAAAATCTTAGAGTTAATACATACAGACATTTGTGGGCCATTTTCCACACCTTCGTGGAATGGTCAACAATACTTTGTATCATTCACAAATGATTATTCTCGATATGGCTATCTTTACCTCATAAGGGAAAAATCTGAGGCAGTGGACATGTTCAAAGCATTTAAGGTTGAAGTTGAAAATCAACTCAACAAACGCATTAAGATCATCAGATCTTACTGTGGAGGTGAATATTACGGTAGAAATGATGGATCCGGTGAACAATGTCTAGGCCCTTTTGCTGACTTCCTTAAAGAGTGTGGAATAGTCCCTCAATACACCATGTCGGGTTCTCCTAGCATGAATGGTGTTGTAGAGAGACGTAATCGCACATTAAAAGATATGGTTCGAAGTATAATATGTCAAACCACTTTGCCAAAATCTTTTTGGGGGGAAGCATTGAAAACTGCAGTCTACATTCTTAATCGAGTACCGACTAAGGCGACAATCAAAACACCTTATGAACTCTGGACTGGGCGTAAACCCAGCTTACGTCATTTTAAGGTGTGGGGATGTCCAGTTGAGGCAAGGCGTTATATACTAAATGAACCAAAGCTAGCATCTCATACGGTGAGTAGTCTTTTATTGGTTACTCGGAACAGTCAAAGGAGTATAAGTTTTATGATCCCACATGAAGAAACATTTTTGAGACAGGTACTGCCACGTTCTTTGAGAATGTTGAGTTTGGGAGGAGAAATATAGTTTTAGACTTTTATTTAGAGGATCAAGAAATCACCAAAGTGATTGACCTGACACCTCAAGAAGGATTAGTCATTCCAACTCCCATACAGTTTCAAGATACAATTGAGGAACCCATTCAAATTGAACGAGAACACCAAGTTGTAGCTGAAGAACAAACTTAAGAAACTCAAGAACATATTGTTCAAGAGCCAACGTTATTACGTAGATACACTAGAGAACGGATAAATGCCATTCCGAATGATTATGTGACATTTCTTCAAGAAAATAAGGACAATGGTGGCATGAATGAGGATGATCCTATTAACTTTTGTCATGCCATGAAGGATCCTAATTCGGATAAATGGATCGAAGCAATGCGTGATGAGTATAAATCAATGTAAGACAATAAGGTTTGGGAACTTGTCCTATTGCCAGAAGGTGCAAAACCCGTAGGTTGTAAATAGATTTTTAAAACCAAACGGGATGCTAATGGTAATGTGGAGAGGTATAAAGCACGTCTTGTAGCTAAGGTTATACTCAGAAAAAGGGAATTGACTATAAATAAACTTTCTCTCTGGTTTCTTCGAACGACTGTTTTAGGACAATCATGGCTCTAATGACACATTTTGATTTGGAGCTTCATCAGATGGATGTAAAGACGTCGTTTCTGAATGGTGACATTGATGAAACAATATATATGGTACAACCTGAAATTTTTGAGGTCGATGACCCGAAACAAATGGTTTGTAAATTAAGAAAATCTATCTATGGACTAAAACAAGCGTCTCGCCAGTGGTATCACAAATTTCATCAAATAATTCTTTCATACGGTTTTGAAATGAATGTAGTTGATGATTGTGTTTATCAAAAGTTTAGTGGGAGTAAATTTATTTTTGGGTTTTGTATGTGGATGACATTCTGTTTGCCACAAACGATATGAGCTTCTTGCACGAAACTAAGAAATTTCTTTCGAATAACTTTGAAATGAAAGATCTTGGTGAAGCATATTTTGTATTAGGGATCCAAATATACCGTGAAAGATCTCAGTATATTCTTGGGTTATCTCAAAGGAGATATATCGATAAAGTGCTTGAACGATTTGGCATGCAGAATTGTAAACCATGAAATACCCCAGTTGCTTTGGCAACAAATTCAGTTTAAATCAATGTCCAAAATCAAGTTTAGACATCCAGGAAATGCAAAAGATTCCACATGCTTCTGCAGTTGGAAGTCTTATGTATGCACAAGTATGTACGCGTCCGGATATTGCGTTCATAGTTGGTGTGTTAGGCAGATATCTCAATAATCCTGGAATGGATCACTAGAAAGCATCTAAAAGGGTGATGAGATACCTAAAGAAAATAAAGGATTATATGCTCACATATAGGAGGTCAGACCATTTGGAGATCGTTGGGTATTCTGACTCCGATTTTGCGGGTTGCCCAGATAGTAGGAGATCTACATCTGGTTGCGTTTATACATTGGCTGGAGGACCCATTTCTTGGCGTAGTGCCAAACAGACACTTGTTATCAGCTCTACTATGGAGGCTGAATTTGTGTCATATTTTGAAGCATCACATCAGGGAATTTGGTTAAAGAATTTTGTCACAAGGCTACGCATTATTCCGGGGGTCGAAAGACCTATTAAGATTTTTTGTGACAATAATTCAGCTGTTTTGTATTCCAATAACAATAGGAGCTCATCGAAGTCAAAACATATTGACATTAAGTTCCTACATGTGAAAGAAATGGTACAAAGTGGTCAGATTTGCATCGAGCATTTAGGAACAAAGATCTATGTTAGCAGACCCCCTAACTAAAGGTGTAACACCTATGGTATTTTACGGGCATACTGCATGTATGAGTGTGTCACAATTTAAGGAAGCTTCATTATAGTGGGAGAGTATGCTACAATTAATTTTTGTCAATTGCGCGATGTTTTCTAAAGCACTTTTCTGATATGAAATAAAGTTTATTTTTGACACTTTTGTACATTATATTCAAAGATAACGATCTCATTAAGTTTAAACTAGAGAAAATTGATATATTCAGGTCACATTAATGTGATTTTTTCTCTACATGTTTCATAATTGATCTATGTCGTTTGATTGCAGTAGTATCAGTGATTATTGTTAGTTTAGCCATAAATATGACGAATGCTTCTGTAGTCCTATGTTGCTATGATTGATGGACCAGATTGTTATAAGCCCTTTATTTTTATTGACTGATAAATTGAGCTCTTGAAGAATAATGTGTTCATTCGGATACATATTAAATCCAGTGGGAGATTGTTGGATTTTGGATTTAAATATATATGTAGAACATATTATTAGATTAAAGTCATGGGCTTAATGATTATGAAATGAATAATTGTAGATACCCGTTTAGTATTTTTTATTTGGTGACGTGACAAAAACAAGTATTAATAATATGGTGGGACTTCTTATATTGTAGGCTTTAACGATATATGGGCTTCAACTAGGGTTAGGTCCTTGAAACAAGTATTATTTAAGAAACAGGAGATGGAGATTCAAAGGAGAACTCTCACGCCTTCACTCTTTCAACTCTCCTCCGTTTTCTTGTCCTTTGATTTCCCCCGTCAATATCAAAGGAGAACGGCTAATACTTAGTCTTGGAAGACCTAGTCGTTCCTTTCAAGAACAGATCAATCCGGATCTACAATGGGATCATCTTTAGGTACGCTTCCGCTGCGTTATAATTATAGTCTATATTCATGGTTAGGATACTGATAAAAATTTCTATCATCATTGGATTTAATATTGAATATTTTTTTGGTTAATTGGTTTTTATTTGATTTGTGTATTGAATCTTTAGTTTAGAAAGATTTAAGTTTACAGATTAAAAAGAATTAGTTGATTGAAAATGTTTTAAAAAATCAAAATCGACCCTAAATGGATCTTTTCTTTGCATAATTGGCCATCTCATTTAAATAGGATTCAATTTTCCAATATGTATGCAATCATAACGTCTATTTTACATATTAAAGTTGAAAAATATTTGAAAATGGACTAATTTTGCACATTCTCGGTTATTTCAATTAAAATGGATTTAATTATGGAATTTTCTTGCACTCATCTACTTATTTCCTATATTAATCACTTCAACCCATAAATAATTGAGTTTAAGTGTTTTAATTTTTAGGGTTACTAGTATAATAAATAATTGTACAAATGTCATATTTTATATAAGCCAAAATAATGTGATCTAATGTGATTAAGTTTATGACTAATGTGTGTATTTGTCATGAATATAAAGTAAGGATACCTAAGTGAAATTTCTAATTTTATGAAGGGGTTGAATTAGAAATAACCTAACTATAATAACTAACTTAATTTTAGTTATATGTAACGGTAATAGTCCCCATTTGAGGTACGTAAATTATCCTTTGCTTCCCCATCAACAGAGAGAAACATATTGTCGTACTCATCAAATGGAAGAACCATTCCACATAAAGAAAATCTAAAGAGAGGATTAAAGACCATTTCTATTAAGATTCACGATTCATCAAATTAAGGTATTTTTCCGCCGCATTCAGAATTTAATTTCTCACACATTAAATTGGGATTTAATTAGAATAATTCTAACAATTTTTATAGAGTCATTCTAATTTAATTATGTGAGAAAATTATATGCATGAAATTAATATGCATGCAATTAGGAATATATATATATATATATATATATATATATATATATATATATATATATATATATATATATATATATATATATATATATATGAATTTATGATAATTTCTCGTTTAGATGTTCTCGTTAAAAGAGGAATCTGTTTCAAATCTGTTAATTAAATATGATTAGATTAGGGATATTTGTTGTCAATGGATTAAATAATGTATATTATAAATTAAAGAGAGAATTAAGAAGGAATAATGTTTATGGTTATTTATATATATATAAAAATTAATAAATAATAAATTTTTAATTATAACCTTTATTTTAGGGGTTTTTTTTTTTGGAAAAACGACTTAACGTTATTTTAGGATTTAAATATTAAGGTTAATGATTATTCATAAATTAATGAATAATTGAATTTGGCCATAAAAATATTAAAATATTTGAAATTTGGTCAAATAAATTTTAAAATTTTATTATTTAATTTGATTAATATGAGACATTACAAATTTCAAAATCTGAGGCCTACGACATAATTTTATTTTTTATAATAAAATAAACTTACATGTTTTTGGAAAATTATATATGACATTTAAATTTAAAATAATGATATTATTGTTCATTATTTGAATTGCATTAATTGATACAAATAATCACCAAAGTGACAATATTTATTAAAATTAATTCAAGACAATTTTGAATGGTAGTATTGTGTAATTTATGTGATTATATTATTTGGAGCAAAGGTTGATAATTAATTGACAGAATTGCATTAATGTTTGTGATGATAAATATGTAATAATTATAAAGTCTTATTTATGTGAATAATTAATTCATCCAAAGATAGATTGATTATTTGACATGTCTTATTATTAATGTTTGAAGACCACACCAAAATACTATTAGCAATTAATATTACTGTCCAAAGACTTGATATTAATTTAGTTGTTATTTAAGTTTATAATAAATGTGAACAACTATTTTATTGAATATTCTAAGTGATTAAGGGCTATAATTTTTATTATGTCAAATTAAAGATAGTTTTTTTAGACGAGACTGCAATATTGTTTTTGAGGATATTGAGTTTGAGGGAGAAATGATTTTGTCTTTAAAAATGATTTAGATCAATAATTCCTATTGTGGAATATTTAATTTATATTTCAAGTGTTTTTGAAATTGATAAGGATTTTATTGATATTATAATAATGTTAAAAAATCAAGAGTAACAAAATAATATCGATCAAATTCATTAAGTACAAACTCAACAACCTCAAAATCAAGTGTCTTTATGATAATCTAGTTTAATTGAATTACTCTTTAAGGACAATTTATGGTACTCATTGCATATTTTGATATAGAGCTTCACCATAATAGATGTTAAGAGGTTTTCAATAGATACATTGAAAAACAATTTGGTGCAATGAGAAAACTTTGTGTCGAGAGATCAAAATAATATGGTTTACAAATTAAAGAACTAAAGAAGCGTATCATTATTGATACCATAAATTTTACAAAATAACAATTCTCTCTTTTGGTATTGAGGTAAATTTAATTGATTATTTATGTATCACAAGTTCAATAGGAGTAAACGTCTATTTATGGTTTTATATATGGGTGACATTTTGTTTGTCACAAACTTTGCTTGACATTAAGTAGCCAATACTTACGAGATATTTGAAAAAAACTAAGAATTAAATGCTCACATCTAGAAAGTTGGAAAGTCTTGAGATCATTGAGTATTCTGACTTCGATCTTATGGGATGCCAAAACAGTATGAAATCCACTTCGGATTATATTTTTCGCTAGCTGGTTTTGTCATTTCTTGAAGATCTGTCAAACAAACACTTATGATGTCATCCACTATTGCAGCGGAATTTATGACATGTTACTAGGCATCAAATTAAGTAATATTGATATCAAATTTCTTTTTATGAAAGAAATGATACAAAGTGGATAGATTTATATAAAATATTTATGTACAAACTCTGTGGTTATAAACGCATTGACAATGAGTTTATCGCTTAATGTCTTTCATGAAAAATTGCTCGTATGAATGTCATAGAGATCGACGATCTCTAACTTCAGTGGGAGTTTGTAGTTTGGTTGTCTTTCGGTTTAGTTATTTTATAGATATTTATGAGGTTTTTATTCTGATCAGAAATTAAGTATTATTCAGTTCATTACACTTTGTATAATTATGTTTAAAGTATGATCTCACTAAAGTCAAGTAGGACCAGTTGAAAATTGACATACAAAGATCACCTTACATGGAATTTTCATTCCTCACATTCGTGATATGATTTGTCAATTAATTGTATTGATTTATGTGATAAATGTTGGGTCTAGTTGTTCTTAAATACAACAACGAGCTCTTTGGTCCTATATTGATATAATTAATTGATAAAATTGTTTATACAACATATGATTAAGATGACATAAAACTTCAGGTGCATTATGGTTGATACATTTAATTTTTGTACATACGTGACCCAATGCAAGATTGTTAGAATTTTTAGGGTCACTAGTATAATAAATAATTGTACAAATATCATATTTAATATAAGCTAAAATAATGTTATCTAATGTGATTAAGTTTATGCCTTATATGTGTATTTGTCATGAATATAAAGTGAGGATACCTAAGTGACATTTCTAATTTTATGAAGGGGCTGAATTAGAAATAACATAACTATAATAACTAACTTAATGTTAGTTATATGTAACGGTAATGGTCCTCATTTGAGGTAGGTAAATTCTCCTTTGTTTCCCCATCAACAGAAAGAAATCTATTGTCATACTCATCAAATGGAAGAACCATTCCACATAAAGAAAGTCTAAAGAGATGATTAAAGACCATTTCTATTAAGATTCATGATTCATCAAATTAAGGTATGTTTCCGTCGCATTCAGATTTTAATTTTTCACACATTAAATTAAGATTTAATTAGGATAATTCTAACATTAAGAACAAACAAATGAGTCTTGATCAAAAAAATAGTTTAAAAAACCTCACAATTAACCCTAAAAAATGTTTTTGCCTTGTGTTCTTGATTTTAATTGGTTTGAATCTTGTATTTTCTTGTATATCTTGAGAATATATTGTATCTAAAATTTAAGTACACGAGTCTTTTAGTTGTGGATCCTTCTTGGTTACCATTTTGTTAGAAATTAGGGTTCTCGGACGTCCAACCGTGAAATATACAGGAAAAACAGGTTTTTACCTTCAGTGACGCTCAATAGAAGCCTTCCAGCACTTGTTCTTGCTTTCCCAACGCTTCTTCAAGGCTTCCTGACGATCCTAATGACGCTTGTTCCACTTCTACTACTATTCATGCAAGCGACCAAGGAATGTTGTCGTTGGACTGATTTCTGTTACACCCGACTGAGAATTCCAAATGCTGATAATAATCCCCATACCCGACGTTTGCGACCGATGTTCTCCTTCAGCAATGCATCCAATCAAGGAAGCCTTCATCCGACCGATAAATCAAACTATTGGTTTGATGTTGTTCATCCACCCAACCGGGGACTCCTTCACATCCGAGAGTTTTTGTTGTTGGCTTCTTTTCCCGACACTTGCGACCGAGAATTGAGATGTTCCTCTTCCGCTGTTGCATCCGACACAAGAAAGATGTTTCCTTGCTGCCTTGTTGCACCAGCCGACCGAAGCTCCATTGTTGTTGACTGCACCCGACCGAGGAAATCAAGACCATTTCTGCTGTAGCTGCACCAGCCGACTGAGCCCCCTTCTGTTGCTCATCTTCTGACCAAGAAAAAGGACCACGAACAAGGATGCGATCATGTTTTTCTAAACCTATTTCATTCACGATCGATCCTCTTATCTTTCTTATTTTATTTTATTTTGATCATGCATAGACTTATGTTTATTTTCTTTTTTGTTTTGATTGTTGTAGGTTTGTGTCTTGCTTGAAGGTTAGACAAAAGCCTACAACACAAATTAAAATTTAATCAAAACCAAAAATATAAACCTCAAAAACCAAAACAATATAAAATTATAAAAATTCAAAATGATAAAAAATTTGAGTTTTCTTGGACTCTAGATGTTTAAATAAGTACTCATCTAAAATTATAAAATTAATAGACTTAGAATAACCTTAAACATGATATATCTAAACTCTTAGTCTCTTCAACCCTTATCTTTAACCCTTAAGATAACTTTATGTGAGAATTATTTTCTAGGCTCTAAGTTGTTCATCATCTTTTATATATTTATTTTTCTTCATTTTTTTACTATAAAACACACAAAATCCAAATCAAAAGTGGACAAAAATCACCCTTAGTCATAGGATAAATAAAAATGAAAAAAAAGTAAAAACTTATTTACATTTTGAAATGTCAAAATTGACTTAGTATAGACATACCTAAGAGACATGGTGGGATATAGTGTGGGACACATTTTTCACACATAACCCACCGCCGAACTTGAATGAATCTCTATTTATAACGTGCATGCGCTTAAAATATTTTCATAGTTTTGAAAAATTAGATGACGACTCTTTAGTCGTGAATTTAATTAAATCGAAACACTCTAAGTAGACTTATGATGACTTTTCATTAAATATCTTAATCTCTCCCAGATTTTACGGGATGGTAAATTATTAAGTCGTATATAAAAGTCTCATTTTTAAACATTAATTTTCGATCACGTAAAATTTATCCCCCCACATAAAAACTTCTAAAAGGAAAATCTCTCAACCTTGACTATTCGTTTTAAAATCACACACAACTCTAATCTTTGTCTTACAGTTTTATTTGTCAAATTATAATTATTCATACAAATTTGATAATCATTCATCTAAATTGGTATTTTCTTCATTCTAATATTTTTTCTTGCCATGTCATTCCATTCAATATCTAAAATTAGATGGAAAATAAGAATGGATAAAAACTTCTACAAACAAAAAAATAGTTTATTGAGATGTATTATGTTTGTCAATCAAAAGATAAAGACTTTCTCATAAATAATTATTCTTATGAATATTATTTTAATTGAATGATAAATATGTAGGATCCCAAAAATAAGATTCATCATATCCGCAAAATAAAATACATGTTCATGAAAAATAATGTTTATCCTCAAAATTATTTTATTTAAATTAACATCATATCCTTTATATCCCTTTTGTCCAGTATTGGTAAGTATATATCCTAAGAAAATACACTTCAAATCTCTTAATTCTAATTTTGACTTGTGAATATGAGAATTAACAACATTACATAATAATAAGCATACAATTACTCAAATATTGGAATAATTTAGTTCATATCCATATAATTAACATGAAAAATGAATTACTTCTTTTTAAAACAACATCGGGTAGTTTGTTAATGAGAAATGAAAATGGTTAGTAGAGAACATGAAAACAAGAGTAATAGGGAACACCAATTTGGGTGGAACTTGTGAGACACCTCGCGTGTAACCAAGCAACGTAAAAACAAATTTACTTTTAAAAAAATGTACTTGTACAAGCTTTACGCGTTTAAAAATATCGGCCTCGAAAAAATATTTTTTTTATTTTTAAGAAATAAATATAAAATATAAATATCTTTTTGAAAATTTTGAATAAAATTAAATTAAATCGGAGAATTGTTTAAAAACTAATCTGTGACTAAAGAGTTACCATCTAAATTTTCTTACAAAATTAGAAAAAATAAATAAATTATTGACATGTAAAACAATAACAACTTTGAAAAAATATTCTTTAGGGATTTGGTGCTTAGTCACACGTGAAAAATCTTTACTTCTAATATTTTGGTCATTTTTAAAAAATATTTAACACTTATTTTATTTGTTTATTTGTCAATTCCTATCCGATCTAAAATATATATAGCTTATACCTTAGTATTAAATCTAAAGTTAATATTTATTAAATATAATGATGATGAATAATAATAAAAATAAAAATAAAAAAAATAAATAAATAAATTGAAAAAATAAAAGTAACTAAAATTTATTATATTCATAAATTAATTTTATAATTATAAATCAACCCACAATTTATTTTTAAGTTTTTATAAAATGGTTAAAGACATTTAAATTTAAAAATTAAATAAAACTGAAATGGATAATTTGTATGATTTTTTTGGGTTGTCATTCTTATGCAAAAAGTTTGAGAACAATAAAGCCCTTTTTCCAATATTAAAATTTAAATTTATATATTTTTAATATAAAGTTAATTAATAAATTTAATTAAGAGAAAAAAAACTTTAATTCTAGTAAATTTCAATTGACAATTTAAATTTAAAGAAATTAAAGGTATGAAATAACTCAAACTAAAATAGGAAATTAAAATTTATAGATAAAATTAAGATAAGACAAAAAGAGAATTTAACTTACAGTGAACTTAAGTGCTTCTTAAAATGCTTGAAGCTTTTGAACCTCACAAATAGTGAGCTTAAGTGCTTCTTAAAATGCTTGAAGCTTTTGAACCTTACAAATAACTTCGCACGCACATGAAAATGAAAAAAAAAAATTGTGAATATGATTTAAGCCTTTTTTTTTTTTCCTTTTTTCCTCTCTTCCTCGTCCCTTTTTCTCTTTCTGGCGCTGATGCGGTATTTATAGTAGTCTCTTGCCCCCTCCACGATATAATTTATGGAAATTATTTTATAAAATTACTAGTTTTGCTCAGTCATTTAGGATTTTTGTGGCTATAAATAATCTCCTTTTTTTCTCGCTCATCATTTTTTTTTATTTTTTGCAAAATAAATAAATCAAAATTAATTTATTAATTTTATTTATCCTATTTATTGCACAAATAAACTAATATTAATATATATATATATATATATATATATATATATATATATATATATATATATATATATATATATATTAGCCTATATATTTATTTTAGCATCTAAAATAAAATAATATGTTTAGAACAATTATATATTTTATTTTTAAGATACAATATTATTCCTCCAAAATAATTTTATATTTTCAAACAAAAATCATTTGGTAGGCTCTAAATTTATTTAAAGATATAAATTTAGGAGAACAAAAATGAGTGTCTACAGAATGTCACTCTTGGACGAAATTTGAATGAAAATTTTAATTTTAGTAAAACACATGTTCAAGCTTGAGTAATAATCACATCATTTGAATCTCCCAAATTTATTGTTTTTCTCAGATTTATTTACTAAAAACAATTAATAGATAGAGAGATAAAACCTGATACTGTCCATGTTCACTATATTTCTAACCTGATGCTCGTATGATGTTTATAGGAGAATTCAAAACGCAACGGCTATCCATTTAGTATATCTAGAAATTTGACAACTATTGGTTTTAACCCGACCAGGGCTTAATTTTTTACTTAAACTAAGAATTAAAAAAGTTATGGTGTTTGACTTAACTTGTCCACTTTATATAAGAAACGAAAATATTACGTTTGACTTTGTTTGTCCACTTAAACTAAGAACCTTGTGTTTTGACTTAATTTGTCAACTTAAGCTAAATTATTTTATATCTAACACTAATAGTAAAAGGGACGTCTGTATTGAATTTTAGTAACGGCGCTACATAGCCGTCACTGTAGTTTTTTATTTGTAACGGCTCGTTACAATTATCTCTGTATTAGTAACGACGCCATTAAACCGTTACAGATAGTTTTTTATTAATAACGGCAACAAGTGTCGTTACTAATACAAAGTCCACATTTTCATTTCCAGAGAAAGGGTATCAATAACGGTTATCTATTGCTCTTACTGATACCTATGTGTCAATAACGACACTTATTTTTGTTACTAATACAAAGTACGCCTTTTCATTTTTATAGGAAGAGTATTAATAACGGTTATCTATTACCCTTACTGATACCTATGTATAAGTAACTGTTTCCTATTGCTGTTACTAATACAAAGCCCGCTGTTTCATTTCCAAATGAAGGGTATTAGTAACGGTTATCTATTGTCCTTACTGTATAACGGTTTCATATTACCGTTACTAGTACCAAGTTCACTGTTTCATTTCCACATGAAAGGTATGAGTAACGGTTATATATTGCCTTTACTGATACCTATGTATCCGTAACGGCTTCCCATTACTGTTACTAATACAAAACCCGCCTTTTCATTTCCAGAGGAAGGTATCAGTAACGGTTTTTTATTGCCCTTACTGATGATATGTATCAGTAACGATTTTTTATTGCTGTTACAGATACAAGGAAGTTGGTGACCTGATCATAGGGTGACTAATACAAAGGTGAAAATAGCGAGACAATAGTTTCTCTTTTCTTCTTTCTTCTTCGTTGTCGTCTTGCTCCGTCGTCGACGTTGCCGCCGCCCTTCTAATAAGGTAATCCTTCCGTCGACTGATCTTGATGCGTGATGATAATATATCTCATTTCTACTACTTATTTGCTTCAATTGTTATTATAAATAGATTAAATAAAAAGAAGAATCCATCAATTCAAATAATTCATTCATGAACCCTAATTTATCTTCTATGAGAGACTGAACAGGTGCGGACCCTCCCTCCTTCTATGGTGATTTTATCTTCTCTGATGTATCTTTGAACTTATCCATTCAATAAGAGAAGACGAGGCAGAGGTTAGAAGCTAGTTTCTAAGCAATGATGGGAGTCGGAGCTCAGGAAGTTTCTTTGCAAATTCCAATTTCCCCAATTTCGCCAAAATCTCTTCGATTCCATCTTTCGGCAAGCCCCACCGGTCTTTCTCTCACTTATCATCCTCTAGATCGTCTCTCCACATTATGAAGGTTGTCCTCTCATCTTCCGGTAACAATTCTCTTCTCGTCTCTCCCAATTATGCTCTGATTGATTGAGGAAGGTGTTTTCAATTTGATGGAATTTCTGTTTGTCTATGATGGCTAGTTAAATTTGGAAATGAAGAATACAGTGAAGAAGAAGAACCTGCAACCAAGGTTAAGTTTCAAGACAATATTAACCATTCCAGGTTGCTCAACTTCATTGTCTCTACTAGGAACAGGTCTGTAAATTGCCAAATGAGATTATATAGAAAACAAAGAAGATTAATATGAAATTGTTTCTTTGATATAATGATTTTCAGGATATAGGGAGAAAGTTTTTGCAATAATTGGTGTTAAGGTATATGATGTCGGAGCCCGAATTATACATATATGAATCTATTCTAAGCAACTTATATGCATGGAAATGACAATCACTGGAAGATATTAAAGGCGATTCATCTCTTTTCAACACCATATTTTAGGATCCAATTGAGAAATCACTACAGATTGTTCTTGTGAGGGATGTTGATGGAAAAACCATTTGGGATGCTTTAAACGATGCATTTTCCCCGAGATTAGTTAAGCCTACTCCTATAGATGAATCTGCTCTCTCCACTTTCCGTAGCTTTTTTCAAGGACGATCACTCAACAAATGTTCTGTCATCTTCCTCACTTGGCTCAATCCAACCAAAATGCTAGTAAGTATACACAAACAAACGCAACTCTCCGATAATCCTTCCCTGTTTCTAAAAAAACAATGTTTTTTTCAAGTGGGCGTGTCTGATGGTGATGGTGTGACAACTAAAATTGAGTCTAGTAATGTAGCATGGGAACTTTTCGATGTTTTCTTTAGTAAAGATCCAGTTTCTCCTTCTTTGAAGGATTCAATTGCTAGAGGTCTAGTAAAGTTGGTTTGATTTGATCATCTTCTTTTATTCTATCATTTTAACAACTTCAGCCTTTGAAGGTCTCTTTGAAGGTTCATGCTCTAAGCACATTAATGTAATCGAGAATATATTTTTGGGATTGATTTGATTAGTATATTGGGATTGATTGATTTTTGGATTAAATGTTATTTGAATTAGTGTTTTTATTTATATAAATATTTATGTCAAAACAAATATTTTATATTTCATATTATTTTTGGAAAATATTAAAAAATTTAAATAAAAAATATATATTAAATTATCGGGAACGGCAAAAAAATGTTACTGGGTATCAGTAACGACATTAACACAGTCCTTAATGATATTATTATCAGTAACAATATTTTAGGGTCTAAAATCAAGGCCTCGGTCCTAGAATAAATTCCAGCAACCTTTCTCGACACCCGGTCTCGGTCCTAGGGTGCACATGGGCCATATTTCTGTTTTGTTGTATTATTATTTTGTTTTGCTTTTTTTTCTACTTTACAAACTGAATTCTGTTATTTTCTAGTTATTGTTGTAACTGAATATTTTGGGGCAAGACATCACCTATATAAGGCTGGTCTTTCTTCCCCAAGGACCCATGAATAGAATAATGAAGATATGAACTTCTGCCATATTCATCTATTATTATTTACTATGGACTGTTTGGTATAGACCAACAGTATTTCTCTTCGCAACCTTGATTCTTCTATTCCCTCCCCCCAAATTCTCTATTGAAAACCTTCCGCTGCCCTTTGATTGTAGAATTTCACCGGTCTTATAGATCAAGAACGTGATTCTTGAACCCAAAACACACCTTACGAAACAAGTCGTAACATTCTTGGTATCAGAGCAAGACGATTCTCAAATGAAAGAAACCAGATAGCAGCAAAGATGGATGATCTTAAGACCCTACTCGAAGGGCTGACCCAACAATATGCCTCCATGAATGCTGCCCTGCAACAAAATATGACCGAACAGGCTGCCTTGCACAATGCTTTTCAGCAAAATATGGACAGAAGGTATGCTGCTGGAGAAAGCTTGACAGCCATTGAAAAAGGTGCGTTTAATAATGGCCAAGATCCCCGCACCCGACCCCATGTTATTGCTTCTTGCTACCTTCCTCCAACCCGGCTCACAAATATTGATATTCCTGAATTTGATGGGACTGATTTGGAGGGCTGGCTCTTATTTGCCGAGCAAATATTTAGGGAGAGCAAGACGAATGATGCCACAAAACTGGACATTGTCCGCACTCACTTCTCAAAAGAGGCAAGAACGTGGCATGAATCATATTTGCGGAATCGCAACCATATGGAAGCATTGACGTGGCATAAATTCAAGAAAGATCTTTTGCTGCGATTCGGTCGCATGCCCTTGTACAACGCCAAACCGTCGCTGCTGTCCAAATCATACATTGTTAACACGGTCTGGCCGAGCACAAAATGGGAGCCCAATCATAGGTGCAAATCCAGATTGTTCATGGCCCCAGCTGATCATCAAGAAGTCCAAGAAAGCGTTCAAGAACCCGTCCAAGAATCAGATTTTTATGATCCACCTTTGGTGCTTGAGACAAGGGACGAACGTGTCATTATCTTGCACACTTTCTCGGTCCAGCAAGATGCCCCTCGGTCGCGGGTCAACATAATACAAGGCAGCCAACTAGAAAAGGTCTTGGAAAATCATAATGTTGCTGCCACGGTACAAATAATCAGTAAAAACGAATGCCAAAGTGTTTCACTTGTTTTGGAAGACGCTCCTAAAAATTTCCAAAAAATAATCAAAGGGCTCACCCAGCAACCCAACAACCGAACACTAGCCAGGAAGGTAGTCGGAAGACATGGCTATGTTGTTGCGCATGTGTTGCTGGTCTGGATAAAGGACTGGGCTTGGTTATTTGAAGACATTCTAGAGTATGCCCGAAGAAAGATGACCCTTTTGCTGCACTTGGCGTGCTGGGCCGAAGGAAGGACTGGTCGTGGAGCAGGAAGACCGAAGACTTCTAAGAAATGCGGTCCTAGACTCCGACACTTGCTGAATGTGCTGAAGTCTGACCAAATTCTTTGAAATATTCAGCATGCGCATTAGAGGCTCGGTAGACTCGGCAGACCACGGTCTTTTTCGTCGAGGGCGACGAATTTCGAAAGGGGAGATAATGTTAGGGTCTAAAATCAAGGCCTCGGTCCTAGAATAAATTCCAGTAACCTTTCTCGACACCCGGTCTCGGTCCTAGGGTGCACATGGGCCATATTTCTGTTTTGTTGTATTATTATTTTGTTTTGCTTTCTTTTTCTACTTTACAAACTGAATTCTGTTATTTTCTAGTTATTGTTGTAACCGAATATTTTGGGGCAAGACATCACCTATATAAGGCTGGTCTTTCTTCCCCAAGGACACATGAATAGAATAATGAAGATATGAACTTCTGCCATATTCATCTATTATTATTTACTATGGACTGTTTGGTATAGACCAACACTATTTCTCTTCGCACCCTTGATTCTTCTATTCCCTCCCCCCAAATTCTCTATTGAAAACCTTCCGCTGCCCTTTGATTGTAAAATTTCACCGGTCTTATAGATCAAGAACGTGATTTTTGAACCCAAAACACACCTTACGAAACAAGTCGTAACACAATATTACCATTGGCATAGCCCTTACTGATACTTGTTTCAGTAACGACATTACCATTGTCAAAACCGTTACTGATATGAGTATCAGTAAGGATTGTGTCAAAGGTAATGTCGTTACTGATACTCATATCAATAAGGGTTGTGTCAATGGTAATGCCGTAACTGTTACTTATATAAGTAACGATAGTATAGTCGTTACTGATATAAGTATCAATGACAATTTTATAGAGCCGTTACTGATATTGTATATGTATTAGTAACGTTCGTTTCTGTAACGAATGCTAACGACATTATTTGTCGTTACTAAAACTCATCAGTAACGACGTTAGGGGTCTTCAGTAACAGTTTGAGCTCTTATTGATGCACTTTTTCTACTAGTTTAGCATGTTCACTTAAACTAAGAAACTTTAAATTACTTAGTTTGTCTATTTAAGTTATGAATAATGTGTTTAACTTAGTTTGTCCACTTAAGTTAAGTAATGTCTCTTAGCTTATCCACTTAAGCTAAATTGTTTTATATCTAGCTTGTTCACTTAAACTAAGAAACTTTAAATTACTTATCTTGTCCACTTAAGTTAAGAAACTTTAAATTACTTAGTTTGTCCACTTAAGATAAGTATAACCTGTTTGACTTAGGTTGTCCACTTATGCTAAGTATCTTTTATGTTTAACTTGTTCACTTAAGCTAAAATCTTCTATGTTTGACTTAACTTGTGTATTTAAGCTAAGAAACATAAATCTTCATAATTCAAAATAGCTTGTTCACTTAAGTTAAGGCTTAGTTTGTACACTTAAGCTAAGTAATTAAATATTTTTTTATTTTAATACAAATGCCCTAGTATAGAGGGTTCTTTATTTTTTCATCACATGACTAGTCAACAACATTTGAGAAACAAAATGTAGACATTCTTAACCTTCTAGGTATTTGAGTGCCTCCATGTTCTCAAGTTTTGGTGATGTTGGATCAAAACATCTTCAAGAATCGGTTCAGTACATTATCTCTTTGACTATTTAGAAAGAGACCAATTGTAAGTGCATTTCTTTAACACAGAGTTTATCAATTATGAATTCAAACTCTAGTACGAACAATAACATCGATTTTCATTGAATGGTCTTATATGCTCGAACATCAATATTTGAAGTTCACGTCAAGCTTAATCTTTCAACCACGTACCATGAGGCTAAATATCGTTTCTCTTCTAGAAGTTATGTGTTTCGAACTCTAGGACTTAAAATGTATTTCCTTAGACATACTCAGGGTATATCTAATAGAATCGATAGACTCTTGTTCTTTTGTTTAACAAATCTGACAAAAGTCTAGGTGAACAACAAGTGATGATTTCAATATGTGTATTTTTCACCATCTCTGTTCTTTTGATCGGGGTATATCTGATAGTATCGACACACTTTTGTTATTGCATTTAACAATCTGGACAAAAGTATAGGTTGAAAGATAAGTAGTGATTTTAATATCTCAACCAAAACAATCTTGTTTAATAAAAGCACTTGTATTTTCTATTTTTTTTTAGAGGCATTGAGTTCTCACGCATAACCTCCTTTAGAGATGAAATGTCTCTGTTAGCAACAATGGTTCTGAGTTTGGGAAATTTGACTTTTCCACGAGATTCTCCAACAAGGTTTCGGGCGCTTTGTAAGACTTTTGAGCGAGTTCAATTGGATAGTACTCTATTCGAATTTCAAGAGTTACTTTGGCTCCTTTTGAGACAGTAAATGAAATAGTTGACATTTCATTATCCTTATTTGTTTTCTAAATCCTCGTTTCACTCTTCGTGTTCCTTTCTTTAACCATCATTCACTAAAGGGTTCAAAATGTTAACACTCATCTCAATGTGATCATGATCAATCACGTGAAAGTATTTTATCATTTTCAAACCCCCTAGTTTTGATGTTGGGTTTTGATGTTTGACCTGATCAAGGTTAGTTTTTACCTAATCTAAAAGTTTATCATTTTAACCATCATTTTTATTTTAATAAAAATGCCCTTAGAGTTGAAATAGGGGGTTTTATTTTTTGATATTATTGTGACCGTACCCATGATAGGTTGCCTACGTATTTTCATAAAATGAGAAATTGGGTCCAACGTAGTTCCCCTTACAAAAGAAATGATTTTTTTGGGACCGAACCTCGTGACAGGCTGCCGATGTACTCTCATAATATGAGTAAATTAGGTCCGACATAGTTCATTACAAAGAAATGATTTTTTTGGGGTTTGAACCTTGTGAGAGGTTGCCTACGTACTTTCATAATATGAGAAAATCAGGCTCGATGTAGTTCCTTTTACAAAAAGAAGTCTAACTATCCTTGTCGTGAAACATCTTCCTTCTTTGGCCTTATGCTTCTTGTTTCCGATGTCGTTGACGTGTAACTCAAACCCTAATTGTTTGTTGTGTGCACTCGACTCGACTCTTCAATATAGTCACCACATATATCAGGAAAGACTATTAGCTTTTAATCTTATACAATCAAATCTGACAGATCACTCCTGTCTATAAAATCTTCACGCACCTCAATTAGATTCACTATATGAATTGGTAGGGGATTCGATTTGGCCTTTAGGGCTAGGATGATCTTATCGTCGATAAGTTTTTGAATCACGCCTCTTAGTGAAATGAAATAATTAGTTCCATGTCCTTTGGTTTGGTGGTATTCACACCACTCATTTAGAAACCTCCCTGATATAGGCCTATCGGGATTTGGGGTCAGGACCTGGATTAGGTTCTTTTGCTTTAAAATCTGGAGAGTTTTAGTAGTGTCATGCCCAGATCGTCAAACTTCCTGGGTGGCTGAGGTGTAAACGAAGTAGTTCCTTTATGCGGTGTGGGATAAACTGTTAACGGCTAGCGGATGATCCCTGAAGGTTCCCTTGCCCGACATTCATGATTTCTGATGTTTCCACATCTCATGCGTTGGCGGTGTAGTTTAGTTGTGTCTTAGCCTTTTTCTAATTAATACGAGGATTACCTTGGTATGCCAACCTTCCCTCAATGGCTTCTTTCTTTAATGCATCGTCGTATCCCATTCTAGAAGCAATCAAGTCCTCCATGAAATAATATTTTTTGACCGACATGACTTTGGTGTAAGCTACATTCATGTTAGCGTAGATCATATTCACTTAAGTTTGTTCATTCGGTTATCCATCGATTAGTGAAGCCATGGACTTCTACCTATCAACGTACAATTCAAAAGTTTCACTCGGGCCCTACTTAATACTCCTTCTCAGTCTTATCCACCTTCAAGAACATATCGAACCAACTTATAAATACATTGGCTAGATCTTTAATAGTCTGATATTGAGCTATGTTTTGATGCAAATATCACTCAAGCGCCACTTCTTTAAGATACCAAGGGAACAATTGTAATAGTATGGGCTCCCCGAGTTGTAATGACATGATGTTTGTCAAGTACATGTTTATAAAGGCTACTAGATCTTATTTTCGGCATACTTAGTCAGATGTGGTAATTTCAGTCTATGAGAGACCATGGCCCTCTTAGCTGCCTCTAACCCAAATTTTCAACTTTCAGCTTCGTGTGTTGACTTGTCTTTATTTAGGACATTTATTTGTTCTTTCATTTCGATCTAAGAAGCCCTAAGTTGTGCTAGTTCATCGCTTTAACTAGTTGGTTCAAGTAGTGGCTTTACTACTAATACATTAGGCTCATGTATTGTTATGTTATGCATTTTAATTTTCCCTTTTATTTTAAAACATATTTTAGAACGTACTTTTGGACGCCTATCTCATATATATGCATACATGTATTTATCATATATAGTTGTCACGTAATGTAAAAGACTTCACGATGTGGCTTTGTTTCTCGACAGGACGAGACGATGCAATGACTTGGTAAAATTTGATTTTTGGATTTTTGATTTAAAGTTGACATGGCTTAAAAGAAGAGCTTGTCCGCCAACAAGGAAAGTTCTTAGACCGTCGATGCAAGTGGTGCTCCTCAATTTGGACGTTTACCATCGTTGTTATTTTAAAATCCCTCATTTTTAAGAGTAGGGGATATTTGAAAAGAAGAGGGGTTAGTCCAGGGTTTTTCTTAAGTTTTCCTCAACTCACAAATCACACAAAGCCTCAAAGGCGGGTAGAGATCTTCATTCCAGATTGACGAATCTTAGCACGTAAATATATAGGTGTATAAGAGATGTCGCACAATACACTTTGTATACTACCTGAACATAAAAAAGATCCTAGAGCTCATGCACATCGAAGAAGACAAAAATCTGGGTCTTTAATACCCGTGTAAGTGTAAAATATATTCTTTCAAAAAAATGGATGGCCAAAATATTATTTTCAAGTTAAGCATAAAAAAATCCCCGGAAAGTCACCTGAAAAATGTACGCGTTTAAAAATGTCTACTCCGAAAAAGCGATTTTTAACTTTTAAAATTATAAATATCTCTTTAAAAATTTAAAAATCAAATCAAATCAAATCGGGGAATTGTTTAAAAATTAGTTTGTGACTAAAGAGTCGACACCTAATATTTTTTACAAAATTAAGAAAAATAAATAAACTATTGGCATGTAAAACAATAACGCCTTTGAAAAGAGATTCTTTAGGGATTCAGTATTTGTTTACACGTGAAAATGGCTTTAACTCTATGTCTCATATGCTCATTAAAAACAGTCTCTACTTCTAATATTTTGGTCATTTTAAAAAATATTTTACACTTATTTTATCTGTTTATTTGTGATTTCCCGATTTAAAATATATAGCTTATACTTTAATATTAAATCATAATAAATAATAATAATAATAATAAATAAACTGGGAAAAGAAATGAGAGAATAAAAGGAAAATAATTTATTATATTTATAAATTAATTTTATGATTATAAATAAATCAACCTACAACTTTTTTTTATTTTTATAAAATGGTTAAAGATAATTAAATTTAAAAATAAAATAAAACTGAAACAACCCTTTTTTCAATGTTAAAATTTAAATTTAAATATTTTTAATATAAAGTTAATTAATAAATTTAATTCAGAAAACAAAGAATAAAAAAAGTTTAGTAGTGAATTTTAATTAACAATTAAATTAAAATAAATTAAAGGTAAATGAAATAACTCAAATTAAAATAGAAAATTGAAATTTATAAATAAAAGTAAGATATGACAAAATGAGAGTTGAGTTTACAGTGAGTTCTTTTACAGATAAGAAACTCTCAAATAACATGAGAAATTTGATGAGATGGCCCTCATAAGAGGTCTAATTTCAAAAAAGGTCCATGGTTGATAAAGTTGACAAAAAGGGCCTTTTTGTCCTGTGAAAAGTCTGTAATACCCCTCGCGCGCCTGTTTTATCGCTCATTTACGAGAAATGTATTTCTCGCATTTGGTATTTCTCGCATTTGGTATTTCTAGCCTTTGTTATTTCTCGTATTTGGTATTTCTCGCATTTGGTATATCTGAGTATATATTGAGATTCGGACATTTGTAAAATATATGAAAACGGCTAGGGTTTCGAATCAATATACAATAAACTACGAAAGAACAATCTCCAATGGAGGACGCGATCGTGATGCATTCATCTCTGGATATCAGATTAACACACATACATGACGACGACTCAAGAATATAACGCCTTATCACCGGAGGCTCCACTTGCCCCCATCACCGTCGAACGCAATGTTCGCTCCGACCTCGACACCACACTTCCAAAGCCTTGTATGTATTCTCTAGCTAGATCTTGTTCTTTCAAATTATTAAATCTTTGAGATTGGGTCTTTCATCAAATATGCAGACTTGGCTAGATAGGTCAACTGGGTTTGAAGGAAATGGTTGGTATTATATGAGATTAGAATTTCGAATCCCTAAAGTTGGATCTTTTCTCTAATTGATTAATTGATTTTTTTTCGTTTCTTCTTTAGTTCTAAGGGTTTTCGTCTTATGTATACAGGATAAATTGAATCACCAAAGATGCTATAACAGCAGACAAGGAACGAATCTGGGAGATACACTGCCGGAAAAGGTGGATGTAAGTATCGAGATGTTTCTTAGGTTGTTGGTTGCTGGATTTCTACAAAAGTAAATTTGATTGTCTTACATATACTTCAGATATTCATACTCTTGTGTTTTATCTACCAATTAATCATAGGCCTACTGAAAATGTTGATATTGATAATGTAGAACAAGTTTCATTGAATACACAATTGTCATCTTCTAATATTAGATTTAGGCTTCTCCAAAAAATGGGTTGGAAAGGAAAAGATCTTGGGAAGGATGAACAAGATAAATAAACATCAATTCTCCTATTGAAGTAGATTGATTATAATATGTTATAGCAAGGTTTTATGGGTGAACTGGCTCTCAACATAGACACGAAAATTGAACATTTCTTCAGGAACTTCATTGTTTGTGCATCTGTTAAGTTTTCTCTATCAAATAATTGGGTAGTAAATTATTTTTCGGTTTATATTAAGGAATAATTGAGCCAATAAGGTCTGGTATGTGGGATGCAAAATTGGGAATTGGAAAACAGGAAGAGGATGATTTTTATACTGCTGAAGAAAATATCCAAAGGAATAAACTTGACGTGGAGTTAGAGGAGACAGAGGAGATTGCTAAGAAACGAGAGGTATGCTTTTTACAGTTTATATGTGTTCATACCCGGATAATTGGAGCTTGATGCTTGCTTCTTCTTTTTTTTATAAAACCAACATTTATTAGCAGAAGACAGCACATATTTCTTTTATATGTGTGTCTTTTGAGGGGAATTGGTATCATCAAGTTTGGAAGGTCTTGAGAATTTTGTGCAGTTTTTATTACCTGGTTGTTTGCTTCTACTGCCAAGGTCCAAGAATCTGCAAAACAAGCTAATCCAAAAAGGGAGGCAATTGTTTTTCCTTGTTACTTCTGTTGGGACTCTTGTCATTGTTTCTTCCTAATTAGGTAGTTTCTTATGTTGGCCAGATTTCAAACCATAGATCGACAAAGAAGAAGGCAAAGATTCCAGTAACTTCAGTTTTTGGGAATGATAGTGACGAAGAATAGTGAAATATGTTTGTTGGGTTCAACCAGAATCTGTTTAAGTTTGTAAAGTATTACTGTCTTTATGTCTCTCTTTTGCATCATCTTTAAGCAAACACTATGCCAATTACATTTATTTATGGAGTTTTTACAGTCAGATTGTTGAGTGAAAATTACAGTTTATTTGTGGAGTTTTACAGTCAGTTTCTATCCAAATGTTTATTATTTTTTTGCTAAAACCATTATGTTATTAAGACCACAGGCTGAAAAATACATGTTTTGAAAATACTTTTATAAATATGAAAACCGAAATCAGATGATAATTGACAAATCGTTGTCTGGTTTCATTTTACGAGTACAAATTTATAAGCATTTTTCATCATAAAATATGCACAATCTCTTAAAGTGATAGCTAAAATATCCTCTATAAAAGATACAGATTTTTCTTTATTTCATGTCAATCCGACATACTCATTCTTCAACAATTATAATCTTAATGGAATCATGTCAATAAGAGGCTAACTATGGAGAAATTAAGAGCCTAACTATAGGCCTTGATAAAACACAAAAACTCCTTGCGGCTTTTGTTTTGTCCTGTAAAAATTGTTGACATTATATATGTTGGTATTAGATATAAACTCTTTAACCATCTGCTTTATTTATTCCCCATTTTCTTGACTAGATGTTTTACGTATTTGAATAGCATGTTTGGTATGACCCAAAATTAAAAGCACTCACAAACATCAACATTCATAAATATGTTATGCGTATCACAAGAATTGAAAGGGTATATGATTATAATCTCAATTGTGAATAAAAAACAAAATTGACAAGTTTTTTAAAAGCAAAAGAGTCCCCCGGCTTTATCAGACAATAGCATTGGCAGCACTTGCAATTCTGGGCCATAAATCAGCACATTCCTTCCCAATTGGACCAGTAATGGCAGAACCTGGTTTTTATACCATCAAAAAAATAATGGTGAGTGAATGAATGAGGCCTAAAGATGATATAGTAATTTAACACATTTTGAGACATTTTTAACTTTCATTTCTCCCTTAGGATTCACTATCACACCAGCATTATCTGCATAGTAACAACATATTTATCAACCAAGATATTTACATAATATAATCAACAAATTTCATATATATAAAAATTGTGTTGTGATTGTTCAAAATGGAGAAGACCAAGAAGTAAGTAAGACTTTGAACGCAAATAAGTGAGTATAGTGTCATCATACCATAAACTCTACTCATTATCCCTAATACTCTTTCTTTAATATCTTAGTGGGTATATACAATACCCAAATACCCTTGAAAACCAATACTAAAGAAAAACGATTTCTAAATCCTCAACATTGAGAGTTTGTCATACAAAAGTGAATTGCAGTGAAGAAGGGGGTTAAAGGCATTGTGATGATGAAGTGAGATATGACAATCAATCAAAAAGTCAAATTGTACACTAACTAAATGGCACTTTGATTGTCAAAACAGATATCTGATTATGATGAGCTTTGTTTGGTTAAGTTGTTTACTTGTGGAAATGGACATGCTTTTCAAATTGTTTGATTTGCCGTAGTTGTAATCAAATAAGGTATTGTATCAATCAGATCATGAAAGAGTGGGTTCTTCAGTCTAACTGTTCTAGTAAAGAATAACAAAAAATTGGTTAAACAATTAACAAGTTATAACACAAAACAAAATCAGAATCTACTAAATCACCTTCAAAATACACCTTCAAAATAAATGAACACTCCATCCTTTCGGCGCTAGGGCTTGCGTTGTCTAACAATGACAGCAGGCATGACCTTCTTTCTCAAATCAGGTTTCCCTTTCTTCACCGTCGCCATAACCATATCTCCCACACAAGAAGACGACAATCGATTCAAACGAACCTTGATCCCCTTCACTGATATGATGTAGATATTCTTCGCGTCGGTATTGTCGGCACCGTTGACTGTAGCCGCCACAGGAAGACCTAGTGACATGCGAAACTTGTTTCCCGCCGATCCTCCGCGACCTGAAACACGTTGTTTTTCAACATTGAATTACTATCAAGTATCAAACATGTAGTGAACAGAGAATTGTATAGAAGATGAAAACACTAACCTCGCTTCGACATTTTGGCAGCTTCAGAATACAAGGACAATGTGAAATTAGGATTTTAGATTATTTATATGAAAAACTTAAATTTAGGGTTCGTGGCCGGAGAATATTTACCAAATGCGAGAAATACTAAATGCGAGAAATACCAAATGCGAGAAATACATTTCTCGTAATTGAGCACCAAATGCGAGAAATACATTTCTCGTAATTGAGCACCAAAAGTGAGAAATACATTTCTCGTAATTGAGCGGTAAAACAGGCGCGCGAAGGGTATAACAGACTTTTCACAAGGCAAAAAGGCCCTTTTTGCCAATTTTATCAACCGTAGGCCTTATTTGGAATTAGACCTCTTATGAAGGCCATTTCATCAAATTTCCCAATAACATTACATACACACAAAAATGGAAAAAAAAAATTATGGATGTGATTTAAGCCTTTTTCTCTTCCTCCTCCTTTTTTTCTCTTTCTGGCGCTACTCGTGTATCTGATATATATATAGGTGATCTCTTGGAAATATATTTGCACACTACTAGGTTTGCCTTGTCTTTTAAGATTTTGTGGTTATAAATAATCTCTCTTCTTTTATTTCTCATCATTTTTCTTATTCCCTGAAAAAAAATTATTAATTTTATTTATCTTATTTTGCACAAATAAACTAATATTAATTTATATATATTTGCATATTTATTTTAGCATATAAATAAAATAACTTTTTTAATAATAAATTAAATCATTTAAAATCAACCTATTTATAAAATTATTGTTTATTTTATTTGCAAGATACGATATTATTCTTTGAAAAGTAATTTTATGTTTTCAAACAAAAATAATTTGGTAGGCTCCTGATTTATTTAAAAATATAAATTTATGGAAACAAAAATGAGTGTCTACATACCAACATCTTTTATTTTTCTTTTCAAGAAAAAAATTAGGTAGCGATTCTTAATGAGCCAAAGTTATGTCTTATTTTGCTAAGTCTTATTTTTTATTCCTCGTCTTCTTAGGCGAGTGACTTTCGAGAGAGTCGTTTCTTCTCCTCATTTAAAATATTTGAGAAGATGGTAAACTATGAGACTTAACGAATATTGACAAACTAAAATTAAGTTATAGTTTATAGTCAGATTGGTTTCTCATCTCTTTTACGAGATTCAAAAGAAATGTATGCATCGAAGTATAAACTATTGAGTTCGAACATTTTTTAAAAGTCGGTTTTAAATGATGTACAACAAAAAAAACATTACACAATGAATTTTACACTAGGATCTAATTCATAATCACCGGATTCAAAGAAAATTGACGAGATAATTATTTTTCGGGATTCGAGGGAGAGTGAGATAGGTGATATATATATATATATATATGTGATTTTGAAAGAAATTATTTTATATTGTTTAAAAGATAAACTATTAAATATAATCATTTATTGATCCAATAGTTTATATTGTTTGTTTCTTATTTATCTTAAATTTCCTCTTAAAGTAATTGCTTGTCAACATTAATTAAGACATTTACTTTTCAATACTTATACTACATATTTCAATAGTTAGTTATAATATTAAATTATCACTAACACTTTATAGAAATAAACTTGTGTATCTTACCATAGAAAATTAACTATTTTCTTTGCCTATTGTTATTAAAGGCATTAATATTAAGTAATCAATTAAGAAATTAATTATTTTGGATCAAATTTGAGCGTGAACCCTAAAATTTCAACACATCATTTTGTTCTTCAATCCCATAATGAGAGTAGTATATAATGTTCTTGTCTTTCTTTTCTTTTCTTTTCTTTTCTTTTTTTCTCTTAAATATTGAACTTTTGAGAGTAAAATTGATAATATTATTCAATTTATTGATAATATTATTTATAATATTTCTTTCCTTTCACAATACTTAATATTTAAGTATATGAAAAATATGTATATGCATGTAGTTATATTTAGGCGCATATCCATCTGAAAAATTCTAGGAAAGGTGAAAAGTAGAAATGATTAAGTCCAATTTAGAAGATTCTAGAAAAAGAGAGTAAGTTAAAATTAAAGAAAATACTAAGTCTAGCCTTTGAAAAATCTAAAACGAGAAAGAGTCAAGAAAAACTATGTCCAATTTGGAAAATTTTAGAAAATCTTAAAAGAGAAAAATCAAGAAAGTATAGAAATCAAAAGAGAAAAGTCTAATCTAACTAGTTCTTAATCAAGAGAGACGCATGAGACACAAAGACGATCAAGAGAGACACGTGAGACGCAAAGACTATCAAGAGAGACGCGTGAGACGCAAAGCATGATCAAGAAAGACGAAAAGACTTGAAGATTCGAAGATTTAGACTAGATTTCTTTATGATTAAAATGTAAATCTCTTTATGAAGATACATGAGTGACATTTTAACGAAAGGATGAAGAGTATGTTTGAGATTGTTTACGTTTTATCCACAAACATAGGAAAATAAATTTAATTCTAGGAATGAGAATCTATTACGTGTTAGGGAGTATGTACATACAAGCAACGCGTTGTTTGTTTTTATTTGATAAGGGGTTTAAACTCACTTCATTCTCTTGAATATAACATATTTATATTCGTCATAGTTCGCAATTACTAACTAACTGAGAAGGTTCAATGAGTTAGTTCGTCTAAGGCTAGACAATCTTCGGGATACGCTGATACAATTGGGACAACAGTTTGAGGACCTTATAGCATCGAAACTTACGCTACAATCGAACCCCTAGACTGAAGAGCTTGCGATAAGAAAGATAAAGGGAATGCATGGCATTCATGGACGGTTGAAAAACTGCAGAAAGGTCTATTCAAAATGTTAACCAGGCGAGCATGTCAAAACCAATGATAGGATGATCATCAAGACAACATGTTTAGCCTAAACAGGGTCAATAGTTATCACAAGCAAGGAGTGCCACTACTGCTCCACCTCGTAAAATATTTGATGACTTGGGGATTCCATTGTTGAAGGCCTTAAGGGACATATTGTAGAAGAAGTTGATCCAAATGTGAACACCATAACCCATGAGAGAAGTAATGGACAAGTTAGAAAATGAGTGGTTCTAATATCACTAGGCTATAGGGCACTCCATTGATTTCTGTTTCTCTCTTAGACATAAGATTCAAGATCTAATTGACAATGGGATCATCCTAGTACCGAAAGCTAAAACTAACTAATAACAGTTTAAAGTAGACAATCTATTTTCCAATTGATTTAATTCTTGAGAATAATACTTTTCTAACAATTTGAACAATATTTTTTATAATGAAGTAATAATTTCTAATTTTACAACCTTGGACAAAATGTCTGAGTCTTAACTAATTCATAACATGAAATATTACTTAGAAAATTAACGAGGGTTTGTCTACTACATAGGAAACAATTTAAATCTTAACATTGGAAAAGAACACAAATTGTTTTAATCGAAAAAAGTTTAAATGATTTAAAATCTAACTAAACTAAGAAAAACAAGGATGTTTTCTTAGTTTTTGTAATTATGGTAGGTACTACCCTCAAATGAACGATGTAGTTGAAGCAGAAAACAAAAACGTAATCACAATCATCAAGAAGATAACTCAAACGTATAAGGATTGGCACAAGGAACTGCTATACGCCCTTCGAGGCTACAAAGCAACTATTCGGACGTCAACGAGAAAAACGTCATTTGCATTGGTCTATGGAATGGATGTAGTGCAACCTATTTGTTGGGTCAAATTATTTTTACTAATGTTATTTTAATGATGTATTAGTAAAACTTTGATTAAGAATGAAACTAATCCATCTAATTGTTTTTGTGCAGGTGCATCAAAATATGCTAAGTTGGACTTGGATTGAAACAAAACTATTAGACGTGTTGGTAGTTAGACATGTAGTCTAATATATACGTAGTTAGAAGTGTAGTCTAATAGATACGTAGTTAGACGTGCAGTCTAACAGATACGTAGTTAGACGTGCAGTCTAACAGATACGTAGTTAGACGTGCAGTCTAACAGATACGTAGTTAGACGTGCAGTCTAACAGATACGTAGTTAGACGTACAGTCTAACAGATACGTAGTTAGACGTACAGTCTAACAGATACGTAGTTAGACGTGCAGTCTAACAGATACGTAGTTAGACGTGCAGTCTAACAGATACGTAGTTAGACGAGCAATCTAACTCCATTAGACTTTGTGGTTTAATGGATCTCGCTATTAGACGTGGGCGTCTAACTTCCTTAGACTTGGCAGTCTAACAGAGCACGTCTAATGCCTCACTGCAGCAGCTGCTTGAAGTTAGCATCAATCTACCCACGATTAACTAGCTGTATGCTACTCCTGCTCCACTCATCCTTGCAGTCCAGTACGACAGCTATTTGTACCCAATGAAAGAATGCCACTACTTGTTCAGTAAAGGATAGTTTCAGAAGAATATCCGACGCACTACCAGTTCGGTACGGCCACGATCCTTGTACATAGAATCTATTGTACTCTTGTACTATGGAGGCTTTCCAATGGGCGTTTGTCACGTGTCCATCTAGAAGATTCGACCGTTGGTGCTTGTCTTCTATATATAGATCCTCAAGGACAACGGTTGACATGCCAGTCACCAGAGTTATTAGCGAACAACAAGTTTTACGAGCGCACTGATTTTCTTTAGTTCTACTTATACTCTTGCACTTTCTAATCTGTACATCTTCAAGTTCAAGAGAGAATCAAAACATTGTCTAGCTGAGTGAAATTCTTAAACATATTGTAAGTGGAACAAAGGTTGTTCTGTTCAACAGTTAGCTAGTCAGTAAACTGTATTTGATTCAAAGAAATATAGTGAATCCTTCTGGTGGTTGGAAGAAGGGGTGACGTATGAGAGTTTTCTCCTAACATCCATAAACAAACTGTTGTGTTCTTTACTTTTTGTCATTCATCTTTTATTGGTTCAAAGCTTCAAATCCCACGAACATTTTCGCACTTGAATCTATTTCAAGAGTTCGAAGGATTTGCGAAGAATAAAAAGATATATTAATCCTTAATAGGATTTCTATCAAACCGTTTATCAGAATTTGCTAACAATAGTCAGACCCTCGTCTCTATTGGTTGCACCGATCCTTTCAATTGGTATCAGAGCCTTGTTTCTATTCTCAAAGCTATCACCAAGAATGTCGATCATATCCAAAGATGCTAGTGCTACCGCAATCCCCACGTTCTCAAAAGAAAACTATATTGTGTGGAAGAAGAGAGTCCGTGCTCACATTTCCTCTCTTCATGATGACATGTGGAGTGTTATCAGAGATGGTCCCATCAAGATTGAAAAGGAGAAATCCGAATGGACCAGCGAAGACAAGAGGAGAAACAACCGCAACAACATGGCATTGGAAGTTCTGTACAAATCTCTTAATGGCAGCATGTTCAACTACATCATCGAGTGTGAAACTTCCAAGGAGATATGGGACAGACTCACCCAACTGTGTGAGGGAAATGAGCAAACTAAAGAGAACAAAATAATGGTTGTCGCTCAGCAGTTTCACAGTTTCAAAATGCGTCATGGAGAAACAATGACTGAGTTTGAAGTAAGGTTTAGTAAAGTGATCTCCACTCTATCCATTCTTGGAAAGACCTAAGCAACAGGGAGATTTCTATCAAAGTCATGCGAGCTTTACTAAGGGAGTGGGACATAAAGACGATGACAATAAGGGAATCCAAAGACCTCAACAAGATCGGGTTCATCGATTTGTTTGCTGATTTTAAGGCCTATGAGTTCGAGTTGAACTCAAGGATTGAAGAAGATCAACCATCATCCACTATCATTACTAAAGCCTTGGTGACTGTAGAAGAGCCACTAGTTGCCCCTGATGTGAAGACAGTTGCCCAGCAGCTCTACAGCGATGTCATGTCTCTCTTCGTGAAGAAGTTTGGCGACTTCATGAAGAAGAGAAACTCTAACTCAAACTCTTCAAATTCAAATGATAATAAGAAATCCAAAGTTAATGTTAAGTGCTTTAACTATGATATCTTAGTTCATTACCAATCGAAATGTCGGAAGACGAAGCGTGATGAGAAGAAGAAGGACGAAGAAAAGGAACTGAAGGCTCTCTTGGCAAGCAACAAGAAGAACAAATGGAACAATAGTGATTTTGACTCATCATCCAGCGACCGTGATGATGACGAGGTTGCTTGCTTCATGGAAAGATAAAAAAAGAAGAAGCTCAAGAATTTGAGGTGATACAAGGAAGTTGCAGGAAGGAACCTTGGAGCATACTCTTCTGAGTATATGTTTTAGAAGATCAATAGTGGCAATTTTCATTCCTAAGGACTAAGTGTTTTCTATCTTAAGAATATTTTTGGTCTTAAGGACCTCAAAATATTTATTTATTCATTTTGTACCTGCATAATTTGAGAAGGAAATTTATTGTATAAATAAAGGTGCACGCAGACTAACGCCTTAATCGGTCTATTAGACGAGGTCGTCTAAACGAAAAAGTATGTACTTAGACGTATTTTTACTTACACACTCTATGAATCTAAGTAAAAGTGTCTTGGTTAATAACTTGCGCGATTATACGTTGAATTCTAATAGACGCTTAGACGTTTATAAGACAAGAGCAATTGGACGCTCACGTCTAATCAAACACACGTCTAATACGTGTTGTTTATGCATAATTAGACGTCGACGTCTAATAGACGTTAGACATCTATAAGACACGTGATGGAAACAATTATCTAGTCAGTAAACTGTATTTGATTCAAATAAGTATAGTGAATCCTTCTGGTGGTTGGAAGAAAGGTTGACGTAGGAGAGTTTGCTTCGAACATCCATAAATAAACTGCTATGTTCTTTACTTTCTACCATTCATCTTTCATTGGTTCAAAGCTTCAAATCCGACGAAAATTTCCGCACTTGAATCTGTTTCAAGATTTCGAAGGATTTGCGAAGAATAGAAAGAGATATTAATCCCTAACAGGATTTCTATCAAACCGTTTATCAGAAGTTGCTAACAATAGTCAGACCCTCGTCTCTATTGGTTGCACCAATCCTTTGACTATTGAAATCGATGTCCCTACTTTAAGAGTTCTACTCGAGAAATAGATAATGGAAGAAGATTGGTGTAAGTCACGGTATAATTAACTAGCCCTTATGAAAGAAAAAAGGTTAAACGTGTTATGTCACACACAAGAGTATTAGAGACGAATGAATGACCAGAGCTTTCAACAAGAAGGTAAAACTTAGGAACATTCAAAAAGGTCATCTAGTCATAAAGAAGAACTTATGGTTACTAGACCTTATAGGAAAATTCCAAACACCATGGGAAGAACTCTACCTCATCAAGGAGGTATTTTCAGGTGGCGCCACACGATTGACCATCATAGACGGAGAAGAACTATCAACACTCTTCAACATCGACATGCTCAAAAGATACTTCCTTCAGACCATGCGTGATGAAATTTATTCACGAAATACCAAGGTTCATAACTCACAAGTTACGAACTACGTTCGAACCTAATATCTCCTTGTTATGAGAATACGTAGGCAGTCTGTCATGGGTGCGATCGCACTAAATTTCTATTGCCATATAAAAAAATCCATTCAATCTATTTACAATCAAAGTTCATAACTCACAAGTTACGAACTATATTCGGACATGACCTCTCCTTGTTATGAGAGTACGTAGGCAGCCTGACATGGGTGCGGTCCCACTAATCTTCCAATCTCATATAAAATTATTCATTCAATCCATTTACAACCAAATTTCATAACTCACAATTTATGAACTACGATCAGACTAGATCTCTCCTTGTTATGAGAGTACGTAGACAGTCTGTCATGGGTTCAGTCCGTCTAAAATAAAACTAAGCAAATCATTAGTGGCTTAAGTAATCAACATTCCCTAGTGGTTCCCACAAGAGATTGAAACCTGGAAATTCCCAAAAAAAGTCATCTGTTAATCCTCAGCGAAATGTGGAATCACCATCTCTCTATTATACAATTTTCGAACTACATTCGCACTTGATTTCTCTTTGTTATTAGAATATGTAGGAAACTTTTCACAAGCTCGGTCCCAATAAACCCAAAATAAAAAATAAAAAACCCTATGTCAACACTAGGGGAATATTTGAAAAGATGAAAATTAATTATCACATCCCCAACCTTAAGTCAATTGTCATTCTAGTAGACATTTAAGAAATTCTCATAGTTTAAGTCAATTTTCATTCCAATAGAAACATAAGAAATTTCCCCCAGCTTAAGTCAATTGTCATTCAAACAAAAACTTAAGAAATTTCCCCAGTTTAAGTCAATTGTCACTCAAGCATAAACTTAAGAAATCATCATCAACGAAATGCGGATTCACAATCTATCCGTGATACAATTTCGGAACTATGCTTAGGCCTAAATTTTCCTTTTATGAGAATACATAGGCAGCTTGTCACGAGATTGGTCCTAATAAAGATAAAATTTCCAGCAAGTCAATTCTTGAGATGGGACAAAATACATCCTCATAGAGTTCAAACCAATAGGAAATTGGGATTACAAATATATCCAAAATAATCAAACCCCTATATCGATACTAGGGACATTTTTGGAAGATAAATCAGTTAGACCCTTGAATCCTTCTAGTACCAAGAAAAGTGATAAATCAGCACAAGAAATAAGTAGGGATGCAATAAAAGACATCTCTCCCCAACGGATGTCTCTTGACGAGCCAATGTAACTGGTGGGATCCGAGTAAGGTGATTCGTAAACGGATCTACCTCGAGCCTAGACGAAAGCTTAAACTTCTAACGTTTAAGAGGGAGCTTGTAAAAGACAAATTCCCAAACTCGAAATCATTTTGTCAATAGAGGAGATGTCTCATCTCAAATAGAGGTCAAGTGCATGAATTTAAGACCTCAAAGAAAAAACAATCAAATAAGACTGTGTTGGTTGAGGTACGAAATACAATATTGTTGTTCATTTAGATCTTTGTCTAACTTGCCAAGAAAATATAAAGTATTTGAATCTATCAGATACACCTCGGTCATCATCAAAAGAGGTCAAACACTCGCAAGGGTTGAGAAATTGAAATCACCATTTGGTATTCATCTAGACTATCGTCTAATTTTTCTAGCAACAACAATAATGTATCGTTTTTATCAAACATACCATGAGTTTAGAAAAGACTTCAAAGGCCTTATAATCTAAAGTCTATGACCTCTAAGTCTAAGATGTGAGACTTGACCTCTTGGTGTATGGTTGAAAGATTAAGCATAATCTAAAACCTCTAACGAAGTTCGAGAAAGCAAATCCCTCGAAGAAACTCAATGGAAAACGTATCGGTGAAATACAGGTCCCACAAGCGATGACATTAACCTCAAAGAATGCCAATTGCATTCAGTCTCCTCAAGACACATTCTAAAGAAGAATGTACAAACCCGATTTATGAAAATGTTTCAAAGGTAACGAAACATCCTAAAAACGTTTTGAAAGTGATGAAACATTATAAAAGAGCTCAAAAGATATTTACATCTAGGAGTTAAAAGGGGTCAAAACTCTAAAATTAGACTTTCAAAAAGTTTTAAATGTAAGGAAACTATTTCAAAACATTTTGTGGGAGACAAAAAGTTTATTCAAAGGTTTTTAAAGTGGAAAAACAATTTTAAGATATTTCATGAGAGACGAAATATCAAAAATTCAGAGTTTCAGATGTGACGAAACAATTTGCAAATGTTTCAAAAGTGACGAAAGAATTTGCAAATGTTTCAAAAGTGACGAAACATTCTAAAATACATTTTAAAAGTTACAAAATATTATAAAAAAAAATTCACTGTTTCAGATGTGATGAAACAAGTTGAAAATATTTCTAAAGTAACCAAAAAAATTCTAAAGACATTTTAAAAGTGACAAAATGTTAAAAAAAAATTCAAAATTTCAGATGTGATGTAACAATTTTAAAATGTTTCAAAAGTGAAAAAACATTCTAAAACATTTTAAAAGTGACCAAATATTAAAATTGATCAAAATTTTAGATGTGATGAAACAGTTTGAAAATGTTTCAAAAGTGACGAGACATTCTAAAGACATTTTAAAATTGACAAAATGTTAAAATTGATTAAAGTTTCAAATGTGATGAAACTATTCAAAAATATTTTAAAAGTGACAAAACAAATTCAAGATATTTCACAAACGACGAAATATTAAAAAAATTGAAAACGTTGAACAAGTAACGAAACGATTTCAAGGCATTTTAAAGGCGACAAAATTTCAAAAACTCATTAAACTTTCATAGGCGACGAAACAAATCTCAATATTTCATGGGAGACGAGATATTAAAACGATTAAATTTTCATGGGTGATAAAGTGAATCCAACATTTAATGGCATGGGAGACAAAATGTTAAATCAATCAAGCTTCGTAGATGGCGAAGCGAATCCAACATTTCATGGGAGACAAAATGTTAAAACAACCAAGTTTCATGGAAGACGAAAAGAATCTAATATTTCATGGGAGATAAAATTTTAGAATAGCCAAGTTTCATGGGTGACGAAACGAATCCGATATTCATGGGAGATGAAATGTCAAATCAACCAAGTTTCATGGGCGACGAAATGAATTAAATATTTAATGGGAGACAAAAAATTTATGTTAAATCAAATGTTTTCATGGATGATGAAGCGAATCAAATACTTCATGGGAGACGAAATGTTTATGTTTTCAAAGGCGACGAAACAAATATGATATTTCATAAGAGACAAAATTTCAAAACAACCAATGTTTCAAAGGCGACGAAACAAATTTTAACTTCAATAGAAGGCGATTGGTATAATTCTAAATTTCAATCAAAGGAGATTTATTTCATATAAACATTAATCGAAGGCGGTTGATTCCATTTTTAACTTCAATCGACGATTGGTTTTATCTCAAACTTCAATCAAAGACGATTGGTTTCTTCTTAAACTTCAATCGAATGTGATAGGTTTCATCTTCAACTTCAATCGAAGACGATTGGTTTTATCTCAAACTTCAATCGAAGACGATTGGTTTCATCCTAAATTTCAATCAAAGACAATTGGTTTTATCTCAAACTTCAATCAAAGACAATTGGTTTCTTCTTAAATTCCAATCGAAGACGATTAGTTTCATCTTCAACTTCAAACAAGGACGATTGATTTCATTCTAAACTTCAATCAAAGATGATTGGTTTTATCTTAAATTTCAAACAAAGGAGATTAGTTTCATCTTCAACTTCAATCAAAGACGATTGATTTCATCCTAAATTTCAATCAAAGACAATTGGTTTAATCTTTAACTCCAACCGAAGGTGATTCATGTTATCACAAATTCACTTGAACTTCAATCAAAGACAATTGGTTCATTATGAAATAATTATTAAATTTTTTGCCCCAATGAGAGGAGCAAAATAAACACAATCTGCAAACTAAATTAATATGTGTACTCACGTACATTTCAAAGGTTAGACGATGTGTGTAGCAATATATTTAAACTAACTAGGTGTCGATCCATGCGATCGATAGACCGGAACGATGTATATTCCAAACCAAATAAGCACAATCAGCAAACTAAGTCAAGATGTGTACTCACATACAATTCAAAGACTAGGCGAGGTGTAGCAATATAGTTGAACTAACCATGTGTCGATCCATGTCATCGATTGACCGGAACGATGTATATTCCAAACCAATATGAACACAATTAGCAAACTATTAGTATATTGTATATATCTTGTTACCTTGTTTAGATTCCTAGATTAGTGGGTTACCTTGTTTAGATTCCTAGATTAGTGGTTTACCTTATTAAGAGTCTTTTGACTAGTATATATTGTAACATTGTTTATCAATAATAACCATGGGATTAATCTCTATCATGGTATCAGAGTAAAGATCCTCTCAAGATCATCAATCGAATTTTTTTTTTCTCTTCCTCCCACCTTGCTGCCTCACGCACAAACTTCTAATGTCTGTCCCACCTACTAATTCAGACTCCTCCTCCAATCAAAGTCAGACGCCCACCACCATGTCTGTTTCTCAATACCACTCTGCTTGCTCTGTTAACAATCTCCGCTCCATAATTCCTATCACCCTAGAGATGGGTAGCGAGGAATATCTCTCTTGGGCAGACCTTCTCGAAAACCACTGCTTGATTCACAATGTTTACGAACATCTCAAACCAAAAACTCCCAACGCCTCCGAAACACCTTCAACATCTTCCGAGACCGACTCTCTTCTGTGGAAACGCCTTGACGCCCTTGTCAAGCAATGGATATTTGGAACAATATCCAAGGATCTACTAAACACGATCCAAAAACCTGGTATGACGGCTGCTCAGGCTTGGGAACGTTTAGCGAATATATTTCAAGATAACACAGGTTCTCGCGCTATGTATCTTGAAAATAGGTTTTCTCAAATTCGTCTCAATGATTTCCCAAACATGAGTGCTTATTGCACTGAATTGAAGATGATTGCGGATCAACTTGCTAATGTTGATTGCCCCGTTTCTGAAAATCGACTGGTGTTGCGTCTACTTGGGGGTTTGAATGAAAACTACGAAACAATCGCCACCATAATAGGTCAAAAGAAGCCTCTCCCATCTTTCTACGATGCTAGATCTGATTTGCTCCTTGTTGAAACAAGGAAGGATGAATTCGTCCACACAAACACCTCTTTTATTGCCTCGGACGATCGTAGCCAAGGCCGCGGAAACAACTCTAGCCAATCAGCCCGTGCTACCGACCAGCAGCAGCAGCAGGGCACCTCTAGCGCGCAGGAACAGGCCGGCCAGGGCCGAGGACGCAGCCAGCGCGGCAGAGGACGCGGTCGCAACACCAGCCGCACATACCACCAGCAGCAGCAATTCTGGGCACCTCCTGGCCAACAGCAATGGGCACAGTGGGCGCCTGCGGGCTGGACAGCACCCCCTTGTCCCTACCCGACACAACAGATCTGGCCGCAGCAGCAAAGCGCCCCCTGGCACGCATCTGGTCAACAGCAACAAGGCGCCTCCTGGCGCGGTTCTGGCTATCAGCAGCAACACACTCGGACAGCAGGAGCAGGCGTACTCGGTTCTCGGCCACAGCAGGCCTACATGGCTGAGACGAGCCAGCAGCAGCCCCAAAGTTACGTTGCAACCGATATCAATCAGGCGATGCACACTTTATCCCTTACTCCGCCTGACGATACTTGGTACATGGATTCGGGAGCAACTTCACACATGACACCCAACTCAGGTAGTCTCTCGCCTTATTCTAATTTAAATTGTGTTAAAAATATCATTGTTGGGAGTGGACAGGAAATCCCGATTCGCGGTATTGGTAAAACTAACTTAAAACCACCCTTACCACCCTTACTTCTGAACAATGTTCTACATGCTCCCAAACTCATTAAAAATCTTATATCTATTCGTCGGTTTACTCGTGATAACAACGTCTCTGTAGAATTTGACTCACTTGGTTTTTCTGTAAAGGATTTCCAGACGGGGAAGGTTATCATGAGGAACAATAGCTCGGGGGATCTCTACCCACTCTCTCTGTCGAGCCAAAGCCAAAAACCCCCAACTAATTCTTCGTTTACTGCAATTTCGTCAAATTTATGGCATAATAGATTAGGACACCCCGGTGTCGATATTTTGCATTCTCTCAATAAATCAAATTCTATTTCTTGTAAGCCCGTTTTAGGGTCTAAACTCTGTGAGTCTTGCATCTTTGGTAAACAAGTTAAGTTACCATTTACCAATTCTGTCTCTTATACTACTTCCCCATTCGATATTATTCATAGTGATTTGTGGACGTCGCCTGTGCTAAGTACAAATGGACATAAATACTATATTCTGTTTCTTGATGATTACACAAATTTCCTTTGGACTTTTCCAATTGGAAACAAATCCCAAGTATTCTCCGTCTTCTCTACACTTCAAAATCAAATTCAAACACAATTTCAAAAGCCCATTAAAACAATCCAATGTGACAACGGAACTGAATATAACAACAGTCAATTTCGTACATTTTGTGACAAAAATGGTCTACAATTTCGCCTCTCTTGCCCCTATACTTCTCCTCAAAATGGTAAAGCAGAAAGAAAAATACGCACCATAAATAACATGATTCGAACATTGCTTACTCATGCTTCTCTCCCGTTAAATTTTTGGCATCACGCCCTCGAAATGACCACTTATCTCCTAAATATTCTTCCAAATAAACAAATTCGAAATTTCTCACCCACTCAACTTCTATATAACCGAACTCCTTCTTACTCTCACCTAAAAATTTTCGGTTGTCTTTGCTATCCTCTTCTTCCTCCAACCACTATTCACAAACTTCATAAACGCTCTACCCCTTGTGTCTTTTTAGGATACCCCTCTAATCATCGCGGCTACAAATGCTACGACCCAGCCTCAAAAAGATTTATCATCTCTCGTCACGTCATTTTTGACGAAACAAAATTTCCCTTTTCTCTTGTCCAAAACCCAAACTCAACTCACCCATCTCAATCCGAACCAATAACCATCCCAATACACATCCAAACCCCGCCCATCACCGAGTCCATTTCCCCACCAAACAACACTCCATTACCGAGCCCATTATCAACTCAACACACTCCACCAAACCCACCATCACCCATCACCACTTCACCAGGCCCAAACCCAAACACGACCAGCCCGTCCACAAGACCAAACCGTCCAAATCATTCACCAACCATCATCAATCCAACACGGACAATACGAACCCGCGCAATGGATGGGATTGTCTGTCCAAAACGCATTTTCAATCTAAACACACTCACATCTCCATCGCCTATTCCCAAAAACCCAAAGTCAGCTTTATCAGACCCGAATTGGAAAGCCGCCATGGACGATGAGTTTAACGCTTTAATTAGTAATAAGACTTGGGACTTGGTTCCGCGTCCTCAGGGTGTTGATATTATACGATGCATGTGGATTTTTAAGCATAAAACTAACTCTGACGGCTCTTTTGAGAGGCATAAAGCCCGTCTTGTTGGTGATGGCAGGTCTCAGCAGATTGGAATCAATTGTGAAGAAACCTTTAGTCCTGTTGTCAAACCAGCCACCATACGAACTGTTCTGAGCATTGCTTTATCGAAGTCTTGGTCCATTCACCAAATGGACGTCAAGAATGCATTTTTACATGGTAATCTCAACGAAACAGTTTACATGCATCAGCCTTTCGGTTTTAGAGACAAAATCTTTCCCGACCATGTTTGTTTATTGCGCAAATCATTATACGGCTTAAAACAAGCTCCTCGTTCTTGGTATCAAAGGTTTGCAGATTTTGTCTCTACAATCGGTTTTACACACAGAACGACTGATCATTCGCTTTTTATCTATCAACATGGGTCCGAAATTGCCTATCTACTCTTGTATGTTGATGACATTATCATTACGGCTTCGTCTGATCAGTTACGTCAGACTCTCATGAAAAGCTTAGGCGCAGAATTTGCTATGAAGGATTTAGGTAAATTAAGCTATTTCTTGGGAGTTGATGTATCGTATACTAAGGATGGACTTTGTCTTAGTCAGAAGAAATATGCTGAAGAAATTATTGATCGTGCTGGAATGTCTACTTGCAAATCAACACAAACGCCGGTCGATACAAATGGCAAACTTGGAAAATCAACTAGTCCACCAGTCTCTGACCCCACTCATTACAGAAGTTTAGCCGGAGCACTACAGTATCTTACTTTCACACGTCCTGATATTTCATATGCAGTCCAGCAAATTTGCCTCCACATGCATGATCCGAAAGAGGCTCACTTGGCTGCCTTACACAGAATCATTCGATACTTACAGGGTACAAAGCACTATGGCCTTCATCTTTACAAATCCTCACTGTCTACACTCGTTTCATATACTGATGCAGACTGGGGAGGATGTCCAGATACCCGTCGCTCTACATCTGGCTATTGCGTCTTCCTAGGCGATAATCTTCTGTCTTGGTCGTCAAAACGGCAATCCACACTTTCTCGTTCTAGTGCTGAAGCTGAATATAGAGGAGTTGCCAATGTTGTCTCCGAATCCTGTTGGCTTCGCAATTTATTGTTAGAACTTCGTATCTCATTGGACAAAGCCACACTGGTCTACTGCGACAACATAAGTGCGATTTATCTCTCCCAAAATCCGGTCCAACATCAACGTACCAAACACATCGAAATGGACATACACTTTGTAAGGGAAAAAGTAGATAGAGGTAAAGTTCGCATTCTTCATATGCCTTCTCGTTTTCAAATCGCTGACATATTCACCAAAGGACTTCCGCGCATACTATTTGAAGATTTCAGAGACAGTCTCAGCGTCCGAGAATCTCCCGTTTCGACTGCGGGGGTGTATTAGTATATTGTATATATCTTGTTACCTTGTTTAGATTCCTAGATTAGTGGGTTACCTTGTTTAGATTCCTAGATTAGTGGTTTACCTTATTAAGAGTCTTTTGACTAGTATATATTGTAACATTGTTTATCAATAATAACCATGGGATTAATCTCTATCACAAACTAAGTCAACATGTGTACTCATGTACAATTCAAAGGTTAGAGGAGGTGTGTAGTAACATAGTCGAACTAACTAGGTGTCGATCCATGCGATAGATTGACCAGAACGATGTATATTCTAAACCAATATGAACACAATCAGAAAACTAAGTCAATATGTGTACTCACGTACAATCCGAAGGCTAGGCGAGGTGTGTAGTATTATAGTCGAACTAACTAGGTGTCAATCCATGCGATCGATTGACCAGAACGATGAATATTCCAAACGATTATAAATATAATCAGCAAACTAAGTCAAGATGTGTACTCACGTACAATCTAAAGGTTGGGTGAGGTGTGTAGTAATATAGTTGAACTAACCAGGTGTCAATACATGCGATCGATTGACTAGGAACGATGTATATTTCATATGCATACAATCAGCACATTGTGATCAATAGTTATTTATCAATTTCATGTAAACGCAATCAACAAACTAAGTCAAGATGTGTACTCATGTACAATCCAAGGACTATGTGAGGTGCGTAGAAGTATAATTGAAACAACCAGGCTCGATATACACGATTGATAAACCATGAGCGATGTATATTCGAAACAAAGCTGAATCGTCTAGAACTAGATGATAAACCGACTTTGAAGAATGAGGAGTAATTACACGGGTGTCCCGAGAAACTCATTAGGTTTGTTCTCTTTTCATTCAATACATCCGATATAAACTATAAAATTGGAAAATTCAAAACACAACGCATATGTTCATGCTTGGACATGCATTTTTCTAAACCAAGTGATTTTTACAAATTTTGTCCAAGATAGGCATTCTATAAACACTCATTTTTACCTCCCCAATTTTTATAGTTTAAAAAAGGGCAAACTACCTGGGCGGTCCTCGAATTACTTCGATCGCTCACTTTTGGCCCTCAAATTAATTTTTGAAACAAATCGCCCCTTCAACTTTTAAAAAGGTCACCAATGGCCCTTCCGTCAACTTTTTGGTTAAACATAACGGATTAAGTTTAAAATATATTTTCTTATATATTATCTTTAATTTTATTTTTTATATTTATATATATAATTATTAAATCGCTTATATATAATATTAATTATTAATTTGAAAGGTTAAAAGTAATGATAACCTTCTAATTATTCAATTATTTTTAACACTAGAATTATTTTTATATATATTATCTCTAATCATTAATTATATGTATTATCTCTAATTATTAATTATATACATATAATTATTTTTAAATCGCTTATATGTATTATCTCTAATCATTAATTAATTATATATATATATATAAATAAATAAATTTATATAATTTATAGAATATATATTAAAAAAAATAATTTGAAAGGTTAAAAGTAATGATAACTTTCTAATTACTCAATTATTTTTAACACCAGAATTATTTTTTAAAAAATATATATTATATAAATTAATTAAAGATAATATATATAAATAATATATATATATATTTATATATAAATTATTTTAAACTTTATTTTATATAAATATAGATTAAAATAAATAATATATATATTATATAAAAGATTTAATAATTATATAAATATAAAATTTGATAATATATATAATATTATATATAAACGATTTATTAATTATATATATAAATATAAAATATAAGATTAAAGATAATATATAAAAAAAATAATATTTTAAGTTTAAGCCGTTATGCTTAACTAAAAAGTTGACGGAAGGGCCATTAGTGACCTTTATAAAAGTTGAAGGGGTGATTTGTTTCAAAAATTAATTTGAGGGCCAAAAGTGAGCGATCGAGGTATTTCGAGGGCCGCCCAGGTAATTTGCCCTTTAAAAAAATAACTATTTTTTAAATAATTGAATTTTCAAGAAAATTTAATTTCGGATTTTAATAAAGTTAAGGTGATAATTGACCTAAGTTATAGAAAAAGAATTTTGTCATGCTTAATATATTTATGGTGTTTTATCATTTAATATCACCTTAAATAATAAAATATATTTTTATAAAGAGGAAAATGTTTTTTTATGACTATTAAAATTTTAACTTTAGATTGAATAAGTTATTATGTAAAGGGTTTTAATTAATTAGAAATAAAATCAAAATAATAAATTTTTTACATAAAAATGTTTTTATTTTCATATTAACGAATTTAACAAATTTATTTTGTTAAGTTTTTTATTTTGATTAATTAGTTTAATTAGATTACGTTTTATTAAATAAAATATTTTTGGGTATTACACTAAGTATATCATTTTTTAACTTAGTATTTTCCCATTAAAGTTTATTTTTTAATATTAATTAGTCTTTGATTCCTTTATAGTATGAATAAATAAGATTATTTTCTTTTAAAAATGAATAATAATTTTTTTCCTTTTAGTTATTTTTAGTTATTTTGCTTAACATTTTTGTAGGCAAAATGGAGAGAAACCGTGCAAGTTCAAGAAGGTTGTGGAGGTGGTGGAAAGATCTAGAACATTCTCAGCCTCTTAAAGAACAAATTTAAAAAAAAAAAAAAACAAGGCCTAGAAGGTGGTGGAAAGACCTAAAAGTTTTCCTCCAACCATGAGCCTTGGGCCTTAGGATTTCTCATGAGTTCCCTAAATATATACACCCTTGTGCACTTGCACAAAGTTCAGATTTTATTTTCCTAAGTGTCCATAGGCTGCCAAAAATTCACCCCTTTAATTTTTAAAACATACTCAAACAACCACCAATTATTTAATTGGTCACAAGAGTTGTTTGGGATTTAAGGTTTTCCTTTCTCGAAATCAAGAATGGCCACGTTGTAAGTTATTGTTTTCCTTCTATTTTGCATTTGTCTTTTCTATTATATAATGTAATTGTATGCATACATTATTAGATTATGTTTTAGTTTTCTGCATTTTGTTATGTAAATATGTAGAATAACAATAACATGTAAATAAATAAATAAAAAACAAAAAAAAAAACAGAAAACAAAAATTAAACAAGGACCTTTGATCTAAAACCTTTTTTAAAATCATTAATTAGCGATTTTAAGAATCCTAAAAAATTTAACAAAAAAATATAATATATTTTTTTTATTTGATTTTAATTTTATGTGGTTAGATCTAAGATTTAATTTATATAAATGTTCTTTTTTTATTTTAACAATGTTTCTGAAAAGTTTCATGTTAAATGGGACCCATTTGGATCACCAAATAAATTGTTAGTTAGGATTATGTTGAAAACCGGAAGAATAGCAGGTCTGCTGTTATAGAGACACTTAGGACCCACAACTACACCTAATGTTGACCCGGACTGAGATGATGGACCTATTACTGGTCACATTTCTGCACATGATGTTAACCTAGGACCGAGAGAATGGACCTATTGTTGGTCACATTTCTGCACCTAATTCTAACCAATGACCGAAGACCAATATTTTCCTTACCTGAGGACCGAGTACCGATGACCGATGACCAAAGCTTTCCGCATCTAAGGACCGAGGACTGATGTTTTCTGTACTAGAGGATCAAGGACTGATGTTTTACGTACCCAAGGACTGAGGACCAATGACCGAGAACCGATGACTGATAACCGAGGACCGAGCACCGAGTACCAAGGACTGATTACCAAGCACTGAGCACCAAGCATCGAGGACCAAGAACCGAGGATCAAGGACTAAGGACCGAGCACCGAGGACCAATGATTGAATCTTGATGCACCCGAGGACCAAGGACTAATGTTGCTGACTAGGGACCGACGCTAGTTGCACCTAAGGACCAACCGAGGGTGCAAATTCCAATAGAGATGGGTTCATACCTCGGCTTAAAATCAAGTTTTGGGACCGTAGAGGTTAACCACAGTCCTTGTGCACATTTTTCATATTTTGTGTCTTGTTTAGGTTAGGCTTTTTATTTGGTTTTGTTGATTTTATTTTATGTATGTTTGTGGCTTATGTGATCCTAGGTTAGCATATAAAATATTTTAAAACAATGTAAAGCGTAATTAATTTTAAAAACGTCCAAAGTTAATTAGTAGAGACCCTAGGGGCGTTGTGGGACATTGCATCTAAAAAACTTGTTCCTACATGTAACCAAACGTCAAACACATTTCTCTTAAATTTTCTAATTTTATAAATTATGTGGTGACTCTCTAGTAATGAGGAAATTAAAATTGAAAAATTTTAAAGTATGCCTTGACATAATTCTCATTAAAAAACTCTCAATCTCTTCCAAATTCGACGGGTGGTAAGTTATGAATTTGTCTATAAAACCTCGTTTTTTAACTTAAATTTGTCAAACCTTAAAATTAATTCCCCTCACATTTGACTTTTTCTAAAACATCTTTTTTTAAAAGAGAGATCCCAGAAAAAAATTTCAAATTGTCGACCTTCGACGTAAAAAATTGATAACATATTGCGTGAAGAAATGTAAAAGGGTGAAATAGATCATTTCTTGACGTTCTAAGAAATGAAGTGACAATCAATTTCAATTTGTTTTGTTCTATAGTGTTGAACCAGATTTTTTGCAATACTTATTGCGGCTTGGCTGTCACATGTCATTTGAATATGTCCATTATGAGGCAATCATAATTCTTCAATGATGCGACTATCCAACTTCCTACACAAATTCTAAGCGTAAGAGAACGATAATCGGCTTCGGCACTACTCCGAACGACGACAAATTATTTCTTGCTTCTTCATGTGTCGAGGTTCCCCATACAAATGAACAATATTCGAAGGTGAATTTTTTTTTTTGTTAATAATGTCCCCTGGCCCAATCGGCATCTGTGAACATATTGATGGACTCGTCGTATTTACTTGTGCATATAAGGTATTTTTCGGAAAACTTTTTAGGTACCTTATAATTCTAAGAACTGTGTTCAATTTTTTTTTCAGTGTTTAGCCTAATAAACAAATACGGCCGACAAAATGATTCTTCATCTATATATAAATCTTCCTTAAACTCATAAGTCACAACCTTGCCGTAACCATGTTAGATTCATATTTGAGTTCCACTCATAACAATGTTACAACAAGTCATGATATGAAATGAGAACAGGAACCTGTCATTTTGATATCTCGACAAGAACAGAGTCAGGATTGATTTGAAAAATATTAAAAAATTAATCAAAATATTTAAAATTAAAAAATTAAATTTAAATATATTAAACTTTCTTAAGCCTATAACAGTTAAAGTAAAAAAAAAAACTAAAACACAATATTGTTTCTTTATCCGCATAAAAGTCTCAACACAGTTAGGCTGTGTCGTGCCAAGTGAGACGTCGAAATCTAGCCACATGTAGTTCTAGAGCCATGAGATGGCCATAATACTAGGTTACTTATATTAAGTTGGTCACTTGTGATTAAAGTCTTAATCTTTAATATGGGTGATTGAAAATACAAGTCTTAGTGTTTAGTCAAAATACAAGTTTGAGTGTTTAGTCACCCATAGTTCTAGATCGCCATAATACCATGTTATTTATATTAAGTTGGTCTCTTGTAATTAATGTTCTCATTTTTAATATAGATGGTTGAAAATACAAGTTTGAGTGTTCTAGTCACACATACTTCTAAAAACCACGAGATGGTCATAATAATAGGTTACTTATATTAAGTTGGTCACTTGTGATTAAAGTTTAACTTAGTTTTTAATATAGATGGTTGAAAATAGTGTATAAGATTGCTCAATTTGAACAAATCCTTATTCATACGCTTGTATATTTTATATGATCTTAATAAAATAAGTATATGGGGAGAGATCTTGTGAATCGAAGGTTTTGTACCTTACACCTGATGAGTTACTATGATCTTTATTGAAAGAGAATAAGTAATCCGCCTCCATATTTAAACTAAATTTGGTTGAAATTATTTTTAAAAAGATATTGATATAAGAGTAATTTATTTTATTTATTTTATTATTTTTGTTTTAATTAAGGAGAACTTAATGACACTAAAATTATGGTCTCCCGTATCAACATAAAGCGAACCCGTAACATTTTGGTCTCTTAAGACATAATACTAATTTATTTATTTTTTGATTAATTAGATTACTTAATTTATTAATTAAAATATATATATATTTTTATAAAAAAAATATATTATCATTATATATTAATAACTTTATAGAAATTATTACCATACAAATTTAAATAATCCAATACTTATTCAAATAAACTTATAATAAAACTCCGAACTTAATCTTCATTTAAAAAAAAAATCAACTATAACATCATTTCATTTTAATTACTTTATTATTAATCAAAACATTCAATTCTTTAGTAAAAGTATTAAAATAATTTTTTTTATTAATATATATATATATATATATATATAAATTATTTTATTATTAAGTAATTTTATCAAAAAAATAAAAAAATAAATAAACATCCATTAAATCACTGTCAATGAACATTTTTAAAATAAATTAATTTTTTTTTAAAATAATCTCACCTCATTATTTACCTTCACTTAATTAGAATCGAACTTATAATTTTTTGTTTTTTAAAAGTAACTCTTTCTACTTGAGTTAAACAGTGTTATTTATTGTGTTAAATTTATTATAAACTTTGAAGAGATTAAAATAATATTCATTACGTTCTTTTAACAATCTCTTCTTTATATAATTATTTCTAAATACTTTATGGTTCTCATTACCCTAATCACTTGGGATTAATTTGTTAGCCAACTTATTAATCACGACCTAATCTCATTTATAGTGATGGGTTATTTGATAACCTTGGAATTGAGAGTAATTCTGATAATTAGTTAGGTAGACCATTTAGATTAAGAATTGAATTAAAATTAAAATTTTAATTGAATTTAAATAAATGTAATTTTATAATTTCAATTTACTCTTTTTAATTAAAAATTGTAATTTAAATATTTTTTATATTTCTCTAAACAAAATATCTTATAATTTATCATTTATAACACAATTACATGTTTAATTAATAAATTTCTTTTTTTAATTAGAATGTTAAAATGCTGAACTGATATAATAATATATATATATAATATAATATATATATATATAATATAATCTATAAATATATATAATATAAACTAAGTCCTATTTTTTTTTTTTTTTTACCTCCTTATCCCGACAATAAATTGAGTTCGTATAGATATTTTAGACGTCTCTATTGAAATAGCCTTTTTGGCTATATTTTCCATTTCATAAAGTATTCGACCCTGTTTACAACACTAACCCAATATCCGGGATCCTTTCCTTGAACCCATACGTGTTTCTGCAGGTCTTAGTAACTGGTTTGTCTGAAAATATAAGTACCTATATTTTTCCACCACGACGTGCATTTCGAGTCATTCCTCGTCGACCTACTTCTATTTGTCTAGATGTGATCCAAAGTGGGTTCAAGTGTCTTGACACCATATTTATCAAAAATATATATATATATATATAATTACCTCGAAAAGATATTCTTTATTATTATTATATAATATATATATATTAATTTAACATTTTAAACCAATATATATATTTTTTAATTAAAAAGTTTAAATGTCAAACCAATATTTTTTTTGAATTTAAAAAGTTAATATATGGAATCGATAATCTCTTGACGCCCCGAATGATTTAGGTTTTTCTAACCAAGCCTTGACTTGCCTAAAAAGAGGAAGATAGATTCCTATTGAGCATTGAAAGGAATATCTCCGAAACCAACCCCACATGCGCGAAAACAATGAGGGATTAGCTCAAGGAGTACTAAAAAAGGTGCTAACGGCCTTTAGGAAAGTGGTTCAGGTAGCTCAGCTGGTTAGAGCAAAGGACTGAAAATCCTTGTGTCAGTGGTTCGAATCCACTTCTAAGCGGACGAAGGGTCCAAAGGACACGTAGCCTACGCGCGCCGGATTTAGAATAGAATAAAAAAAAGTGAAAGAAAGAATTTAGAATGTTAACATTTTTATCTTAATGAGAATCAATCTGGGACAATACTCTTACGATTTGACTTGTTATAATAAGTTGGGTCAAATTAATATTTTAATAATATAAATAATATGTATTAAAACATATTTTATTATATATTTTTCAACATAAAAGTTGGAATTAATTACAATTTCATAATTTTTTTAAACATTATAAATTGAATTATTCAATGTAAAATTAACATTAAATTTCAATTTCAATTTATCCAATGGATATTTAAATTTTCACAAAATAGTACCATTTATAAATTGTTTTTATATTGAGATTCGAACTAAAAACAAAAAATAGGCACACTTTGAGAATGTGAGAATGTGAAGCCTTAATTATGTAAAACATCTTTACTGTTCAACATTTTCTTATCTTGAAATGCAATGTTTTGTACTATCTTCCTTCCTTTCTGTAATATAAAGAGGGGTGGAGAAATTATGTGAATAATTCATTAACCCGACAAACCGAATTTTATAACTGTATACTACTAATCTTAAATTTGCTTAAATTTGATTCTAAAATAATTAATTTAATTTTAAATTCACAGAAGGCCCTACAAAAATAAATAGTTTGAAACAAATATATTACCAATATTTGAACCAAGGACTTCATATAAACTATTATAACATTTAACTAATTAAAATAATTTTTTTTTTATATAATAAATAATTATTAATATTTTTAATATAAAATAAAATACAACAAATAAAAGAAATGGGTTTTTTTTTGCCTAAGACCAAAAGGAACGGTCCTCTAAATTACCGATTAAATTAAAATTATTTTTAATCTAATTAATTATTCAGATGTATATTTATTCTTTGGAAAATAAGTATAAAAAGCACTAATCTAACTTATATCTAAATCAACCAATAGGTTTGAACTTTGAAGGAACAGTGTTACGAGAATTAATTGAATTTAGAATAATTTAATACATATTTTTGTTGAAAATTTAAACACAAACACTCCTACTATCAAATTCATTGATCATATTAAGGTTTACAAAAAAATGTTATCATGGTTAGGGTTTGATTAGTTCTTCATCTCCCGATTTCGTATTACTCTTGACGTGACTTTTGTTGATTTCCTGATTTGACAAGGAATATAGAATCAAAACTGCACTTTAATCTTCCACTCTACCAGTAGAATTAGTGTTTTAGCAACTAACATTGGCGACGGAGAAGTTATGCCGTGGTTAATAAATAATATTATCGTCGTCGACTAAACCGACGTGGTTAATAAAAAAATATCAGTCACGGCGAAGTTACGTCGTGGTTAATAAAAAATATCAGTCACGGCTTTCGTTGTCGGTGTCGTCGCAAATAGTATGACTTTCCCGCCTCTCTCCCACCATTATTATCAGTGACAGTTTTCGATGTGAACGTCGTTGCTAAAATTCAGGTTTCCCGCCCTCTCCCCGCCATTTTTAAAAAGAATATTAGTCACGTCAATAGCATAATGTCGTGGCTAATAATCTATAATACCATCCACGACATTATGCTATCGTTGTGGCTAATATTCTAAAACTATTAGGGACGGCAATAGCATAATGTTGTGGCTGATAATCTATAATAAAATCTACGACATTATGTTATTTTCGTCCCTAATAGTCTTTAGACGATCAACGACCTACCACAAATGTCGTCGCTGACAGTCTTTCCCAAATAAGTTTCATGGCCTTTAAATAGCACGCTCCTCTCTCGTTTCGATTTAAGGAATTTGAGATTTCCTTTTGTGTGAAAAGTGAAACTATTGATTTCCTTCTAACTAATTTTCAATCGGGCTCTTTTCAATTTCTTCTCTCATATCTCCATCTTCAATTGGTTATAAGAAAATTGAAGATGAAGATTTCTCATAAGAGCCCGATTGTTTATTAGTTAGAAGCACATTGGTTGAAGATAACAAGGAGAAACCAATTTCTGCAGTCACTAAGCACGCTCCTCTTTCGCTTCTCCTTAAGGAATTTTCTCAATGATCATCAATCTCTTTTGGGAAATCTCCATCTTCAATTGGTTAGAATGAAAATGAAGATGGAGATTTCCCAGGAGCGCCTGATTGTCAATTTTCTATTCAAGTCGTCCATCAATGTGGTTTATTTAATTATTGGATTATATATTATCGACATATAAAGTTCTTCCTTCACTACTTAGATCACCATAGTTTTTGAGTTTCTAATGGCTCTTCATAAGTTATCACATTCGTGTTTAGTGGTTTGATTTTGAGGAAAAATGTTGAAGAAGGTGGTGTTACACGTTTGGAGGTTGATTCTTTTACTAATAAAACATATATGATGTGATGTAGTAATATTTCAATCAAGTGTTTAATTATGATTCCAAAATAAATAATTGAGGATTGTGAGGTGTACTAGTAACATTTGATATTGAAATATTCAACAAAACTCTTCTATTTTAAATTTGAAGTATTTAGTTTAACTTATTCATATTTTCCAGTCTTCCATAAATTTCAATTTTTAAAACAATCAATCAATTACATTTTCATTAACTTATCATTAGACTTTATGGGTATATAAAAAACGTATATAATTATAGTTGGTTTTACCATAAAGCGACGTTAATAAAGAGTATTAGCGTTGACATTAATATGTGGGAGTTTCTGCTGAATTCCAAACGTTCTTCAAAAGGAGTGTCATCGTCGGCGTTACCCTTACGCCGACGTTAATATGTGGGAGTTTCTGCCAAATTCAAAATGTTTTTCAGAAAGGAGTATCAGTGTCCCCGTTACCCTAACAAAGGCGTTAATATATTGTATTATTAGCGTCAGATTTAGGGAACGTCGACGCTAATATTCATTTAATTAATATTAACGTCGACACACGATAACACCGACGTTGATGCTTATATTAAAACTTCAATCCTTCTTCTTTTTTCATTCTTTCTTCTCCGCTGCGATTCTCCCCCTCTCACTCGTGCGCACGCTTTCTTCAGTCTTTCGTCCGTTCACCATTCATCATGCCGCCTACATTCAGTCGTTCGTCCAACTGCTTGTGTTCGTACATCGTCCAAAGCATTTCAAAGCGTGTATGTTTCTATCTCCGATCCTTTCGATTGTATAATTTATGTTGTAGTTTATACATATATGGATACATATTTCGTTTTCTATTTGTTGTTTTGTCTGAAATCTTCTCTTGTTTGATTCCTTGCTTGTGGAGATCGAGTTGTAATCTCTAGCTATATGATTTTTTGGATTATGATGTTGATATTATTGAATTAGGTTTGAATATTTGATATATTTGATTAGTTGTTTGATTTTGGTTGTTTTATTTTGTTTGATTTAAGTTGTTTGATTTTGGTTGATTTAGGTTGTTTGATAATTAGGTTGTTTGATAAGTATTATTGATAGATTTAGGTTTGATTTTGGTTAATAGATATTATTGATATATTTATGTTTGATTTAGATTGATAGATATTATTGATACATTTTAGGTTTTATTTATGTTTGATTTAGGTTTGATTTATTGATAGATTTAGATTGATATTATTGATTTAGGTTTGAATGTTTAATCTATTTGATAAGTTGTTTGATTTAGGTTGTTTGATTTAGGTTGTTTGATTTAGGTTGTTTATAGGTATTATTGATAGATTTAGGTTTAATTTTGGTTATATATATTATTGATAGATTTATGTTTGATTTAGGTTGATAGATATTATTGATAATGTTTGTTGATAGAATGTCGTTGTTCTTTATTTTCAGTTTTATCGGTTGGAATCAAATAAGTATTCGACATTTACTCTTCGTCGACATTCTCTATTTGATAAATTCTAAAATTTGTCTATGTTTTTTATTATTAGGGTTGCATATTTAGATAAATGACTTACTTGGATTATTAGGGTTATATGTTTAGAGTAATAACTTACTTGGATTATTAGGGTTGCATATTTAGTATGTTAATTAATTGATTATATGTTGCTAGTAATAAAATAGGTAGATGTTAATCCTAGTTAAATGGAAGTCCCCGATAAAAGTTGGATGACTTTACGCCGATATGATCCAAATTGTATTCAAGGGGTTGAAATATTTATAGACTTCGCGATTAGGTTTACTAATAAAAATTCGATTATTTGTCCCTGTGTAAAGTGTGCAAATCGAACTTATGAGAATAGAACAGTGGTGAGAGATTATCAAATTGCGATTAGAATTCATCAAAATTATAATTTTTTGTATTGTCATGGAGAAACGAGATCTTCAAATGAAAGGGATGATGAGAAGGAGTAGGAAATAATGTCATTAATGAGAAGTAGTGGGGACAAGCGATGTCACCCTTATTCATGTATGTGTTCTAACTGTAATAGGCGTCCAATTTTCGATTTGTTTTAAAACGCATTGTATTCCGTTGTAAGATAAACATTAACAACTCAAAAAGGAAAATAATATAAGAAACAATTTAGTTTAGGTCCTTCATTGTTCATTTGCACAATTGTTCTGGCCTGCTTTTGTGTTGTTTTCTTCATAAAACTCCCCAGATTGTTAGCCTTCTTAAGTGAGCTTACTTACATCGCAGATAGCACTTGAATCTCTTAATCTTCGCGGCTAAAGATCTTATATATGTATAATAAAGACTAAATGACAATAACTTTGTTATGTTATGCATTTTAATTTTCCCTTTTATTTTCAAACATATTTTAGAACGTACTTTTGGATACCTATCTCATCTATATGCATACATGTATTTATCATATATAGTTGTCACGTAATGTAAAAGACTTCACGATGTGGCTTTGTTTCTCGATTGGACGAGACGATGCAATGACTTGGTAGAACTAGATTTTTGGATTTTTGATTTAAAGTTGACGTGGCTTAAGAGAAGAGCTTGTCCTCCAACAAGGAAAGTTCTTAGACCGTCGATGCAAGTGGTGCTCCTCAATTTGGACGTTTATCATCTCTACTATTTTAAAATCCTTCATTTTTAAATGTAAGGGATATTTGAAAAGAAGAGGGGTTAGTCCAGGTTTTTTCTTAAGTTTTCCTCAACTCACAAATCACACAGAGCCTTAAAGGCGGGTAGAGATCTTCATTCCAGATTGAAGAATCTTAGCACGTAAATATATAGGTGTATAGGTGATGTCGCACAATGCACATCGTATACTACCTGAACATAAATAAGATCCTAGAGCTCATGCACATCGAAGAAGACAAAAATCTGGGTCTTTAATACCCGTGTAAGTGTAAAATATAATCTTTCAAAAAAATGGATGGCCAAAATATTATTTTCAAGTTAAGCATAAAAAAATTCCCAGTTAAGTCGCTAGAAAACTGTACGCGTTTAAAAATGTCTGCTCCGAAAAAGCATTTTTTTTACTTTTAAGAAATACATATAAAATATAAATATCTCTTTAAAAATTTTAAAATAAAATTAATCAAATCGGGTAATTGTTTAAAAATTATTTTGTGACTAAAGAGTCGACACCTAATTTTTTTTACAAAATTAAGAAAAATAAATAAATTATTGGCGCGTAAAACAATAACGCCTTTGAAAAGAGATTCTTTAGGAATTCGGTGTTTGTTTACACGTGAAAAATGACTTTGACGCTATGTCTCACATGCTCATTAGAAACTGTCTCTACCTCTAATATTTTGGCCATTTACAAAAATATTTTACACTTATTTTATCCGTTTATTTGTCATTTCCCGATCTAAAATATATAGCTTATACCTTAATATTAAATAATAATAATAATAATAATAAATAAATAAACTGGGAAATGAAATGAGAAAATAAAAGGAAATTAATTTATTATATTTATAAATTAATTTTATAATTATAAATAAATCAACCCAAAATTTTGTTTTTAGTTTTTATAAAATGGTTAAAGATATTTAAATTTTAAAATGAAATAAAACTGAAACAACCCTTTTTCAATCTTAAAATTAAAATTTAAATATTTTCAATATAAAGTTAATTAATAAATTTAATTCAGAAAAATAAAATAAAAAACTTTAGTAGTGAATTTTAATTAACAATTAAATTTAAAAAAATTAAAGGTAAATGAAATAACTCAAATTAAAATAAAAAAATTGAAATTTATAAATAAAATTAAGATATGACAAAATGAGAGTTGAGTTTACAGTGAGTTTAAGTTCTTTTCACAGATAAGAAACTCTCAAACAACATGACATACACACGAAAATGAAAAAAAAAAATTGTAGATATGATTTATGCCCTTTTTTTTTATCTTCCTCCTCCTTTTTCTTCTCTTTCTGACTATACTTGGGTATATGATATATATGTGGTCTCTTGCAAATATATTTGCACACTATTAGGTTTGCCCTATCATTTAGGATTTTGTGGCTATAAATAATTTTTTTTTTTATTTCTAATCATTTTTCTTAATCCTTGTAAAAAAAATATAATATTTAATAATTTTATTTATCTTATTTTGCACAAACAAACTAATATTAATTTATATATATTTGTTTATTTATTTTAGCATATAAAATAAAATAACATTTTTAATAATAAATTAAATCATTTAAAATCAACCTATTTATAAAATTATTATTTATTTTATTTGCAAGATACAATATTATTCCCTTAAGAGTAATTTTATGTTTTCAAACAAAAATAATTTGGTAGGCTCCTGATTTATTTAAAAATATAAATTTATAGAAACAAAAATGAGTGTCTACATACCAATATCTTTTATTTTCTAAATTTCTCAAGAAAAAAATTAGGTAGCAACTCTTATTGAGCAAAAGTTATGTCTAATTTTGCTAAGTCTTATTTTTTATTCCTCGTCTCATACTTAGGCGAGTGACTTTCGAAAGAGTCGTTTCTTCTCCTCATTTAAAAGATTTGAGAAGATGGTAAACTATGAGACTTAACAAATATTGACAAACTAAAATTGAGTTCTAGTTTATAGTCTGATTGGTTTCTCATCTCTTTTACGAGATTCGAGAGGAATGTATGTATTGAAGTATAAATTATCTGTTGGAATTAAGCTAATTCCATTAATGAATGGAAATAAGATTGTAAATAAATAAAATCAAATAAAATTCACACAAATTCAAACGTGAATTAACGGTGAATTTAATTCAAATTATAATTAAATATTAATTGTTTAATTAATATTTAATGCCTAATTAGAAAATTAAAACATAATGTTAGGATAAACATTTAGCTTTAATTGGCCTATTGGCTAACGTATGGACTCTTCAATTAACCAGCATTAGCATTGAATGTCTAACATTGCATTTCTGCAAATCAACGTATAGGTTATGGATTAATTAACAAATGAATGAGCAATATTTATTGCTAATAAACGTTTGGATGGTTTTATTTACGGGTTTAATTCTCAGCAATATATACCCATTCATTATTCATTTTACATATACTTCATTCTTCATCTTTCTCACTCTAGAATTTCAAAAGCCTTCTTCTTGTTTTGTGAGTGTTCTTCGAGTTCTTCGCTCGATATTTTCCGTTGAAACCCGGTGATAGTTCAGGTACTTTATCAAGCTCGTTGTGTAGTGATTCCGGTGCTGAATCACTACTAGATTCGTTGTACCCTGGGAGACAGCCATCTGTGACAAGCTCTAGCACACGGGGAGACGGTGGAACTGTTTTAAGGGAAATGTGTTTAACACATGCCTCGAATCAACCATCAAATACGGTGATATTGTTCTTCGTATATCTTATTTTATTTCATTTATTTGTAACATCATTTTATATATATTTCTGTAATTTATTTCAAGACAAGATATCTAGCAATCTTAAAACAGTTTCTTTGTGCTAAGCTATTTAAGAGCTTGCACCATCGAATATATTTTTTTGTCTTTGATGTTTCAGAAATACGAGTCGCGGTGTTGCGGAAGAGATGATGTTCATTTCGAAAAAATGAAAAAGATTCATCTTAAGGAATCAACAAATAAAGATAAGTCTTTATTGCATATAAATATGTTTGATTATTAACACATATGTTCTTGTGCTATTAAAGTTTAGTTTTATAAGCTAATATATTTTGATATGAAAATTTTCTCAAGAAACATTAATTTGTATATTCATTATATAAATGTTATATAGAAAATAAATTAGAACACAATAATTTAATTTGTTCTAGTCTTATTTAAAGATTTGTTTGGTTATTAAAATTATTAATAATAATGAATGAAAATAAGAAAGTAACTAATATGTTAGCTTTCAATTTTTATAAAATTTATGGTGTTAAAATTAATTATAATTGAAACATATGGTTTCAGTTTTAAAATAATTAATTATAATATATACCTTCTTTTTAATTAAACAATATAATTAATAAGAATATGGTAGGATGATTTAATAAATAAAGAGGGATGATATCTTTATTTATACATTGTTTTATATATTTTATTTTATTATGGTAATAAGTTATGGTTTTAAATGTGTATATATTCATTGTTTGACAGAGTTTAAGTCAAAAAGAAGAGAAAATTAAGTTTCTCTAAAAAGAAGACAAAATGTCGTAAACAGTAATATAACATTGAAAGAGTGCATTGCGCAGTGGTTCAAAGTTTAGACGCAATGATGCGTGGAGGAAAAGAGGTCATGTGTTCGAATCCAGCTGATGAGATGATTTCTTTTGTAGAAATCAGATTTGTTAAAATGACAGTGGTCATTGATGTTAAAAACCATTCCAAATTCTTGTGTAGAAATTATGAGTTGAATGGGGGTAGTCAATGATTTCTTTATAGAAATCGGACTAGTTAAAATGACTTTAGTCGTCATTGATATTGAAACCATTCAAATTTCTTGTGTAGAAATTATGAGATGAATGGGATAGTCAATGATTTCTTTGTAGAAATCAGACTTGTTAAAGGTATTGATGTTGAAACCATTCCAATTTCTTGTAAAAATTATGAGATGAATGGATAGTCAATGATTTCTTGGTAAAAATCAGACTCCTTAAAATGACTCTATCCATTGATGTTGAAATTCAGACTTGAGTCTTGATGTGAAAATCATTATAATTTTCTTGTGTAAAAATTATGAGATTAATAGGTTGATGATGATTTTTATAATATAAATATATAATATTAAATTTTGAAATCATTATAATTTCTTATATAGAAATTATGAAATGAATTGGGTATCCTAACGATTTCTAATGTAGAAATTTAATTTGTCAAAATAATGTTGTCATTAATATTTTGAGACATTTTAATTTCTTGAGATTAAATAAGTTGTTTGTTTTAGAACTTATTCTAATCATGCATTTAAAGAGACACGACTATGGAAATTAGTCTCGGTGAGAATAATCTACTCAGATTTATTTTGATCATGCATAGTCGTTTCACGTCGATTATTGTTCAAAACATGGCAATGTAAGTGCTTCGATTAAGATATGAAATATATTTTTAGTTATATTTAATTTGATTATGTGCTAATTGATTATTAATATAAATCATGCATATTAGCTAATAATATGATGGTTCATGTTATTCATAATAAGTATGATTATCTAGAAATTTTTATATATATATAAATTAAGATTTATTTTCTATCTATTTTTATTTTAATAGATAATTTTGAAATTTGTCACAAATCATGTGTTCTTTGATTGACAAAGATTTGTTATAGAATGTTAAAGGTCATCTAATTAATTAAGAAACGAATAATTGATGACTTGAATATTTATTTATATAATTAGTTAGTTTTATATTTGATTAAAAATAAATGATCAACATTCTAATTAATTATCATATATTTTAAATGATATTTTTAATGATAAATGAAGTTGTATATATATTTGTTTAATAATATATATGACATATTATTTATCTGATTACGTGTCTATTTTATTGACTATATATATTATAGTTGTTTTGTCATCGTGGTGACTAAAATAAAAGAAGCAATAATATATAATATCATATATATAGATATATTAATTTTGGTTTAATATAAGATACTTGATATACATTGTCCAATTGCATCATTAAGACTTACTTAATTTGATAATTTTGAAATCAAATAATTACAAGCAAAGTCTTCTTTGATTTGAGAATAATGTGGCAAACGTGCCGATATTACGAGATGCAAACGTGCAACCGGAAATAAATGTTTAAGCGACTTCGGTCAAAGGTGCTTGAAACAATATGATTTATTTTGTAGAAATCATGTGATATGGTGAATATTTATTTGATTAAATATTCTAATTTCTTTTATAGAAATTAAGTGTTGAAATAAATATTTTAATTGATTAAATATTTTTAATTTCTTATGTAGAGATTATGTGAAGAATGATTTATAAATGAATAAACATTTTAATATCTTGTATAGAAATTATGATTTATTCAATTAAATATTTATAATATAGTTATCTTATTCAATGTATGATAAGTATAACAAAAGAAATTTGTAAAAGAATTGTGTGACAATTTCTTGATTAGAAAATCATTGATTTAAATCATACAAATGTGTGTGATTTAAAAAAGGATACCAATACGAATGTGGGGGCAAATATTTTTATTGATTATAATACAAAAATAATTGTGTATATTATGATAAATAAAAAGATAATTCATTGTTAGAGAAATATTATCTCTATAAAAGATAAAGTTGCGCAACTTTACAAAAAGAAAGAAAATAACAAGAAATTGTCTTGTTTATATTTGCTGAGTTGGTGCTCAAATTGATATTTAAAATTTGAGGATTTTGAAATCAAGAAACGTGTCATATTTTGACATTACTTTCATAAAAATTTTGAAGAATCAATGTCTTCAAAAAGATTTTATGAAATAAATGAAAAGGAAAGTTTATAAAGTCTTGATATGACTTATAATAAATTTTATAATAATGATATGAAAATTTGATCATACTTTTATTAAAAAGTGGATGTGACAATTATATACATATCATGAAGACAATGAAAATTATTTCATTATGTGTCTTTTGTACGATATTTTATCATTGAAAATTACGATAAAAATGATAAAATCCATTAAGGATATGAATTGCACTAAACGAAATATCATGTTGCTATCAAATGATATGTTGATATTATTAAATGAAAGAGTTGACGTCTAAAAGTGAATATGTTTACACTTAGAAGTGCAATCTACGTATGGAAATCTTCTAAGAAACTTATGATGGATAGATTAAACGTTATAATCTATATTTTTGACTTATGTCGAAAAATAAAATATTTTTATGTAAAATATATAATCGTTTACACGAAGGCAGAATAGTTCAAAGACATTTTGTCTACTAGTTAGCCAAGTAAACAATATTTTCATAAAAAAATTAAATGATAAGCATGTACGAATGACTATGCTTCTTAATAGAAGATGTTCCAAGGTTAACTAAGAATGTACCAACATTAATTTCTAATTATTGTGATAGTAATTAGAAATTGGACAAGCTTAGAGTCAGTGACAAGTCTAGACATACACGTCTTAGACATAATGTCATTAGACTATACTCTCTAATGGAGTTATCAAATTTGACTATGTAAGTCAAAGATAACATTGTGGATCCACTAATCAGATTATTTAATAGAGAGATAATTTGAAGTCTTTTGAGACATTAGTCTACTATAAGTTGGTATGAAGGAAAACCCAATCTATGCAGACTAGAGATCCCAAGAACTAGGTTCAATGGGACAACCTAATTGTACTGACTTGGAAATTTATTGTTGAGGATTAATCCTATAACGAAACAATAATATTTTGACGAGGATAAGTATTTTTAATGATTATTTGTGAGCAAAGAGATCACCTATGTGAGGGAGAAGTGGGGCCGCTTCGAAAGAATTGCACGGCTCAATTCTAGACCCTCTCACAGAACCAGGCGCGTGTTCCATGGCCAAAATGGACACAACCATGAGAGCTTGACATGTATTAGGGAGAATTCTATGTGAAAGTGTGTAATCGTTTACACAAAAGGCAGAATAGTTCATGGATATCGAGTCTACTAATTAGCTAGTAAAGTTATATGCTTTCACAAGGGAAGGTTCAAAGGGTTACACTTACCTATCCTATGTAGAATTCAACTGTTAAACCTTTCACCGGGTTAATCTTTCAATTTCTATTAATGTGGGGGATTGTTGGAATTAAGCTAATTCCATTAATGAATGGAAATAAGATTGTAAATAAATAAAATCAAATAAAATTCACACAAATTCAAACGTGAATTAACGGTGAATTTAATCCAAATTATAATTAAATATTAATTGTTTAATTAATATTTAATGCCTAATTAGAAAATTAAAGCATAATGTTAGGATAAACATTTAGCTTTAATTGGCCTATTGGCTAACGTATGGACTTTTCAATTAACCAGCATTAGCATGGAATGTCTAACATTGCATTTCTGCAAATTAATGTATAGGTTGATGTTAATTAGTTATGGATTAATTAACAAATGAATGAGCAATATTTATTGTTAATAAACGTTTGGATGGTTTTATTTACGGGTTTAATTCTCAGCAATATATACCCATTCATTATTCATTTTACATATACTTCATTCTTCATCTTTCTCACTCTAGAATTTCAAAAGTCTTCTTCTTGTTTTGTGAGTGTTCTTCGAGTTCTTCGCTCGATATTTTCCGTTGAAACCCGGTGATAGTTCATGTACTTTATCAAGCTCGTTGTGTAGTGATTCCGGTGCTGAATCACTACTAGATTCGTTTTATACTGGGAGACAGCCATCTGTGACAAGCTCTAGCACACGGGGAGACGGTGGAACTGTTTTAAGGGAAATGTGTTTAACACATGCCTCGAATCAACCATCAAATACGGTGATATTGTTCTTCGTATATCTTATTTTATTTCATTTATTTGTAACATCATTTTATATATATTTCTGTAATTTATTTCAAGACAAGATATCTAACATTATCGAGTTCGAACATTTTTTAAAAGTCGGTTTTAAATGATGTACAACAAAAAAACATTACACGATGAATTTTACACTAGGATATAATTCATAATCACCGGATTCAAAGAAAATTGACGAGATTCGAGGGAGAGTGAGATAGATGATATATTTATGATTTTGAAAGAAATTATTTTATATTTTTTAAAAGATAAATTATTAAAAAAAATCATTTATTGATCTAATAGTTTATATTGTTTGTTTCTTATTTGCCTTACATTTCCTTTCCTCTTAAAGGAATTGTTTGTCAACATTAGTTAAGACATTTACTTTTCAATACTTATACTACATATTTCAATTGTTAGTTATAATATTAAATTATCACTAACCCTTTATAGCAATAAAGTCGGCTATCTTACCATAGAAAATTAACTATTTTCTTTGCCTATTGTTATTAAAGGCATTAATATTAAGTAATCAATTAAGAAATTAATTATTCACTTGGATAAAATTTGAGTCGTGAACCCTAAAATTTCAACACATCATTGTGTTCTTCAATCCCATAATGAGAGTAGTATATAATGTTCTTGTCTTTCTTTTCTTCTCTAAAATATTGAACTTTTGAGAGTAAAATTGATAATATTATTCAATTTATTGATAATATTATTTATAATCTTTCTTTCCTTTCACAATACTTAACATTTAACTATATGAAAAATATGTATATGCATGCAGTTATATTTAGGCGCATATCCATTTGAAAAATTCTAGGAAAGGTGAAAAGTAGAAATGATTAAGTCTAATTTAGAAGATTCTAGAAAAAGAGACTTAGTCAAAATTAAAAAAAAAAAGACTAAGTCTAAACTTTGAAAATTCTAAAAAGAGAAAGAGTCAAGAAAAACTATGTCCAACTTTGGAAAATTTTAGAAAATTTTAAAAGAGAAAACTCAAGAAAGTCTAGAAATCAAAAGAGAAAAGTCTAATCTAACTAGTTCTTGATCAAGAGAGACACATGAGACACAAAGACGATCAAGAGAGACGCAAAGCATGATCAAGAAAGACGAAAAGACTTGAAGATTCGAAGACTTAGACTAGATTTCTTTATGATTAAAATGTAAATCTCTTTATGAAGATACATGAGCGATATTTTAACGAAAGAATGAAGGGTATGTTTGAGAATGTTTACATTTTATCCACAAATATAGGAAAATCAATTTAATTCTAGGGATGAGAATCTATTACGTGTTAGGGAGTATGTGCATACAAGCAACGCATTGCTTGTTTTTATTTGATAAGGGGTTCAAACTCACTTCGTTCTCTTGAATATAACATATTTATATTCGTCATAGTTCGCAATTACTAACTAACTGAGAAGGTTCAATGAGTCAATTCATCTAAGGCTAGACGATCTTCGGGATACGCTGATACAATTGGGACAACAGTTTGAGGACTTCATAGCATCGAAACTTATGCTACAATCGAACCCCAGACTGAAGAGCTTGTGACAAGAAAGAGAAAGGGAATGCATGGAATTCATGGACGGTTGGAAAACTACAGAAAGGTCTATTCAAAATAGGAACCAGGCAAGCATGTCAAACCCAATGATAGGATGCTCATCAAGACAACATGTTTAGCTTAAACAGGGTCAACAATCATCACAAACAAGGAGTGCCACTACTGCTCCACCTCATAAAATATTTGATGACTTGGGGATTCCATTGTCAAAGGCCTTAAGAGACATGTTTTAGAAGAAGTTGATCCAAATGTGAACACCAGAACCCGTGAGAGAAGTAATGGACAAGTTAGCAAATGAGTGGTGCGAATATCACTAGGCTAGATGGCACTCCATTGATTTTTGTTTCGCTCTTAAACATAAGATTCAAGATCTAATTGACAATGAGATCATCCTAGTGCCGAAAGCTAAAACTAACTAATAACAGTTTAAAGTAGACCATCTATTTTCAATTGATTTAATTCTTGAGGATAATGTTTTCTCTAACAATTTGAATAATATTTTTTATAATGAAGTAATAATTTCTAATTTTACAACCTTGGACAAAATGTCTGAGTCATAACTAATTCATAACATGAAACATTACTTAGAAAATTGAGGAGGGTTTGTCTACTACATAAGAAACAATTTAAATCTTAACATTGGAAAAGATCTTCAAATTGTTTTAATTGAAGAAAGTTTAAATGATTTAAAATCTAACTAAAGTTAAAAAAAACAAAGATGTTTTCTTAGTTTTTGTAATTATGGCAGGTACTACCCTCAAACGAACGATGTAGTTGAAGCAGAAAACAAGAACGTCATCACAATCATCAAGAAGATGACTTAAACGTATAAGGATTGACACAAGAAACTATCATATGCCCTTTGAGGCTATAGAGCAACCATTCGGACGTCAACGGGAAAAACATCATTCGCATTGGTCTACAGAATGGATGTAGTGCAACCTATTGAAACCAATGTCTCTACTTTAAGAGTTCTACTCGAGACACAGATAGTGGAAAAAGAATGGTGTAAGTCACGGTATAATCAACTAGCTCTTATAAAAGAAAAAAGGTTAAACGTGTTATGTCACACGCAAGAGTATTAGAAACGAATGACCAGAGCTTTCAACAAGAAGGTAAAACTTAGGAACATTCAAAAAGGTGATCTAGTCATAAAGAAAAACTTACGGATACTGGACCACAGAGGGAAATTCCAATCACCATGGGAAGAACTCTACCTCGACAAGGAGGTATTTTCAAGTGGCGCCACACGACTGACCATCATACACGGAGAAGAACTCTCAACACTCTTCAACATCGACATGCTCAAAAGATACTTCCTTCAGACCATGTGTGATGAAATTTATTCACGAAATACTAAGGTCCATAACTCACAAGTTAGGAACTACGTTCGAACCTAATTTCTCCTTGTTATGAGAGTACGTAGGCAGCCTGTCATGGGTGCGGTCCCACTAAATTTCTATTACCATATAAAATAATCCATTCAATCTATTTACAATCAAAGTTCATAACTCACAAGTTACGAACTACATTCGGACATGATCTCTCCTTTTTATGAGAGTACGTAGGCAGCCTGGCATGGGTGCGGTCCCACTAAACTTCCAATCTCATATAAAATTATTCATTCAATCCATTTACAACCAAAGTTCATAACTCACAATTTATGAACTACGTTCAGACCGGATCTCTCCTTGTTATGAGAGTACGTAGGTAGTCTGTCATGGGTTTAGTCCATCTAAAATAATACTAAACAAATCATTAGCAGGCCTAACTATGCAACATTCCCTAGTGGTTCACACAAGAGACTGAACACCTGGAAATTCTCCAGAAAACTCATCTGTTAATCCTCAACAAAATGCGGAATCACAATCTCTCTATTATACAATTTTTGAACTACATTCGCACTTGATTTCTCTTTGTTATTAGAATATGTAGGAAACTTTTCACAAGCTCGGTCCCAATAAATCTAGAATAAAAAAACCCATATGTCAACACTAGGGGAATTTTTTAAAAGATGAAAATAAATCATCACATCCCCAACCTTAAGTCAATTGTCATTCTAGCAGACACTTAAGAAATTCTCACAGTTTAATTCAATTTTCATTCCAGTAGAAACATATGAAATTCCCCCAACTTAAGTCAATTGTAATTCTAACAAAAACTTAAGGAATTTCCCCAGTTTAAGTCAATTGTCACTCAAGCATAAACTTAAGAAATCATCATCAACGAAATGCGTATTCATAATCTATTCGTGATACAATTTCTTGTGAATACGCATTTCAGAACTATGCTCAGGCCTGATTTTTTCTTTTATGAGAATACATAGGCAGCTTGTCATGAGCTCGGTCCTAATAAAAATAAAATCTCCAACAAGTCAATTCTTGAGATGGGACAAAATATATCCCCAAAGAGTTCAAACCAATAGAAAATTGGGATTACAAATCTATCCAAAATACTCAAACCCCTATATCAATACTAGGGAAATTTTTGATAGATAAATTAGTTAGACCCTTGAATCCTTCTAGTGCCAAGAAAAGTGATAAATGAGCACAAGAAATAAGTAGGAATGCGGGAAAAGAAATCTCTCCCCAACGGATGTCTCTTTACGAGCAAATGTAATTGGTGGGATCCGAGTAAGGCGCTTCGCAAATGGATCTACCTCGAGCCTAGACGAAAGCTTAAACTTCTAACGTTTAAGAGGGATCTTGTAAAAGACAAATTCCCAAACTCGGAATCATGTTGTCAATAGAGGAGATGTCTCATCTCAGACAGAGGTCAAGTGCATGAATTTAAGACTTCAAAGAAAAAACAATCAAATAAGACTGTGTTGGTTGAGGTACGAAATACAATACTGTTGTTCATTTAGACCCTTGTCTAACTTTCCAAGAAAAAATAAAGTATTTGAATCTATCAGATACACCTCGATCATCATCAAAAGAGGTCAAACACTCACAAGGATTGAGATATTGAAATCACCATTTGTTGTTCATCTAGACTATCGTCTAATTTGTCTAGCAAGAACAATAATGTATCGTTTTTTATCAAATATACCATGAGTATAGAAAAGAGTTCAAAGGTCTTATAATCTAAAGTGTGTGACCTCTAAGTCTAAGTTGTGAGACTAGACCTCTTGGTGCATGGTTGAAAGATTAAGCACAATCTAAAACCTCTAACCAAGTTCGAGAAAGAAAATCCCTCGAGGAAACTCAAGGCAAAATGTCTCGGTGAAAGACAAGTCCCACAAGCGATGGCATCAACCTCAAAGAATGCCAATTGCATTCGGTCTCCTCAAGACACATTCTAAAGAAGAATGTACGGAACTGATTTCTGAAAATGTTTCAAAGGTAACGAAACATCCTAAAAACGTTTTAAAAGTGACGAAACATTATAAAAGAGCTCAAAATATATTTACATCTAGAAGTTAAAAGGGGTCAAAACTCTAAAATCAGACTTTGAAAAAGTTTCAAATGTGACGAAACTATTTCAAAACATTTCGTGGGAGACGAAAAGTTTATTCAAAGGTTTTTAAAGTGGCAAAACAATTTTAAGATATTCCATGAGAGACGAAATATCAAAATTCAAAGTGTCAGATGTGACGAAACAATTTGCAAATGTTTCAAAAGTGACGAAACATTCTAAAAGACATTTTAAAAGTGATAAAATATTATAAAAAATTCAATATTTTAGATGTGATGAAACAATTTGAAAATATTTCAAAACTGACAAAAAATTCTAAAGACATTTTAAAAGTGACAAAATGTAAAAAAAATCAAAATTTCAGATGTGATGAAATAATTTTAAAATGTTTCAAAAGTGACGAAACATTCTAAAACATTTTAAAAGTGACAAAATGTTAAAATTGATTAAAGTTTCAGATGTGATGAAACAGTTTGAAAATATTTCAAAAGTGACGAGACATTCTAAAGACATTTTAAAATTGACAAAATGTTAAAATTGATTAAAATTTCAAATGTGATGAAACAATTCAAAAATGTTTTAAAAGTGACAAAATAAATTCAAGATATTTCACAAACGACGAAATATTAAAAAAATTGAAAACGTTGCATAAGTAACGAAACGATTTCAAGGCATTTTAAAGGCGACAAAATGTCAAAAACTGATTAAACTTTCATAGGCGACGAAACAAATCTCAATATTTCATGGGAAACGAGATATTAAAACGATTAAAGTTTCATGGGTGATGAAGTGAATCCAACATTTCATGGGAGACAAAATGTTAAATCAATCAAGCTTCATAGATGGCGAAGCGAATCCAACATTTCATGGGAGACAAAATGTTAACACAACCAAGTTTCATGAACGACAAAACGAATCCAATATTTCATGGGAGATAAAATTTTAGAACAACCAAGTTTCATGGGTGACGAAACGAATCCGATATTCATGGGAGATGAAATGTCAAATCAACAAAGTTTCATGGGCGACGAAACGAATTAAATATTTAATGAGAGACAAAATTTTTATGTTAAATCAAATGTTTTCATGGATGATGAAACGAATCAAATACTACATGGGAGACGAAATTTTATGTTTTCAAAGGCAACGAAACAAATCTGATATTTCATAGGAGACAAAAATTCAAAACAACCAATGTTTCAAAGGCGATTGGTATAATTCTAAATTTCAATCAAAGGCGATTGATTTCATTTAAACATTAATCGAAGGCGGTTGATTCCATTTTTAACTTCAATCGACGATTGATTTTATCTCAAACTTCAATCGAAGACGATTGGTTTCTTCTTAACTTCAATCAAATGCGGTAGGTTTCATCTTCAACTTCAATCGAATACGATTGATTTCATCCTAAACTTCAATCAAAGACAATTGGTTTTATCTCAAACTTCAATCAAAGACGATTGGTTTCATCCTAAATTTCAATCAAAGACGATTGGTTTTATCTCAAACTTGAATCAAAGACAATTGGTTTCTTCTTAAATTCCAATCGAAGACGATTAGTTTCATCTTCAACTTCAAACAAGGACGATTAATTTCATCCTAAACTTCAATCAAAGACGATTGGTTTTATCTTAAACTTCAAACAAAGGAGACTATTTTCATCTTCAACTTCAATCAAAGACGATTGATTTCATCCTAAATTTCAATCAAATACAATTGGTTTAATCTTTAACTCCAACCGAAGGCAATTAGTGTTATCACAAATTCACTTGAACTTCAATCAAAGACGATTGGTTCGTTATGAAATAATTGTTAAATTTTTCGCCCCAATGAGAGGAACAAAATAAACACAATGTGCAAACTAAATCAAGATGTGTTATAGTTAAACTAACTAGGTGTCGATCCATGCGATCGATAGACCGGAACGATGTATATTCCAAACCAAATAAGCACAATCATCAAACTAAGTCAAGATGTGTACTCACATACAATCCAAAGACTAGGTGATGTGTAACAATATAGTTGAACTAACCAGGTGCCGATCCATGTCATCGATTGACCGGAATGATGTATATTCCAAACCAATATGAACACAATTAGAAAACTAAGTCAAGATGTGTACTCACGTATAATCCAAAGGTTAGAGGAGGTGTGTAGTAACATAGTCGAACTAACTAGGTGTAGATCCATGCGATCGATTGATCGGAACGATGTATATCCTAAACCAATATGAACACAATCAGCAAATTAAGTCAATATGTGTACTCACGTGCAATCCAAAGGCTAGGCGAGGTGTGTAGTATTATAGTCGAACTAACTAGGTGTCGATCCATGCGATCGATTGACCAGAACGATGTATATTCCAAACAAATATAAATATAATCAGCAAACTAAGTCAATATATGTACTCACGTACAATCTAAAGGTTAGGCGGGGTGTGTAGTAATATAGTTGAACTAACCAGGTGTCGATACATGCGATCGATTGACCAAGAACGATGTATATTCCATATGCATACAATCAGCACATTGTGAACAATAGCTATTTATCAATTCTATGTAAACGCAATCAACAAACTAAGTCAAGATGTGTACTCACGTACAATCCAAGGACTATGTGAGGTGCGCAGAAGTATAATTGAAACAACCAGGCTCGATATACACGATTGATAAACAAGGAGCGATGTATATTCGAAACAAAGCTGAATCGTCTACAAGTGGATGATAAATCGACTTTGAAGAATGAAGAGTAATTACACGGGTGTCCCGAGAGACTCGTTAGGTTTGTTCTCTTTTCATTCAATACATCCGAAATAAACTATAAAATTGGAAAATTCAAAACACAACACATATGTTCATGCTTGGACATGCATTTTTCTAAACCGAGTGATTTTTACAAATTTTGTCCAAGATAGGCATTCTGTAAACACTCATTTTTACCTTCCCCCAATTTTTATAGTTTAAAAATAACTATTTTTTATATTATTGAATTTTCAAGAAAATTAATTTCGGGTTTCAATAAAGTTGAGGTGATAATTGACCTAAGTATAGAAACACAAGGGTTTTGTCATGCTTAATATATTTAAGGTGTTTTATCATTTAATACCACCTTAAATAATAAAATATATTTTTTAAAAGAGGAAAATGTTTTTCTATGACTAATGAAATTTTAACTTTTGATTGAATAAGTTATTATGTAATGGGTTTTAATTATTTGAAATAAAATCAAAATAATAATTTTTTTACATAAACACATTTTTATTTTCATATTAACGAATTTAACAAATTTATTTTGTTAAGTTTTTTATTTTGATTAAATAGTTTAATTAGATTACGTTTTATTAAATAAAATAAATAAAATAAGTTTGGGTATAACACTAAGTATATCATTTTTTAACTTAGTCTTTTCCCATTAAAGTTTGTTTTTTAATATTAATTAATGTTTGATTTCTTTATATTATGAATAAATAAGATTATTTTCTTTTAAAAATGAATAATAATTTTTTTCCTTTTAGTTATTTTGCTTAACATTTTTGTAGGCAAAATAGAGAGGAACGGTACAAGTTCAAGAAGGTGGTGGAAAGATCTAGAACATTCTCAACCTCTTAAAGAACAAAATTAAAAAAAATAAAGGCCTAGAAGGTGGTGGAAGGACCTAGAAGTCTTCCACTAACTGTGAGCCTTGGGCCTAGAATTTCTCATGAGTTCCCTATATATATACACCCTTGTGCACTTGCACAAATGTCAGATTTTATTTTCCTAAGTGTCCATAGGCTACCAAAAACGCACCCCTTTGATTTTTAAAACATACTCAAACAACCACCAATTATTTAATTGGTCACAAGAGTTGTTTGGGATTTAAGGTTTGCCTTTCTCGAAATCAAGAACGGCCACGTTGTAAGTTATTGTTTTTCTTCTATTTTGCATTTGTCTTTTCTATCATATAATGTAATTGTATGCATACATTATTAGATTACGTTTTAGTTTTCTGCATTTTGTTAGGTAAATATGTAGAATAACAATAACATGTAAATAAATAAATAAATAAAAACAACAACAAAAAAACAGAAAACAAAAATTAAACAAGGACCTTTGATCTAAAATAGTTTTTTTAAATCAAAATCTGCTCATTAATTAGCCATTTGAAGAATCCTAAAAAATTTAACAAAAAAATATAATATATATATATTTTTTTTTTTACTTTTATGTGTTTAGATCTAAGATTTAATTTATATAAATGTTCTTTTATATTTTAATAATGTTTCTGAAATATTTCATGCTAGATGGGATCCATTTGGATCACCAAATAAATTGTTAGTTAGGATTATGTTGAAAACCGAAAGATTAGCAGGTCTGCTATTATAGCGACGCTTAGGACCCACAACTACACCTAATGCTGACCCGGACTGAGATGATGGACCTATTACTGGTCACATTTCTGCACATGATGTTAACTTAGGACCGAGAGAATGGACCTATTATGTGCACCTAATTCTGACCAATGATCAAAGACCAATATTTTCCTTACTTGAGGACCGAGTACCGATGACCAAAGCTTTTTGCATCTAAGGAACGAGGACCGATATTTTCTATACTAGAGGATCAATGAATGATGTTTTCTGTACCCAAAGACTGAGGACCAAGGACCGAGAACCGATGACCAATAACCGAGGACCGTGTATCGAGTACCGAGGACTGATTACCAAGCACCGAGCACCAAGGATCGAGGATCAAGGACCGAGGACCAATGACTGAAGCTTGATGCACCCGAGGACCAAGGACCAATGTTGTTGACTAGGGACCGATGCTAGCTGCACCTAAGGACCGACCAAGGGTACAAACTCCAACAGAGTTGGGTTCACACCACGGCTTAAAATCAAGTTTTGCGACCATGGAGGTTAACCACAGTCCTTGTGCGTATTTTTCATATTTTGTGTCTTGTTTAGGTTAGGCTTTTTATTTGGTTTTGTTGGTTTTATTTTATGTATGTTTGTGGCTTATGTGATCCTAGGTTAGCAGATAAAATATTTTAAAACAACGTAAAGCATAATTAATTTTAAAAACGTCCAAAGTTAATTAGTAGAGACCCTAGGGGCGTTGTGGAACATTGCATCTAAAAAACTTGTTCCTACACGTAACCAAACTCCAAACACATTTATCTTAAATTTTCTAATTTTATAAATTATGTGGCGACTCTCTAGTAATGAGGAAATTAAAATTGAAAATTTTTAAAGTAGGCCTTGACATAATTCTCATTAAAAAAACTCTCAATCTCTTCCAAATTCGATGGGTGGTAAGTTATGAATTTGTCTATAAAGCCTCGTTTTTTAACTTAAATTTGTCAAACCTTAAAATTAATTCCCCTCACATTTGACTTTTTCTAAAACATCTTTTTTTAAAAGAGAGATCCCAGAAAAAAAAATTCAAATTGTCGACCTTCGACGTAAAAAATCGATAACATATTGCGTGAAGAAATGTAAAAGGGTGAAATAGATCATTTCTTGACGTTCTAAGAAATCAAATGACAATCAATCTCAATTTGTTTTGTTCTATAGTGTTGAACCAGATTTTTTGCAATACTTATTGCGGCTTGGTTGTCACACGTCATTTGAATATGTCCAATTGTCCATTATGAGGCAATCATAATTCTTCAATGATGCGACTATCCAACTTCCTACACAAATTCTGAGCGTAAGAGAACGTTACTCGGCTTCGGCACTACTCCGAACGACGTCAAATTGTTTCTTGCTTCTTCATGTGTCGAGGTTCCCCATACAAATGAACAATATCCAAGGTGAATTTTTTTTTGTTAGGAATGTCCCCTGGCCCAATCGGCATCTGGTGTGAACATATTGATGGACTTGTCGTATTTACTTGTGCATATAAGGTATTTTTCGGAGAACTTTTTATGTACCTTATAATTCTAAGACCTGTGTTCATTTTTTTCATTTTTTTTTTGTGTTTAGCCTAATAAACAAATACAGGCCAACAAAATGATTCATCTATATATATAAATCTTCCTTAAACTCATAAGTCACAACCTTGCCGTAACCATGTTAGATTCATATTTGAGTTCCACTCATAACAAATTAACAATGTTACAACAAGTCATGATATGAAATGAGAACACGAACCTGTCATTTCTTGATATCTTGACAAGAACAGAGTCAGGCTTGATTTGAAAAATATTAAAAAATCAATCAAAATATTTAAAATTAAATTTAAATATATTAAACTTTCTTAAGCTTATAACAGTTATAGTAAAAAAAACTAAAACACAATATTGTTACTTTATCCGCATAAAAGTCTCAACACAGTTAGGCTGTGTCGTGCCAAGTGAGATGTCGAACTCTAGCCACATGTAGTTCTAGAGCCATGAGATGGCCATAATACTAGGTTACTTATATTAAGTTGGTCACTTGTGATTAAAGTCTTAATCTTTAATTAATATGGGTGATTGAAAATGCAAGTCTTAGTGTTTAGTCAAAATACAAGTTTGAGTGTTTAGTCACCCATAGTTCTAGATCGCCATAATACCATGTTATTTATATTAAGTTGGTCTCTTGTAATTAAAGTTCTCATTTTTAATATAGATGGTTGAAAATACAAGTTTGAGTGTTCTAGTCACACATACTTCTAAAAACCACGAGATGGTCATAATAATAGGTTACTTATATTAAGTTGGTCACTTGTGATTAAAGTTTAACTTAGTTTTTAATATAGATGGTTGAAAATAGTGTATAAGATTGCTCATTTTGAACAAATCCTTATTCATACGCTTGTATATTTTATATTATCTATTTTAATAAGTATATGGTGAGAGATCTTGTGAATCAAACGTCTTGAACCTTACAACTGGTGAGTTACTATGATATTTATTGAAAGAGAATAAGTAATCCGCCTCCATATTTAAACTAAATTTGGTTGAAATTATTTTTAAAAAGATATTGATATAAGACTATTTTATTTATTTTTTTTAATTAAAGAAAATTTAATGACACCAAACTTATGGTCTCTCGTTTCAACACAAAGTGAACCGTGACATTTTTGGTCTCTTAAGACATAACATTAATTTATTTATTTTTTAATTAATTAAATTACTTAATTTATTAATTAAAATATATATATTTTATAAAAAAAAATATGTTATCATTATATATTAATAACTTTACAGAAATTATTACCATACAAATTTAAATAATTCAATACTTATTCAAATAAACTTATAATAAAACTCCGAACTTAATCTTCATTTTAAAAATTCAACTATAACATCATTTCATTTTAATTACTTTATTATTAATCAAAACACTCAATTCTTTAGTAAAAATATTAAAAAAAAAAATTATTAATATATATATTATTTTATTATTAAGTCTTTTTATAAAAAAAAACATTAAATCACTGTCAATCAACATTTTTAAAATAAATTAATTTTTTTTAAATAATCTCACCTCATTATTTACCTTCACTTACTTAGAATTAGAATGGAACTCATAATTTTTTATTTTCTAAAAGTAACTATTTCTAAATTTATTATAAATTTTTAAGAGATTAAAATAATGTTCATTAAGTTCTTTTAACAATCTCTTCTTTATATACTTATTTCTAAATACTTTATGGTTTTCATTGCCCCTAATCACTTGGGATTTGTTAGTCAACTTATTAATCATGACCTAATCTCATTTATAGTTATGGGTTATTTTATAACCTTGGAATTGAGAGTAATTATAATTCTTAATTTGGTAGACCATTTAAAATTAAGAATTAAATTAAAATTAAAATTTCAATTGAATTTAAACAAATGTAATTTTATAATTTAAATTCCACTCTTTTAACTTAAAATTGTAATTTAAATATTTTTTATATTTCTCCAAACAAAATATCTTATAATTTATCATTTATAACACACTTACGTGTTTAACCGATAAATTTCTTTTTTTAATTAGAATGTTAAAATGCTGATAATATATATATATATATATATATATATATATATATATATATATATATATATATATATATATATATATATATATATATATATATATATATATATAAACCAAGTCCTATTTTTTTGTTTTACCTCCTTGTCCCGATCTTGATATAATAAATTGAGTTTGTATAGATATTTTGGACGCCGCTATTGAAATAGCCTTTCTGGTTATATTTTCTAATACTCTGCCATTTTATAAAGTATTCGACCCAGTTTAACAACACTAACCCAATATTCGGGGATCCTTTCCTTGAACCTATACGTGTTTCTGCAGGTCTTATAGTAACTGGTTTGTCTGAAAATACGTACCTATATTTTTCCACCACGACGTGCATTTCGATTCATTCCTCGTCGACCTGCTTCTATTTGTCTATATGTGATCCAAGTGGGTTCAAGTGCCTTGAGACCATATTTACAAAAAAAAAAAATATATAATAATCTCGAAAAGATATTCTTTATTTTTATTATTATTATTATTATTATATATTAATTTAACATTTTGAATCGATATATATATATATATATATATATATATATATATATATATATATATATATATATATATATATATATATATATATATATATATATATATATATATATATATATATATATATATATATATATATATATATATATAATTAAGAAGTTTAAATATCGAGCCGATATTTTTTTTTAATTTAGAACGTTAACATTTTTTTTTCTTAATGAGAATCAAATCTGGACCATACTCTTAAAGACTTGAAGTATTATAATAAGTTGGGTCAAATTAATATTTTAATAATATAAATAATATGTATTAAAACAGTTTTTATTATATATTTTTCAACATAAAAGTTGGAATTAATTACAATTCCATAATTTTTTAAAACATTATAAATTTTGAATTATTCAATGTAAAAATAACATTAAATTTCAATTTAAATTTATCCAATGGACATTTAAGTTTTTCACAAAATAGTACCATTTATAAATTGTTTTTATATTGGGATTCGAACTAAAAACCAAAAATAGGCACACTTTGAGAATGTGAGAATGTGAGAATGTGAAGCCTTAATTATGTAAAACATCTTTACTGTTCAACATTTTCTTATCTTGAAATGCAATGTTTTGTACTATCTTCCTTCCTTTCTGTAATATAAAGAGGGGTGGAGAAATTATGTGAATAATTCATTAACCCGACAAACCGAATTTTATAACTGTATACTACTAATCTTAAATTTGCTTAAATTTGATTCTAAAATAATTAATTTAATTTTAAATTCACAGAAGGCCCTACAAAAATAAATAGTTTGAAACAAATATATTACCAATATTTGAACCAAGGACTTCATATAAACTATTATAACATTTAACTAATTAAAATAATTTTTTTTTTATATAATAAATAATTATTAATATTTTTAATATAAAATAAAATACAACAAATAAAAGAAATGGGTTTTTTTTTTGCCTAAGACCAAAAGGAACGGTCCTCTAAATTACCGATTAAATTAAAATTATTTTTAATCTAATTAATTATTCAGATGTATATTTATTCTTTGGAAAATAAGTATAAAAAGCATTAATCTAACTTATATCTAAATCAACCAATAGGTTTGAACTTTGAAGGAAGAGTGTTATGAGAATTAATTGAATTTAGAATAATTTAATAGATATTTTTTTTTTTGTTTTGTTGAATTTGAACACAAACACTCCTAGCTATCAAATTCATTGATCATATTAAGGTGCTAACGGCCTTTAGGAAAGTGGTTCAGGTAGCTCAGCTGGTTAGAGCAAAGGACTGAAAATCCTTGTGTCAGTGGTTCGAATCCACTTCTAAGCGGACGAAGGGTCCAAAGGACACGTAGCCTACGCGCGCCGGATTTAGAATAGAATAAAAAAAAGTGAAAGAAAGAATTTAGAATGTTAACATTTTTATCTTAATGAGAATCAATCTGGGACAATACTCTTACGATTTGACTTGTTATAATAAGTTGGGTCAAATTAATATTTTAATAATATAAATAATATGTATTAAAACATATTTTATTATATATTTTTCAACATAAAAGTTGGAATTAATTACAATTTCATAATTTTTTTAAACATTATAAATTGAATTATTCAATGTAAAATTAACATTAAATTTCAATTTCAATTTATCCAATGGATATTTAAATTTTCACAAAATAGTACCATTTATAAATTGTTTTTATATTGAGATTCGAACTAAAAACAAAAAATAGGCACACTTTGAGAATGTGAGAATGTGAAGCCTTAATTATGTAAAACATCTTTACTGTTCAACATTTTCTTATCTTGAAATGCAATGTTTTGTACTATCTTCCTTCCTTTCTGTAATATAAAGAGGGGTGGAGAAATTATGTGAATAATTCATTAACCCGACAAACCGAATTTTATAACTGTATACTACTAATCTTAAATTTGCTTAAATTTGATTCTAAAATAATTAATTTAATTTTAAATTCACAGAAGGCCCTACAAAAATAAATAGTTTGAAACAAATATATTACCAATATTTGAACCAAGGACTTCATATAAACTATTATAACATTTAACTAATTAAAATAATTTTTTTTTTATATAATAAATAATTATTAATATTTTTAATATAAAATAAAATACAACAAATAAAAGAAATGGGTTTTTTTTTGCCTAAGACCAAAAGGAACGGTCCTCTAAATTACCGATTAAATTAAAATTATTTTTAATCTAATTAATTATTCAGATGTATATTTATTCTTTGGAAAATAAGTATAAAAAGCACTAATCTAACTTATATCTAAATCAACCAATAGGTTTGAACTTTGAAGGAACAGTGTTACGAGAATTAATTGAATTTAGAATAATTTAATACATATTTTTGTTGAAAATTTAAACACAAACACTCCTACTATCAAATTCATTGATCATATTAAGGTTTACAAAAAAATGTTATCATGGTTAGGGTTTGATTAGTTCTTCATCTCCCGATTTCGTATTACTCTTGACGTGACTTTTGTTGATTTCCTGATTTGACAAGGAATATAGAATCAAAACTGCACTTTAATCTTCCACTCTACCGGTAGAATTAGAGTTTTAGCGACGAACATTGGTTACAGAGAAGTTATGCCGTGGTTAATAAATAATATTAGCGTCGTCGACTAAACCGACGTGGTTAATAAAAAAAAATATCAGTCACGGCGAAGTTACGTCATGGTTAATAAAAAAATATCAGTCACGACTTTTTGTTGTCAGTGTCGTCGCTAATAGTATGACTTTCCCGCCCCTCTCCCGTCACTATTATCAGTGACGGTTTTCGATGTAAACGTCTTTGCTAAAATTCAGGTTTCCCCACCCTCTCCCCGCCATTTTTAAAAAGAATATTAGTCACGTCAATAGCATAATGTCATGGCTAATAATCTATAATATGTTATCGTTGTGGCTAATATTCTAAAACTATTAGGGACAACAATAGTATAATGTTGTGGCTGATAATCTATAATAACATATACGACATTATGCTATTGTCGTCCCTAATAGTCTTTAGACTATCAACGACCTACCACAAATGTCGTCGCTGACAGTCTTTCCCAAATAAGTTTCATGGTCTTTAAATAACACGCTCCTCTCTCGTTTCGATTTAAGGAATTTGAGATTTCCTTTTGTGTGAAAAGTGAAACTATTGATTTCCTTCTAACTAATATTCAATCGGGCTCTTCTCAATTTCTTCTCTCATATCTCCATCTTCAATTGGTTATAAGAAATTGAAGATGAAGATTTCTCATAAGAGCTCGATCGTTTATTAGTTAGAAGCACATTGGTTGAAGATAACAAGGAGAAATCAATTCCTGCAGTCACTAAGAACGTTCCTCTTTCGCTTCTCCCTAAGGAATTATCTCAATGATCATCAATCTCTTTTGGGAAATCTCCATCTTTAATTGGTTAGAATGAAAATGAAGATGGAGATTTCCCAAGAGCGCCTGATTGTCTATTTTCTATTCAAGTCGTCCATCAATGTGCTTTATTTAATTACTTGATTATATATTATCGACATATAAAGTTCTTCTTTCACTACTTAGATCACCATCGTTTTTTAGTTTCTAATGGCTCTTCATAAGTTATCACATTCGTGTTTAGTGGTTTGATTTTGAGAAAAGATGTTGAAGAAGGTGGTGTTACACGTTTGGAGGTTTGATTCTTTTACTAATAAAACATATATGATGTGATGCAGTAATATTTTAATTAAGTGTTTAATTATGATTCCAAAATAAATAATTAAGGATTATGAGGTGTACTAGTAACATTTGATATTGAACTATTCAACAAAACTCTTCCATTTTAAATTTGAAGTATTTAGTTTAACTTATTCACATTTTCTGGTCTTCCATAAATTTAAATTTTTAAAACAATCAATCAATTCCATTTTAATTGACTTATCATTAGACTTTATGGGTATATAAAAAAACGTATATAATTATAGTTGGTTTTACCATAAAGCGACATTAATAAAGAGTATTAGTGTCGACGTTAGGGTAAAGTCGACGTTAATATGTGGGAGTTTCTGCCGAATTCCAAACATTCTTCGAAAGAAGTGTCATCGTCGGCGTTACCCTTACGCCGACGTTAATATTTGGGAGTTTCTTCCAAATTCAAAATGTTTTTCAGAAAGGAGTATCAGTGTCGGCGTTACCCTAACAAAGACGTTAATATATTGTATTATTAGCGTCAGATTTAAGGAATGTCGACGCTAATATTCATTTAATTAATATTAACGTCGACACACGATAACGACGACGTTGGTGCTTATATTAAAACTTTAATCCTTCTTCTTTTTTCCTTCTTCTCCGTCGCGATTCTCCTCCTCTCACTCACGCGCGCGCTTTCTTCAGCCTTCCGCCCGTTCACTATTCACCATTCGTCATGCAACCTACGTTTAGTCGTTCGTCCAACTGCCTATGTTCGTACATCGTCCAAAGCATTTCAAAGCGTGTATGTTTCTATCTCCGATCCTTTCAATTCTCTAATTTATGTTATAGTTTATACATATATGGATACATATTTCGTTTTCTATTTGTTGTTTTTTCTGAAATCTTCTCTTGTTTGCTTCCTTGCTTGTGGAGATCGAGTTGTAATCTCTAGCTATATGATTGTTTGGATTATGTATTTAATTTGTTCGCATGAAGTTGATATTATTGAATTAGGTTTGAATCTTTGATATATTTGATAAGTTGTTTGATTTTGTTTGATTTAAGTTGGTTGATTTTGGTTGATTTAGGTTGTTTGATAAGTATTATTGATAGATTTAGGTTTGATTTTGGTTGATAGATATTATTGATTGATTTATGTTTGATTTAGGTTGATAGATATTATTGATACATTTTAGGTTTGATTTATGTTGGATTTAAGTTTGATTTATTGATAGATTTAGATTGATATTATTTATTTAGGTTTGAATGTTTGATCTATTTGATAAGTTATTTGATTTAAGTTGTTTGATTTAGGTTGTTTATAGGTATTATTGATAGATTTAGGTTTGATTTTGGTTGATATATATTATTGATAGATTTATGTTTGATTTAGGTTAATAGATATTATTGATAATGTTTGCTGATAGATTGTCGTTGTTCTTTATTTTCAGTTTTATCGGTTGGAATCAAATAAGTATTTGACATTTACTCTTCGTCAGCATTCTCTATTTGGTAAGTTCTAAAATTTGTCTATGTTTTTTATTATTAGGGTTGTATGTTTAGATAAATGACTTACTTGGATTATTAGGGTTACATGTTTAGAGAAATAACTTGCTTAGATTATTAGGGTTGCATGTTTAGTATGTTGATTAATTGATTATATGTTGCTAGTAATAAAATAGGTAGATGTTAATTTCATTATTGGTTGTTTATCCTAGTTAAATGGAAGTCCCCGATAAAATTTGGATGACTCTACGCCGATATGATCCAAGTTATATTCAAGGGATTGAAATGTTCATAGACTTCGCGATTAGGTTTACTAATAGAAATTCGATTATTTGTCCCTATGTAAAGTGTGCAAATTGAACTTATGAGAATAGAACAGTGGTGAGAGATTATCTAATTACGATTGGAATTCATAAAAATTATAATTTTTGGTATTGTCATGGAGAAACGAGATCTTCGAATGAAAGTGATGATGAGGATGATGATGATGAATTATATGACCTTAAAGATGAAAATCATAGTGGAGTAGGAAATAATGTCGTTAATGATGAAATGAATGAAAAAATTGATCAAAATGATCAATTTATGGAAGACATTATCAATGATTTGTATCCAACCGTTGAAGCCTCAAATAATGAACGCCACGTTGACGATGTTAAGGCATTCTATCGGTTGTTGGATGATTTGAAACTTCCCTTGTACGAATGATCCCGAATTTCAAAAGACTTCATCTTACTTAAATTACTTCATATAAAAAATGTTGGTCAATGGACCAACACGTCATTTGATTTGTTATTAAAATTGCTCAAAGAAGAATTATTACCAATTAATTCTGATTTGTCAAGTTCATACTATGAATGTAAGAAATTTATTACAAACATCGGTTTAACGTATGAGTAAATTTCTACGGAGTACTCACATATATCATAAAAGTTCAGTATTTTTGTGATAATCGAGTAATTATTTTCAAGTGTAGATGGTTTGATGTACATTCCAAAGACCGTAGTATAAAAGTAGATAAATATGGGTTTGTAAGTGTTAATGTGAATAAGACATTAAGAACTCATAGTCATGATCTGTTTGTAATGGCAAGTCAAATACACCAAGCTTTTTATGCTACAGATATGGCATCTAGACATGAATGGAAAATTGTTACAAAGATAAATCTCTGTTATTCGAACATCTAGACATGTTTTATTTGTGTGCGTCAAATATGATGACTTCTCTAAAATATAAACTTTATTTTTTTTCCAGATATTATGGAACCTAAACGGCCTACAAGACGAGCATTATCGAGACATTTAGACGATATCCAAGCTCGTACAAATGATGTACAGTCCGATGAGCATATGAGCTATATGGGATCACTTCCAGACATTGAGGGACTGGATAATTCCACCATTTCCGCAGTATCTATCACCCTGGAGGAGGATTCCCCCATTCTCGAGAATACAAGTAGTTAATTACAACTTATACATTATATTTAAATGATTATATAAATTTTAACAAATGTCATTTCACTTTTATTTTATAGGGTCTTCATCGAGGAAGTGACGGGGAAGAATAAAAACACGGTTCTCGAGAAAATTGACAACCGAAGACAAGATGGGCTTGGAGTTTAGGGAGATGGATTGAAAGCTCACATGCAATAATGTATGTTATTGGTCTCGGTATATTGGTAGCATTGTCCAGAATCCAGAGGTGGTGCCACATCGTCTAAATATATTTGATATTAATTTAATTACAGAAATATAATTTTTAAAAATCAAATCAAAATATAATTATACTGTAATATTATTAAATTTATGCAATTTCAATTTATTATATTTTATAAAATCTAAAACTATTTTTATTTCACTATAAAGTGTTTTATTTTTCAAAATAAACTCAATGGAGTTTAATATGTTTTCAAATTCATCTCAAATACAATATACGGCTTGAAAGTATTCTTCTTGAGAAGACTCCCGACTTCCATTTACATTTCACTCTACAGTCAACACAACACAACAATTTTTATTTTGATAAATTATATTTTGATTTATTAATGTCTGTTTTTATTAATATGTAACTAAGGATTTCAAATATTTGTGTGGTGAACTAGTGATTGATGAATGGTGATTTATGTTTTTTTTAATATAGGAAATTAATATATAAATATATTTAAATTCGAGTCTTTCGAGCTGAACTCAAGCCTATGGTTATATAATCAAGTCGAGTTCGAGCTTCAAATTGAAAGTTTGATCGAGCTCGAGCTGAGCCAATAAAAAATGAGTCGAGCCGAACTCGAGTCCGGGCTAGTTCAAGCTCGACTCGACTCGTTTACACCCTAATCAACATCGGTGTTAAGGGAACGTCGACGTTGATAAAAAACGATATTAATGTCGACGTTGATAAAGAACAATATTAACGCCGACATTAGGGAGAGTCAGCATTGATAAAGAACGATATTAATGTCGACATTAGGGGAGAACGGACGTTGATAAAGAAGGATATTGACGTCGGCATTCCCCTAACACCGACGTTAATAATAGAATCAGAAAGGATTATCAACGTCGGCCTTAGGGAAATATCGTCGTGGTTAAAAATCATTATCTTTTAACGACCAACTTTTTAGAGACGACGATCGACGGTTTTATTCGCCAACGTTAATAACATTAACGACAACATTAGGGATTTTAGTGACGATGTATGTCGTGGCTAATGATGTATTTTCCATTAGTGTCCGTCGGTCTCATGTCTGCATATTTACTCCCTAATTGTGTCATATTAAATCATTATTATTTTTTTCATTTATGATAGATATTTTCTTTTTTTAATTTGTTGTTAAATTGTTAAAATTTTTATAGTAATAAAATTTTCATCGAGAATTCAAATGAGTTGTCTTTAAGTGATCCTCAATAAATTGTATAATCGTTAGATTTTTTTATTAAAAAATTATTTTTATAAATTATTTATACAATTTAGCACTTAAATCATCCATTATTTATTTTACTTTTATAGATGTTAGTTTATATTATTTATTAATTAATTTATTTTATATGTAACTCCATATTAAATTAAATGAAAATTAATATTTTATAAGAAAAAATAAATAATTATCCTTAAGAATAAATAAATAATATATATATATATATATATATATATATATATATATATATATATATATATATATATATATGAATCTTCAATCACGTCACAATTAATTGATAAGAATAAAAATATTATATTTTCTTTTATGCTTTATTAGATTGAAAATTTTTAAAAATATATATAATTGAATATTATTTTATTTAATTTTTTATATTTATATTATTGAATTCATTAACTAAAATATATTTTTAATTTAAAAAAATATATATATTTACATTAAAAATAAAAAAAAAAATATTTAAACACAACAAACTATATATTTTATATAGGCTAACAAATGTCAATATTATAATAAAACAAATTTAATTTCAAATGAAATAAAATAAAAAAGAAGAAGTGACAAATACAAATCACACCAAAGTCATTCTAAACCTAACACGCAAACTTACCCTAGCATATTAAAGGAACCAAAACTTTGAATTTTTTTGGGGGGTTAATTTGATTAACTTTTTTTAAAATGCTCTAATAATAAATATTAAAACTCACGTTCTTACAAAAAAAAAATATAAACCCATTTAAAAACACTTTTTAATTCTAAATATGAGTATAAAATCAAGTAACTAAAAATAGTCAATATATTTATTTGAAAATATTTAAACATCTCAAATTCAAATGTGAATTTAAAATAAATACTATTTTAAAACATAGCTTGATTTTAAAAACTGTAATCACATCAATAACATATGAAAATAATCTTAAAGATCAATCTAAAAGGTGAATTGAATCATCATAGTAGATTTTCATTTTTAATAATACCATATATATATATATATATATAAAATCAAATTAATTAAAATATTTTTAAATTTCTTTCTGCCGCACAACCTCTATCCATGTACCATGATTCTCTCTACCTCAGTCACACAATTTACACATTTTTTCTGGCTTTTTAATCATAAAAACAGGGGAATTGAAAAAACAAAATAAAAATAAAAGCAAAAACTTCTCTCTATCTTGCCGACGCCAACGCCACGCCGCCGCCGCCGCCAGATCTCCGTCCTTTGAAGCCATCGCCGCGACAGCTCAATCGCAAACCACCGTAGAGATCCCGCAGCTCAGAACCGATAAAGTTTGACTTGGTAGGTTTACAAATGCTTTTCTACTCCAATATTAATTATTCATTTTCTAATTTTATCTTTTTTATTTTATTCATTAAATAAAACTTATTATTTATTATAGAGACTTAGCAGCTGTTTAATTACATGTTACGCAATTCTTCTCATATTTTTCCTTTTTACGATAGATGTTAACGTAATTTTGTTTCCCAATATCCCTCCCAAACCCTCTTTTAATTAATCCCAATAATCTAAAGAAAAATATTTAATTTTTATTTTAGATAGATATATTTATTGTATTAAAGCAATTATTTTTAATTATAATAAATTAAAATGATTGTTTTTTATATGATTATATTGTTGTTGTAACTAAAAATTGAGATTTAACTTTATGATTGAAGCCTAATAAATAGGAAAGTCTGTTTTATATGGAAATGTATAATTATAGGTTCACTAGTTGCTTGGAGTATGGATTTTGTTTGTTGAAAAAAAAATATTCTTATTTTGGGTCCCGAAACGACGTTCTGAAACGGCCATTTTAGGACAAATTTTTTTCTTCCCAAAATGGCAGTTTCGAGACCCGAATTAAATGATTTTGATACGTGGTGGGAACGCTAATGTGATCTCGAATCCCATTAGCGAAATACACCACATCTTTCCATTGTCATTCTCATTTTTTTTGTACTACAAATACTAGAAGTTAGAGGGTGATGAAGACCAACAATTATGTGGAGACTAGTTCAACATTAAAACTCTTTTGAAGATAAAAAAATATTAAACTACCTTCAAACAAATTTTATTATCTATCTCCTTGCTTTTATTATATAAATTGTTTGTATATTGGGAAAGAGTTTCTTCAACTTCTTAACTCCATACCTAGAGAGGGTTATTTTTATCTTTCCCATATATATTCTCTGTTTAACTCTAAACTTGATTTAAAATACATAAACTCATCATTCACATATATATGGATATCAAATTTAGCAGATAGTCATTCTCATTTATAGATTTCGGTTTATCTTAACTTATTTATAAAATATTGATTGTTTTTTATTTTAAAAATTTTAATTATTTTTTATAAAATATTTAGGATGTTAATATGTAATATAAATATATTTTTGTTAAAAATAAAATAATATTTGATTATATTAAAAAAAACTAAAAATCAAATTAAATAATGTATACAAAATTTAGAGCTTGTTTGGATTGAGATTATTTGAAAATATAGAGGAATAAAAAAATAATGATTGTTAATGACTTTTATGAGTTGATAATTATTTTTGGTAAAAAAAACGAAAAATATTAATATATAAAAATAAAATAAAAAATAAAAATTTAAAAATAAATGATATTTTAATATTTTAGTAATAAATTGAGTAATGTGATGATATAATGGATGAGAGATGAATGAAATGATGTTTGATTTTGTTTTAGTTATTAAAACAATCAAACAAACTTAGGGCTTTATCATGTGTAATTTTTTTCAGTTTTTTTAGGATTTTATACTAGGATTTGTTAAGTTTGAGTTTTAAAAAAATTCAAACAAAATTAAATAACATTTCACTCACCTCTCATTTATTATATCACTTGAATCATTAACCAAATATTAAAATACTTTATATTTTAAATTATTATTATTTATTTTATTTATATATATCAATACTCTTTAAGGCTCGTTTGATTCGGCGTTTATAAACAGTGTATGGACGTGTTGTGTAATAAGCTACTATAGTGACTTTACGTAATAAACTCACACAATAAATTATAATCAAACACACTTTTGTTTTTAAAATTAATTTTCTCTCTATCTCCTCCCTCCATAACGTTTAAGATTATAATCTCAGCCTTTTTCTCTCTTATCATTTTAAAATATTTTTTATTCATTTTCTTTCGTCTATTTCATTCATTTCTAATCATTTTATTTCTTCTTTCTCATTTATTTAATCTATTTATAATCATTTTACTCAATCTCTCTTGTCTATTACATATATTTATAATACTTTTATAAAATTATTATAATAAAAAAATATACATTTAAATATATTTTTATTTATTATTTATAATATATATATCTTAATATATAAAATAATTAAGTAAAATATGAAATATAAATACATGATGATTTTTTTATTTATAATTATAGTTTTAGAAATTAAACTAGCCTTAATTATTTAAAAGTATCAATTACAATTGAAATTAATGATAATAAGAAGATTTCTAAAACTAGACTTAATTATCTAAAAGTATCGATTACAATTGAAATTAATATAATACAAAAAAAGGTGAGAGATCTCTAAAAGAGATAAAATAAATTGACAATTTAAAGATTGGGTCAAGAAGGGAGGGTGAAAATGTAAAAAAAAATAAATATAATAATAATAAATTATTTTCTTTATTTATATAATTTATTTTAAAATATATTATATTTTAATTTAAATCATTTATTAATATTTAAAATTATATATTAACAAAAAAAATTATAAAAATTAATATATTAATATAATTTATTTTTTAATTTAAATTATTTATTAATATTTAGAATTAAATTAATAAATATATATAATATTATATAAATAATATTATAAATATAAAAAATAAATAATTTGAGTGTATAAGCTAAATCAACGTACCCAAACTTATCGATTAAATAAGCTAAGATAATATCAAACTTATATGAGAATAAGCTTGATAAAATTGGTGTCAATAAGACGAGAATAAGCTGAATCAAACAAGCCCTAAGATTTTGTTTTCTTTATGTTTTAAAAAAATTCATACAAAATCAATTTTCCGATTAGTCACTTCTCACAATGACATCACTCATTTCATTAATAAAAATACTAAAATACTCTCTATTTTAAATTATTATTATTTATTTTATTTATATATATCAATACTTTTTAAATATTTTTACTAAATATAATCACCACCTCTTCAAAATCATTCACGATCATTCATTTTTTCCTCTCTAAATTTAAAAAAAAAATCCAAAACAAACCTAAATCTTTTTTTTATGAAAAATAATTATTATCTTATCAAAATTATCAACAATTATTATTTTTTCACTCTATATTTTTTTAAAATAACTCTCATCAAAATAAGCCTAAAATTAAACCATCATATCAATTATCTAATCACTCATTTTATATATTTAAATATCAAAATTACCCTTTATTAACTAAAAATATAAATAATAATAATTACACTATAAAAATATTTTAATACTTTATAAAAAAAACTAATTTTTTAAAACTTTTTATAAACAATTATTTTTAGAAAAAGTTCCTAAAAAAACAAAAAAACAATTTCCCTAACAAGTCCTTAAAAAGTGTTTATTTGAAAAAGCAAAAGTTAAATATGTAGAATAAAATAATCATGACTATAGGCTTGACACAGCTGGCCCACGAGGATTTCCCTCTCCACCCTAATTAATATGGTCTTTCTCTTTCTGTTCTCTTCCACTGTAGCAATCCGTTCTCTCCTTCACATTGGAATCCATTGACGAAGAACAACATATAAATACCCATTTTTGTTTTTTCAAAAAAATCAGCTTTATGAACGGTGAAGAGTAAAGGAGGTAAGAATCTGTCCAATGTTACTGATTTTACAGAGTTAACTCATCTATGAAGAACAAATTTCCTTATGCTCGACTATTTATGTGTTCTTATTGAGTTTATTCTCTTCTTTTTGTATTTAAATCAGTAATATTATACTCTTGCTTCATTCTAATGGAGATTTAAACATTTTTGTTCATCCAGATTTTCAATGACTACAACAATGGAGGCTCAAAAACAAATGAGAAAGATTGTTTATTTGTGGGCTGCTCAAGTAAGTTGCTTCTCCCTCACTTCCTTTCTTTCTATTTGGATAATTTTAGTTTGTTTTGATGATCATTGTTGTCAATGCGTTATTCTATAGCAAAATGTGAGCAAACTTCCTTCTTCATCAAATTTCAGAGTTATGAATTCTTTATTAGTTGAATTTGTATTTACATACTATACTCCATGTTTATCTTAAGTTCTAGATGAAAAACTATTAATTCCATAGTCTGTTTCTTGCAAAATGACAGATATGAACCTATTTCAAGGCATAATAGACATTAACTTATTATGTTTCCAAATGGGTTAGCATCTATAATGTAAACATTCATTATGTCTCGAAATTGGATTGCATCTAGTTCAAGACATAATTGATGTCAATGCTTAATAAGTGTCAACCAATTTGAAAACATAATAGATGATACTAATATATTATGATTCAAAACTGGTTGGCATCTATTGTGTCTCAAAATTTGATAGTGTGTCTATTATGCTTTGAAATTGGTAGAAATTTGTTATGTCTTGGAATTGGTCTACATCAATTATGCTTGACATAGATTATGTCTCAAAATTGGTTGTCATTTATTATGTTTTAGGCATCTACGAAGTCTTCAAAATTGGTTGACATCTATTATGCATTAACATATATTGTGTTAAAATAGGTTAATATCTAATATACCTTGGCATCTATTATGTCTTTGAAATTGGTTTACATAAATTGTTTTTTGACATATATTATGCCTCGAAATTAGTTTGTATGTTTTTGTTTTTCCTATATATGCTAAAGTTTTAATAAGTTTGACAGTGATTTGGATTACAGTTCTAGTTTTAATGTGCATTTTTTTTTCTCTCTTTTTGTTTATTTTTTTGCTTAGTTCCATAGCCATCATCGTAGATGAGTTTGATGAAAAACCATGATTGCATGAAGAATCATCTATAATGTTATTATATTTGGTTAACGAGTGTCTGTTTTCAACACCTAGAACTTGTTCCGACATTCTCTCATACATTTTGCCTTTTTTTTTTTTTTGAATTTTTCAGATGGGCAATCTTGTGGTTGTGCTTCTATGGCACTTGTTACATTTTCTTGTCAGCCTTTGGTTGTTTTCAATTAATATAGTCATGGCTTTTGAAAGCTACCTCATTTCTTTTGGTATATTGAGGAAATACAAGATCTTCAATGTTGCAAATCTTCGTCACTTGGCTATTGTTGTGGACAGTGAAGAAGCTTCTGATATATCGAGCGTAATTAAGCTTCTGAAATGGGTAACCAGTCTCGGTGTGAAAAATATTTGCCTGTACGATCCCAAGGGTAAGACATTTGAGCCTATTCGGAGCTTAGTATTTTGTCACAGTCATGATTTCATTGAAAAATCGCGTTAGTTAAAAATAGAAAGTGATTTTTATTTGGCTTAGTATAAAGATTTTTTTTATATCATGATGAGATTATGTTGTGTATATCATCTGATTGGTTTATAGAAGATTGTGACTTTTGACAAACATAATAAATTTTGATTTTTCTGGATCAAGAGCAACATTATTATTTTATACCAAAACAATTCCATTATTAGCCATGAATGGTTTGCCTTTCTCTTTTGGACTCGGGTCATCCTTTTACAGGAGTGTTGAAGAAAAACAAGCAAACTATCACTGAGAGCTTGCAGCTAACGAAATCATCCGAGGTATGAAGAAAACCTGTTCTTTTGTATCATTAATCTTTTTTTTTGATTCATTGTTCACAAGACTTTTGGATTTATATCTCGCAGGATGACAGTAAGAATGTGCCGTTTATCAACCAAAAGAATGTGTGTTTGGATTTTGCTTGTTTATCGGATGGAAAGGAAGCCATGGCAAAATCTGCTGGCATTTTATTTAAGAAATACTATTTGGGTGGGAATCCATTGAAACAAACATTTACTGAAGAAGACATTGCAGAGGCACTGGAAACAATAGGTTGTTGATCCTGATCCCAGTTCCCAGCCAAATAGATCATCCCAAAGTTACTCCTTTTTTTTGTTGTTACGATGAACTGTTCTTTTCCAACTTATATTTTTCAGGTTCTGGAGGTGCTGATCCCAACCTTATGTTGATTTACGGGCCTACCAGATGTCATTTGGGTTACCCAGCATGGAGGATTCGGTATACTGAGATGGCGTAAGTATTAATTTCATTCCAAATTAAAATATGTTTTTAACGGTTCTCAATTTGGTCTTTTGCTTATACGGGTTTTTGTCTGGTTTACAGTCACATGGGATCATTGAAATCTCTCAAATATGGGTCACTATTGAAGGTGGTGCGGAAATTCACCATGGTTAACCAAAACTATGGTGAGCTGAGTTTGTTTTCATGTCAATTTTGAAATACATTCATTTTTCTGTTATTTGATTGAGAATGCGGATTCATTTTGCAGGTAAATGAATGAAAATGGAGGGAACAGTGAAGAACTAAAGGGTCTTAGTAAATATTAGTAGTCTATTAAGTGAAGGTTCATTTGCAATCTAATAATAACACAGTTTCTTGCATTCTCTGTTTGTTCTATGTATGGTATATTATGTTGCACTGTGAGCACTGAACAGACACTTTGAATTACAATATAATAATATTTCAGTGTTGTATTTATAAGTGTTGGCTCTTTTTATTTTGCGATATCTCACTTCAAAGGAAATATAACTCTTTATAAGAGTCGGTCTAATTGGTTATAAATACCTTAATTGGGTACTTTTGGAGATTGGGTGCTGATTTGGTTTGCTTCACATCTAAAGTCCTAACTGGGGTTGCTTCTAGAGTTCTAACCAGGGGGAGAATGAGACTATAAATGAGAACATGACGAGAACACTGTAAATTTTGAATTTGAGACATGGTTTGTTCATGGTGTTTGTAGTTTATTTTTCTACGGTAACGTATCAAAATTTTGAGAAACACATAGTTACTATTGTTTTACAAAATTAATATGGTTGTAATGAGATGAGATGGGAGATTCTTTAAATTGTGGTTAGATTGGCAGCTTTTGAAAAATGTGTTCCTTGGATATCCAAGTGATCAAAAGGGATATTTTATATATGAATTAGAAATAAAACAAAATTCTTGTTTATAGAATGTTGTATTCATTGATGAAAAAATTCCATCTAGTAATTCTCAGAATTCTGAGGAGAAAAATGCTAAATGTACTGAAATTCCTTTTAGAAAGATCTTCCTAAAGGGAAAAAACTATAGGTGGTAGATGTAAATGCATCATTAACAGCAAGTTTGCAGAAAGCTATATGATGGGATTTATACTATTGTTATTCTTAATTATGTAGATGATGTCCACATAAGTGAAAACAGATTGGAAATAATTGAACAATTGAAAATTTTCTTTAACTAAGTTATTTTCTTGGATTGGAAATAGATAGAAATGAAAGAGGCATTTATGTTAATTAAAAAAAAAAAAAAACTCTTTAGACATTGTTACATATTGAAACAAATTACAATTCCTCAAATAATATATGAAGCTGAATATAGAAACATGATAGACACTATTAGTGAATTATAATGACTATCATTTTTGTTTAAAGATTTGAGGATATATTTCACATAAGTTACCAATTTCATTATGGGGTGATAATAAAGTTGTGTATTTTTATATTGATTTGCATATTGTTAGAAACTAATTTAATCGAGGTTTCTTAGTTCCAAGACGTATTAGTTCAAAATCATAGAAAACAGACCTCTTCACCAAATCCTTGAGAATTATGGACAATTTGCTGATTTTAGAAACAAAGTTGAATTTGAAAGATTTTCATCTTGAATATCAGTGAAAAGATTATGACGAATTATAAAGATTGGTATATTTATTGAATCTTAATAATTTCTTTAAATACCTGTTTGTAAATCTTGATACATATGAAAGTCTATTCGGTTTTGTTTGGTTTGAGAGTTTATTTTTCTTAAATGGAATATTGTGCTATTTAATAAACTATATCATTTTAATAACATTAATTGAACTAACATTTATTTTGTGTATTTGCACGATATAAAAAACCGTTAAAAATTATTTCTGTAAAAATGTGATAGCATTTTTTATTTTATTTTAACCGTTTTAAGTTTATGGGCGGGTCAACCCACAATCCGACCCAAGTATTTATTTACCCTCACATATATATCCAAATTAACCACAGTTCTCGACCCGGCAATCCGAATACTTTAACTGTTCATTAAAGATCTTCTCCAACCCCTTTTCCTTCAATTGTTTCATTAAAGTTTTTTTAGTGATTGAGAATGATACTCTATTTTTTTCTAATATAATTCCCTACCACAACATTTTCCCATTCTTTTATACAATTTTCTTCTACTTCATTGGGCAGTTTAAATTTATAAAGAGAATTAAGTACCTCCACTTTTGTTTTAACATCCCCGAAGAAGATTTTCTCTTTGTAGACACGGTCTTTAACTTTCTTTCATACATTTTTATTCCATACCTCATTTCATACACTTGGAGCCTTATGGTAATTCATTATTTTCTCACACTTGTTCAAAAGGAATAAAATTTCTAATCTTCAATCTGAACATTTGTCCTTGTTGTTCGCACTCGTATGTCCTCCCTCGGGAATCATGATTCTTGTTTTTCCTGAGAATTTTACTCTATGCTTTTCAATGATTTTTAGTGCTTTTCGATGCTTTATCCTCGTCAAGAACCTCATGAATAGGACTAGCCCCTTGCAAAATGATTAAGAGTTTTTCACACAAGTAAAAGAGTTCTGAACTCAGAACGAAAATGTAATAATCATTCAAACATCATATGGCCAATTACTTAGGAGTAGAGACTGTCTGTAAAGACAGGCGTATGAGACATAATTTTGTGAGCCCTTTCCCAATACGTAACCAAACACCGAACTCTTAAAACGAGTCTCTGATTTTCATTTCTTTAGTTTCTTTGGGAATAAAACTAAAGTGACGACTCTCAAGTCAATTAAATCGATACACCCTCAAGTGTATCGATTTAAAACCTGTACAGGCCAATTCAAAAGGCCTATGCTAAATAACTCTATTTTCGGTTCCTCATCCCTTTCCTTTTTTTACGGGATGTAGAGGAAGGTAAGCCAATGGGTTCTTTAACATAGCTCGTCTTAACACACGAAAAACGTTTTTTCTAAAAAAAAACAGTGCACGGGTCGTACCTACCATAAAATCCTTCATCTCCCGATAGTGGGAGCATATGTGGAAGGTAAGGCACGGGGTCGATAACTTCTGGATCGCACAAACCGTCCTTAAAGACAAGGTATTTTTTAATTAGGAGAGAGACGTAACAAAACAGGTAAGCGAAACGAAAAAAACATGTACAACATCAAACCATCTACACTTGAAAAGAATTACTCGATTACCACCAAAATACTGAACTTCTATGATATTTGTGAGTACTCTGTAGTAATTTATCGTTTCGGCCCCATTGTTGCCAACTACACAGACACCACTATTTTGTGTGGTTAACCCTTCGTCATGCTTCTCGGTGTTGAACTTATACCTATTTATTTTACAAGATTTATACTTCTTAGAATAAATTGTCAGGCCACTCCCAAGAATCTTCAGACTCAAAGTTCGATCTGATTCATCATTCAATTTCTCCACTTTTGTCCTGAAAAAACTTATGTAAAGTTTATCGCGTTCAAGATTAGAAAGATTGAGTCGCCCTATATCAGTCAACTCTTGCGTGAATTCACTGCATATAATGAAATTTAATTGTAATAAGTTAATTAAAAAATTCACACTTAGTCATTAATCAACTTATAAACTCTTACTTGTAATATTATTTGATTTCGATACAATTTCTCAAAATGTATACGTGAGAACGCTCTCGATCACCTAATTCGTATGTGTAAAGTTTTGCAATCGATAAATCTTCCATTGTCAAGAATATAGAAAGTGTTGAAGTTGGTTGTATCAATGTCTCTATTGACTCTTAATCTTCTAAATATCGAGCACATAAACGCATACTCTCATGTAAAAGGTAACTCTTACTAATTGACCATTCAGGAAAGTTTTTGTTCCGAAGGTACTTTTTCAAGGTACCCATATACTGTTCAATTGTATACATCCATCGATACTGTACAAGCCCCCTAGCAAAGCCTCAAAGGCTAATTTCCAAATCTTTTAAAAACTAAATGTTTCATTTTAAAAGATGACTGGAATTCAAACTAAGATTGAAACACATTGAACCCCGATCTTCCTCGCGATAGTCATTCCATATTGTCACGTGTCTCACCAACATGTGCTATTCTATGGAACGAGACAAAGGCCGGGGGTAACCATATAGCTTCCTTGGCGACTCTATTGGGAAAAACTTGTTATTTTAATATTAATAAAATAAACAAAATTCTGTCTATTTATAAATTGTTATTTATAACATTTTACTCTCACAATAGTCCATCTCATTGGGTCCATCACCTCAACAGGTACTTATATTTTATCCTATACTTAGGTTTTACCGTAATACTTGCCTTAGATGGGTACATCACCCAGACATCCATGAAGGAATACTAAATCGGAATTATGTACTCCTACAATTACATGAAGACTGATCATACCAGTTTGTGACCGAGAGATGTTGCGTGAGGAAAAATTAGGAACTCAGAGTGGATCCCTCCTATTGACTTTGATACATCATCCGGGATGCTATCTTAGCGATGGTGGGGAGAGATTCCCACCCAAACTTTGATAGAAAACCTTAGCACACAAAACCTGGTTACTTTATCCAACTGTTGTTTGGACGTGCCCAAACAGCAAGGCCTCGACAAGTCAACTTAGTACATTCTTATTTATTATACATGCATACATTTATAATAGATATACTAAACATCTCTAAGCATGTTTAATTTCATCAAAATCACTCGACATATTTGTCAAAGTTGATTATGCTCGTAGAATGGCCTTGTTAGACAACGAGAACCTCTCCATGTGGACTCACCACTTCAATGAGTATGTGTTGTACTATGACTCCTTTGGGATCAACATCACTCTCAACTACACTAATCAACACCTCCATCATGGCTTCATGATGGATACGCATCACAGATGGGATCCGGTGCACCGCGCCTTTATGCTAGGGGATTGCTAGATTTGCCCAACGATTGAAGAGTTCAAATCCATAATGATGTTTTAGAGCAAAAACATCCTAAGGCTCAAACCCTTTGCCGAGTCTATGTCTCTCAGACAACTCCTCCAAGACGATCTTGGCTACACGAAAACTGTGGTAAACAAAATCCTCGCCAAAACTCACTTGGACCTTCCTCTCTAGGTCAAAGTGGCAACCCAAAACGGTGAAATCCCTCCACTGAGCTTCAGTGCTTCTTTGCTCACCATGACCATTATGGTAGCTTATTTCCTTCTCGCTCCCTCGAGCAATCGCCCACCATCCGCAAGATATTGGAGCTAGTCTATAATCTTATAGGTGGAAATAAGGATCCTACTGGGATCATTCTGGCAGAGACGGTGATGGGTCTCAATGAGTCATACTGTTCCTACTCTCTCAATCAAAGGGGAGCTCCTATCATCCTCTATGTCTGGTTCCTAGAGAAGATAGAGCGCATTCCTCCTCCATTGTCTAGCAACGTGATGGGTGCTGCCCTCAAAATCGACGCTTCAGGTATTTCAAATCAGAGATCCTTGTCCACAACGATGATCCTATTCAAAAGCTTCTACCATAGTACGACATTATGAAGATGGTCCATCTGATGAGCGACCAACCCATCATTATACTTATGGGCCTCAATTGGATTATTGCGTACTATACTAGTGAACTGTTCAAACAGTTCGGGCACGACTGCATGTCCCCTTGCCATGATTATATGGTAGCCATATACATTCCAATCCAACACAATGAATTTTTCGACTATCTGGATCTCTAGAATGATTGCGTCAAAATGGTAATCCCCAAGGATCACAAGGACTACATTGACCAAATCTTGGATGAATTCCACCTCCAACAAGCAAAAGAAGAAAGTGAAGGCTTTGTCACATCCACTAGCTATAGTTGAACTCGCTCCCCTTGAAAAGGAGACATAAGTTTCACCCTTTTTGTACAAATCCACAAAAACTTAGAAGCCTAGTATAGTCAATTAGACAAACCCTAAAGAAATCCGAAATTTTGAAATGTAACATTGAAAGTTCTTTCTTTTGAAAGAAAATATGTATAAAACCTTACGAGATGTTTATCTATAGGTCATTTTATTTTCATACGCATTTTCTTTTGTTGTTACAATTACAATACCTTCTCTCTCCTACTGTCACAATCGTCCACGATGGCCATGTTGACGGATGCCAAGCTACTCCCTTGGACGAAGCACTTTCGTGAAAACTGATGGTACTTCGAAGACTACGGTCTTAACCCCATCCTGAAGTTTTTGAAATATAAAGTCAAACCTAACTTCATGATGAAAATGCAATAAAGGTTGAATCCTAATCAAAGAGTCTACATCCTCGCTGGTAGGATCATGTGTTCCACCATAGAAGAATTATGGGCTATTCTTATGATAGATAATAAGAATGTTATACATCTAAATCCATTCCTAGACTCGATGTCTATCAGAAGACTTCTATAAAAGGAGTACCACTACTCTAAGGAAACCTCTGATGCCATCATCTCTGGCATGAGCATCAACTTTTCAGCTTGGGCCAAACTAGAGATCAAGGATGGAGAAGTCCCGATAAAAGCATGATCATCCATAATAACGATGTCCATCCTGTTCGCTCACTACTTCATTAGGCCATTGAACGATAATCTTTCTTCAAGGATCATCGAGGTGGCACATCAGTTGTGAAAAGGAAATAAAGATCCTTCTGGCATTGTATTGGCAGAAACACTCATGGGTCTAAACAGTTCATATCGATCTCTCACCATGAGTAAGAGGGGCTCTCCCCTAATCATCTATATATGGTTGCTTGACGAGCTCAAGCGTCTACTACCAGTTCTATCTGGTAACACCCTATCCCCCTTTGTTCAATACCAAAGGATGAAGGAAACTCTCCATGAAATCCAGATACTAGATGATAATGAAACCTGGGAGATCCTTCCCTAGTACCCCATCAAGAAGATGACCTTCATGATTAACAACAAGGCACTTGTCCGACTACTAGGTTTAAAATGGATCACCTACTACTATACCCATGAACTATTCAAATAGTTTGGCCACATCCATGTCGAACTTGTTGTTACAACTGATAGGCCCAAAACCCGAAGGCTCCATGCAGTGTACCTCAGCTAGTGGCACGATGCCTTTCAAATCAATATCATGACAAGACGAAAGAAATACCAGGATCTTATCACCAACCAGTATGAGAGAGCTCACCAAGCCGAAGCAGAGGAGAATGCTCATATCGAGCCAGACTATCTCTGGACTTAGGAAGTGTTCGCTTTCATCTGGGACTTTTTCCCATTTAGACTGTTTTGTAAAATCTCAATAAGAGAGTCTCCCTGTAACAAACGCTATGAGTATGTTTATATACAACTCTATGTTTGTCTATTTGATCTTGAATAAGATCCTTGCTTTCTTAGATTCATGTCTCATATTTTGCATTTGTATTGTACCACATCTGCAAAATCTTCATCTATCTCTATCTTCTTAACAGTGTGCAAGTTACTTTTGTACAAGTATGGCCCACGAAGAAGAGATCCAAGAACTTGACGTTTTGTAAGCCAAGACATGGCCGAAGGAACTCTAAAGAATGATAAGGATAAAATATCCCCAATTGAGTTTGCTGAGATGAAGGCTACTCTTCTAGTAAGTCACTAAATAGTTGGCGATATTAACGAGCTTGATGACTAAGCCTTCCATCCCTATTCCGGAGCAGCCATCCTCGTCACGATAGCCACCACTGACTATACCTATTGCCATTCCGATTCGGATCAATCCTCTAAATCGTCATGTGGAAGAATCCTCTCTCTATGAAGAGCCTCCTGAAAATTATAATAGGTCAGCAAGGACTCAGTTAGAAGTTGTTGATAATCCCAACGCCCAAGAAGGGGAAAATTCTACGATCATTCATCCTACAGAATACGAGGTCCAAAATGGCTCAATTGAATGCTAACCAAGCTAAGTTCCAAAAGAAACTCAATCAATTGACCAATGGCATCTTGGATGAACACCATGATTAAAAAAAATGCCATAAAAACTACCAAACGAGCAATGATCCCTTTTGGGATAAAACTACATTTTCTGTCAAAGTATGTAGGCAAGACTGACCCTACTACTTTCTTCCAGATATACAACATGTCCATGACACCCTTATATCTGGGAGAACCAACAATCCTCCATATTTCCCCCTAGTATTTAGATGGTGCGACCCTATGTTGGTATCACTAAAAGAAGATAGATTATCTTCAGACCATCGACGAACTCGCGTCATTCTTTATAGAACATTTTAACATGCATCTCAACTTAGAACGGCCAAAAGAAGCTCAAGAATGTCAAGCAAGGCGAAAACTAGAAATTCGTGGTCTTTATCAAAAGGTGGAAAGCTGTTGCTGAAGAGATTGATTCTCTGCCTAGAGAACAAAGACAAATCGACATGATTCTGGATAATGTTAACGGCCGATATTCTATTGGGTTCGCAGTTAAAACTTTCCATGAAGAAGCTCCTCAAAACGGGCAATAACTCCGACGAAGTCTTTGACAAGGAAAGAAAAGAGGGTAAAACCGTGAAGGCCTATGTTGATCCTCCTTGGCCTCTGAGGAAAGACAAAGCCGAAGTTCACTAGGTCGCAAATGCTTGACAGGCCCTGACTCCTCCTAAGCCCGGTCCGAACAAACCGATATTGGCTAAAACAAACGTCCCAACAACATCTAAGCCGTCGATACCAAGGGTCCTAAGACTTCCAAGAACTTTTGACGATCTGGGCATGACCCTGAGTCAAGATTTTACCCTCCTTCATCAAAGGAATCTCATCAAGCCCTTAGCTCCTCGAGAGATGGTAGAGTCCCTTGGCAGGTTTGAAGGGGCATGGTGCGTATATCATCAAATGAATGGTCGCTCTATTAATAATTGTAGTTCCCTTAAACATCAGTGTCAAGACCTGGTTGATTAGAAAATCATTCCTATACCCGAAATTGTGAGCAATCCATTGCCCGATCATCAGGTCAACATAATTTCTGTTAACGGACTTGTTAATCCTCTCGAGGTTAATATGGTCAACCCTTGTACCCAAAAGGAGACAACGAGATCCACCTTCACCGGTAGTACCTTGAAATTTGTGGATTATTGACAACCCTACTCCGAGCCCTCCCAAAATAGTGCAATGAGAACTCTCAACAACCCGAATTGGAGACGACTTCCAACCCAATTTCATGAAAACAACCACTACGGTTAATCTTTCTAGCTCATCTACCGATCCAAAAAGGGAAAACAAGTTCAAAGCTCTAAACCCTGACGATAGTATTCTTGCTCAACTTATGAAGACCAATGCCAACATTTTCATCTAGGAAATCCTGATATATTCTATCGAGAACAGGCAAGCTGTTCTGAATGAACTGAGCCAAGCTAGTATACCAGCCAACACGACTCTTAAAGAGTTGGTTGGTATCATCTCATCAACTCCTCAGATCAACATGATAGGTTTTGAGGACAATGACCTATCAGCTCCCGATGACCTCATGTTAAGGCTCTTTACATTTCTATAAAGATGGATGATAAAGTCATTTATATGACTCTGATCGACAATGGCTCGGTATTGAACATATGTCCTTGGAAGATTCTCCAAGAACTCGACATTTCTGCTGATAAAGTTCTTCCCTCGGACCTGTGCATCTGTGGCTTTGATAATTCTCGTCGAGAGATTATGGGTAGCTTCCGAGCAACGATCTACGTAGCTAGTGTACCTTTTGAGGTAGAATTCTACGTAATCAACATGCGACCATCGTACAACCTAATCTTCGGACGACCCTGGTTGCATTAGGCTAAGGCTCTTGCCTCTACCCTGTATCAGAAAATCCGCTTCATGGCTAACGACAAACTCAATACCATAGAAGGTGAGAAATATGTCACAGTCATCGTCGGTTCAACTCATTCCACTAACCCAGAGATTGAGTTAAATGGATTCGACATTTATCCTATATTTAGGAAAGGTCAGGACTCATCTTCCACTCCTGACTTCACTCCCTACGGTGTGATCTCTATGCGTCTCATGTAGAAAATGAGATATTTCCCAAGAATGGGTCTAGGACCGAATGCTACCGGCATGACTTCTTTCCCCTGGTCTTATTACAACTCAGACAACTTCGGCATCGGTTATACTCTGATATAGGGCGAGGAATCCAAGAAAGCTAAAATTTCTAAATAATTTATACCTATTCCTCCAACCCTAAATGGACAGTTTGTGCGAGAACAAGAAACCACGGCGTGTTTCGATTTCCCCGAACCTTTCTTCAATCGAGTTTTACAAACTCGCTCTCCAGGTTTCAAAATCCTTTTAAATTGTTCTTTTGATCCTAATTAATCTCTTAATATGATTAGGAAATAGACTACTAGTTGGCATGAAACCCTAGAAAAGCTTGTCAAAGATCTTTCTCTAACGGACGAGGACATGGTTGTTGACGAAGATTCTTGTAAGATAAACTCTACAAACCTACCAGCCGTTGATAAAGCTTTTGTAATCGACCTGAGTGTTGATAGTAATATTACTCCCCTTTTGGACTGTGCAATAGTGCCTGATGTTGTGATAAATAAAGAAGTCTGTAATGACAATCCTGATGAGATGTCATCTTCTTTTTGTAATAAAGCATCCAATAAAACACTAGAGTGCAGTTTGAAATATATGTCAGATGATAATGATGTTTCATTCCAGTCTGAATTTAATTTCGAAATGAAAAACTTCTTGGAACATGAGGACGAGATAGTTTCCGCAACCGAAACGACAATCAAGATAAACCTCAATACTCAAGACGATCCTCAAATCGTGGTGATTGAATTGCTAAAGACCAATAAAGACGTGTTCGCCTGGTCTTACAAGGATATGCCCGGAGTCGATCTTGCAATCATTCGACATCAAATTCTTCTTTATTCAGAGGAAAAACCCGTTAAACAAAGGTTAAGACGGATGGAAACTGAGGTTGTCGCCAAGGTTAAAGAAGAAGTCTAGAAACAATTGGAAGAAAAATTCCTCGAAACTATGGACTACTCCACATGGATAGCCAACATGGTTCCGTCTTGAAGAAGGATGGAAGGATGCACATGTGTGTAGACTACCGCGATCTGAACAAAATCAGTCATATGGATAGCTTTCCTTTTCCCCACATCGACATTCTGGTCTATCATGCTGTTGGAAATTAACTCTTGTCTTTCATGGATGAATTCTCAGGATATAACCAAATCCAGATCGCTGAAGAAGACAAAGAAAAAACCACCTTAATCACGGAGGTAGGAACGTTCTGTTTCAGGGTCATGCCATTCAGTCTCAAAAATATCGGAGCTACCTATCAACGTGCAGTAATGATAATCTTACACGACATGATCCATAAAGAGGTGGAAGTCTACATAGACGACATGATAGTGAAGTCTAAGGATCAACAATGGCATATTCCCAACTTAGACAAATTCTTGCAAAGAATTTGAAAATATCGGCTTCGGTTGAACCCTAAGAAGTGTGCTTTCGGAGTCACCACCGGTAAAATTCTAAGATTTCTCATCACCCAACGTGGAATAGAAATCGATCCCTCCAAAATCGAGGCCATTATAGCTATTCCTACACCTCAAAATGAGCGAGAAGTCCGAGACTTTCTCGGAAAAATCCAGTTCATCAGTCGGTTCATTAGCAAACTAACTCTCACTTGTGATCCCCTTTTCTAGCTACTGAAAAATGATCAAAAATTCCAATGAGATGACACTTGTCAACAAGCTTTTGACAAAATCAAAGACTATCTGAAGTCACCACCGGTCCTTATACCTCCAAGACCCGGTGTTCCTTTAATTCTCTATCTCACAGTGATAGATTCGGCTATGGGCAGACTATTGGCTCAAGAAAAAATGAGGATAAACTTGAGATTGTCGTCTACTACCTAAGTAAAAGAATGATTGGGTATGAATTGAACTATTCAAAACCCTAGAAAATGTGTTGGGCACTCGCATGGGTCACCAAAAGACTAAGACATTATATGCAGGCCCACCCCATCAAGTTGGTGTCCCGGCTTGACCCATCCATTATCTATTTCAGCGAACATTGTTGTAGCATAGATTTTCTAAATGGATGATAATGATCTCCGAATACGACATCACGTATACGGATCATAAATTTGTTAAAGGAAGTGATGTTGTAGACTTCCTAGCAGATCAACCTATCACAGTCGAACCTTCTTTCGAACTCGACTTCCTTGATGACTCCATAATGTCTATCTCTTCGGACACAAGGAAGTTAATGTTTGATGGAGCTTCGTCCAAATATGGCTACAGAATTGGAATTCTCCAGATAGATCCTAAGGGAACCTACAATCCCATCTCTATTAAGTTAGCGTATTCCGTAACCAACAATGAGGCTAAGTTTGAAGCATGTCTCTCAGGTCTCAAAATTGCATACGAAAGAGGAGCAACTAGATTACACATAGTTGGCGACTCTAATCTGGTTATATCACAGGTTAACGAAACATGGCAAGTACGAGGAGAAAATCTCATACCCTATCACACTTGCCTACTTCGTTTTATCGACAAGTTCGATCGCGTGTATTTTGTACACGCACCAAGAAACCAAAATCGCTTTGCCGATACCTTGGCTATGCTAGCGGCTATGACTCAATTTCCTATTGGAATTAAGGTCAAACCTCTGAAGATTCGTCAGAAATGGAAATCCGATTTCGAAGTCGGAGTGGTAGCCTCCGTTCAAGTGCCCACCAAACCATGGTTTGATATCCCTCAAAACTACATTGTGTATGGAGAATATCCATCCCACTTCTAAATAAGTCTAGTACGCTCGTAAAAACTTGTTACTCTCTGGTACGTCGATCGTTGTCCTTGAGGATCTATATATAGAGGACAAACACTAACGGTCGAATCTTCTAGATGAACACGTGGCAAGCGCCCATTGGAAGGCCTCCATAGTACAAGAGTACAACAGGCTCTGTGCACAAGGATCGTGGACGTACCGAACTAGTAGTGCGCATGATATTCTTCTGAAACTGTCCTTTACTGAACAAGTAGTGGAGGAATATTTGCGTTCGTGGTATTCATGCATTGGGTAAAAATAGCTGGCGTACTAGACTGCATGGATGAGTGGAGCAGGAGTAGCGTACAATTAGTTGATCGTGGGTAGACAAATGCTAACTTCATGCAGTTGCTGAAGCGAGGCATTAGACGTGCTTTATTAGACTGCCAAGTCTAAGGAAGTTAGACGCCAACGTCTAATAGCGAGACCCATTAGACCACCAAGTCTAATGGAGTTAGACTACACGTCTAACTATGTGTTTGTTAGACTACACGTCTAACTATGTATTTGTTAGACTATACGTCTAACTACGTATCTATTAGACTGCACGTCTAACTATATATCTGTTAGATTGCACGTCTAACTACGTATCTATTAGACTGCACGTCTAACTACGTATCTGTTAGACTGCACGTCTAACTACGTATCTGTTAGACTGCACGTCTAACTACGTATCTGTTAGACTGCACGTCTAACTAGAAAACGTCTAATTAGCCTGTTTCAAACCAAGTCTAACTTAGCATATTTTTGATACACTTGCCCAAAAACAATTAGACGTCTTAGCTTCATTCTTAATCAAAGTTTTACTAATACATCATTAAAATAACGTTAGTCAAAATAATTTGACCCAACACCATGGTTCAATATCCTTCAAAACTACATTGTGTATGGAGAATATCCGTCCCACTTCTAAGCTAAGGAACGAAGAGCCCTGCGCCAGTATTCCACCAACTATGCTTGGATAACTAACAATTTTACAGACGATCTTTTGATGGTCAAAACATGCTCTATGTTGATGGTCTCGAGACACGACGAATCATAGAAGAAGTACACGCAGGTGTGTGTGGTCCACACATGAATGGACTAGCCCTTTCCAAGAAAATACTCCTCCTCAGATATTATTGGAAAAAAATCGAGCAAGAGTGCGTCATCTATGTGAAAAGCTCTCACCAATGCTAAATATATGCTAATCTAAATCATACTCTAGCATCTTTGTTGTACTGCATGACATCACCATGGCCCTTTTCCACATGGGGCATTAATGTTATTGGGAAAATTTATCCCCATGCTTCCAATGGACATGAGTTCATACTCGTAACCATAGACTATTTTTCTAAATGGGTCGAGACAACATCTTATAAGATTCTCAAGTCTACTTAGGTAGCAAAATTCATCCGTGTTAACATCATAGCTAAGTATGGAGTACCCCATGCTATTATCTCGAATAATGGAATACACTTCCAGGGAAAGGTTTTATCCATTCTCAAAGAGTTCAAGATTGAACATCACAAATATTCACCCTATCGACCCCAAACTAACGGTGCGGTCGAAGCGAAGAACACGAATGTGATCAGAATCATCAAGAAGATGACCAACACGTAAAGGATTGGCATGAAAAGATGACATTTTCCTTATGGGGATATCATACGACTACTCGAGCATCAACAAACGACACTCCCTATTCTCTGGTATACGGTATGGATGTCGTACAACCTATCGAGATTGAATTTCCAACACTAAGAGTCCTGTTGGAATCTCACGTCACTGAAGAATATTGGGTGAAAGCTCGATATGACTAGTTGATGGAAGACCATAGGTTATACGCGTAATGCAAAATACAGGCTTACCAGAAATGAATGGCCGATGCCTTTAATAGAAAGGTCAAACCCAAAAGCCTAAAAGAAGGTGACATAGTGCTCAAAGTTACCCATGAACTGTTAGACCCTAAGGGAAAGTTCCGACCACGATAGGAATGTCCCTTCCTCATCAAGAAAATCCTCTCTAGAGGTGCAGTTCTCCTTTCGATAGTTGAAGGCGAAGAATTCATTGCTCTGAGAAATCTAGATGCCCTAAAACGATATTATGTCTAATATCGTTTCGCGACAACGACTCTAATCTAGCCTTAGTAGGATTACAACAACTTTAATCTAGCCTTAGCATGATTATCACGACTTGAATCTAGCCTTAACAAGATTATCATGACTCTAATCTAGCCTTAGTAGGATTATTACGACTCTAATCTAGCCTTAGCAGGATTATAACGGCTCTAATCTAGCCTTAGCAAGATTATTACAGCTCTGATATAGCCTTAATAGGATTACAATGGATCCCAATCCAGCCTTACCAGGATTAAGACAAGTTTAGTCCTCATGGACTAATCAACCTCCAATGGTGTATGTATATGCCATAACTCCCAACAATTAGTCCATAAGAGCGGACTAATTGGCCTCTATTCTTGTACAATTATGTCAACATTCGCAAGGATTAGTCCCTAAACTATAAGAGACTAATCAAACCACTGGTCTTGTTGGATCGCATTACAATCCCCCAAAGTTAGTCCCCAATCAGGAGTGTACTAATCAACCTCTAGCATTGTACGACTAAGTCATACCTTCCCAGAAATAGTCCCCAGCCAGGAAAGGACTAATCAAAGCTCTAGTCTTGTAAGACTATGTTCAAATTTCCCAACAGTTAGCCCTAACTAAGAGTAGACTAATCAACCTCTAGTAGTGTATTACTACATGGGAAATCCCTAGCTAGCTCTCAGCTTCGAGTGAACTAGTCGACCTCTAATTTTGTACAACTACATCATCATGAACATGGGAGAACTACGTGAGACCTGATTCTTCCAAATAAATTAAGAGAATATATCAAGGAAAAATGGAAGATACGTAGGCAGCCTTTGTATAGTTCTGGTCTCAATGAGCTCAAAGAGCTCAAACTCGAAATAAATGAACTATTTCTAGTTCTATCCCCATAGGGTCTTAGGACAGTGGGAACCCTGGTTCTTTCCACCAACTAGTGATAAGGATTTTAGGAAACAAATAAGGGCGAAATTCAAGAGCGTCTCTTGCAATCAAACTACGATTGATCTCCAAAACCCCATGTTTCCGAAAAACTTCTATCGATGGATATCCTTAATAAGCTCGTTTTCGTGCTACACGATTATGTAGAAAGCTAACCTTCAAGGGAAGACTTTTGAAAAAGAAATGGAATAAACCCCCAAGATCCAAGCCAAAGCCATAATTCTCATTCCCCTTTGTATAAGAGAACTAGACTCAAGGCTCCAAAAAATACATCTACAAAAATCCCCTACAGGTCGAGGTGAAGTCATCGTTCATACTTACTCGGGAGGCTGCCCCGATGACTATCGCAAGAGTAGAACGTGTCGTCCTCCTGATACCCTCAGGGACCAATAAAATAAAAAATAAAAAAACAGTCCCGTGTAGGTTGAAGTGTTGAAATCACTTTTTATGCTCATTCGGGCGGTTGTCCCGATGACTATCGCAAGATCAGAACGTATCAATTCCACTATATATACCCCGGTTGTCGAAAATAAAGACAAAAGAAAATTTCCCCAGCCAGAAAGTTAAAACTCTCTATGTGATTATCCCCGGAATAATAAAACTTTCGAAGGATTGCGGCCCATGGCAAAAACAACCAAAAATATAACTGAACATGATTCCCATGCAGTGGCGGACCTACAAGGGGGGCCTTGGGGGGCCCGGGCCTCCCCCAACCAGGATAAAACTTTTAAGATATTTTATATATATGTTTACCAAATTAGGCTTTGTCTTACTGGTTTTGGAGCTGAAATATATAATAGAGGTCAAGTGATCAAGAATTATATATAAAATAATTAAAATCATATAATATTATTATTTATTTTAAAACTCCATTTATATTATAATTTATTTATATATATATATTATTAATTTTAATATAATTAATAATACAAATTATTTATAAATATAAGGGTAAAAATATAAATATAAGGGTAAAATATTATTTTATATTTCTTAATTTTAAATTAGTTTTAAATTATTTCAACAAATAAATATATTTGTTAGATTTTATTTAGGGGTCTAAAGTTGTGACACATATTTATTTTTAATTATTTATTTTATGTAGGATATAGAATAATGGAGATGTTCTATAAACGAATTTGTACTTCTACATCACATGACCAACATGAGTCTTCTCAATCAATTAATGAGCCTACTAACGAGTCTAATGTTACTGATCAAATATACATGGTTATAATATAGCATATCAAAAGATGCATCATTTTGTTTTTGGTGTTATCTTTTCAAGCCTTTAAATAGAGAAAACGTAGATGATACATTTATAGGAGATGGATACAAAAATTGGAAAAGGGCATTAGAAAGATTCAATCGTCATATGAGAACTTCAAATAGTTGTCATAATGAAGCTAGAGTTCAATTTGAATCATTTTAAGATCAAAGACATAATGTGAGAAACGTTTTACGTACACATGGTCGTGATATAGAAATAAATTATCGCACCCGTTTAACGACAATGTTTGATGTAACACACTTTCTATTGAGGCAAGGATTACCTTTTCGAGGACATATGAGTCAAGTAGTTCATCAAATAAAGTTAATTTTCTTGAATTGATTGATTGGTATAGTCAACGTAATGAAGATATTTTGTCTTCTTTTGTACCGACTCATGGACAAGAATGATTTAGTAATTGTGCTTGTTAGTATTTTTATGTAATTATCGAGTAGAATTTTAATTAAAAAATGCATTTATTTGATAGTCAAAAAAATACTACGTTACTATGTATTTGACCCCCCCGAGAAAATATTTCTGGGTCCGCCACTGTTCCCATGGTCACCTTCCCCGCAAGTTAACATCTTGGATAATCGTCTACATGAGATTAAATTTATCATCCATATCTTAACATAGGAGAATAAGGAGATCGGAATCTTTAAAAAATGAGACAATTCCAATAACATAGGAATGCATGCTCGTGTCTTGGCCCAAAACACGTTTCGAATTCAAGTCATCCTATCACATAGGTATGACCAGAGTTTCTTCTACTTTTAAACCTTGTCTGAGACAAAATTGGGAATAATTCGTTCCCCAAATAGCTTTTGTTCAAGCTCCCCACTTTATAGAGTGATAAAACAACTAGTTTAAAAAGTTTCTATTATACCATTCCCTTAACTCCCCTAAAGAGTTGACAACTTCAACCAACTATGAAGGACACTTTGTCAGGTCCAAGAAAGAGAAGGCTACCAATTAGGACATCTTCTCTCATGAACAATCCCCAGCGGAAGCAGGATGCTCAATAAGCTATGGAGGTTACTTCATATAAGACCTCTTTAAAGCCCTAGTTAATAGGCACAAAAGATCATTGTTATGATTCTTAAAGCCCTATTCCAATATGCATCTATATGGGTTATTGTCGTAACCTATCCCCAATAGATTGACGTCCACATGGGTTATTGTTATAACCCATCCTAGAAGGTACGACGACCATAAGGGTTATTGTTATAACCCATTCCTCTCAAAGAGAATGTTTTCACATATCCCTTATAAGAATAAGCCATATCTCTTGGTAGGTATCTGTACCGATCATTATTATGACCACTCCCCACTAAAGTGATTGTTGTCACTCATCTTGTCCATAAGTTATTGTTATAACCTATATTCTCAGCACGATTGTAATCATCCCCACAGAGAGACGGTTGCTACAAAACAGCGTGATTGTTATCACCACCCAACGTGATAGTTGTCACGTCACCTAGAAGGTCTTCCTTCATCCTAACGGAGAATTCTCTTCATTCCTCAGAAAAGTCCTAGTTGTGGATATCATCTCCTACAGTAAATCCTATCGTATTACAAGTATCCTCAAGAGTCATTGTAGTGACTACTCTCTAGTAGAAGATTCTATTTATTGATGGACATTGTATGATTGTTATCATTATCTCCCGAGAGTTTTATCTCTATCCCCGTGAGATTGTATTCCCAGGAGAGCATTCAATAGGAGAGTCCTACTTCCCGATAGGTAGTCTTACTAGCATGAGACTCTTCCCCACAAAGAGTTCTTTTTAATCCCCAGTTGAGTCCTATTTGTTGATATGCACCATCAGTCATTGTTATGACAGGATTATTTTAGTAATCCATCCCCAGTTGGAATCTTGTATACTCCCCAACAGGATAAGACTATTATTATAGTCTATCCTCAACAAGATTGAACAAAGAAGAGAATGAGTCATTGTCATGAATCGTTCCCCAATAACACCCTATCATCTTCTCGGTGCATGATAAGACTATTGTGATAGTCTATCCCCGACAGAAGACAATGTGCAAAGGAAGATCACGTCATCTCCCCAACCACGAGTCATTGTGATGACTCCCCACCAGCAACTGCTGCCATCCAGGTTTTATCCTTCTTCCTCACTGTAGGTTAGGGTACAAATTTTTATGATCAAACCTCGAACCCATGTTTTCCAAAAAATTATGATTGTTTTATTCAAACTCGATTCGAGAGGGGCATTCTGCAAGCATGAAAATTTGACTTACCCTATTTTCAAAATAATAATATTATGTTTAATAATATTAAAACAGGATTTTGCATTTTTTATATTCAAAATAACTTAATGAAGGAATTAAAACATAATTGAAGATTAATTATTGTGATAATTAAACCTTAATTAAGGAAACTTTCCAAAATGCCTAAAATAATTTGAGGATAAAATATTTGTATATATTTTACCCAAATTAGACCAAGGAAGGGGTTAAAAATATTTAATTGTGATTTAATCATAAATTATGTTTAATTTATGACTTAAGGTAATTAAATAAAACACCCCTAAATTCCCAAAATTTTCCAAAAAATAAAATATGATCATAATTGTTATTATGATTGTAGAAATATATTTTGTAAAATATTTGGTGAAAAAATGGATTTAAAAGGGATTAAAACTGTTTTTTAATAACTTTTTAAATAAAAAATATAATTGCATAATCATGTGTAGCTGAAACTATGTTTAATCTCTGCAACAGGATTCTAGACCATCAGATGAGCCCCCAAATCTCATCCAACATCCCAGACGCTCCCACGCAGCCGAATGTTACAGGGCCACGCGCGCCCGTGCCCATTGGATCAACTAATGGGATGGACTAACTTCGTTAGTCAATACTGCTAACCGCGGACGGAACGCATACGACGTTAGGCGAAACAACATCATTTTAGTCGTCTTCTTCGCTGTAACGATGCGCTCGCCGGAATCGTGACCTCGTCGGCATCCAATATTCTAGAAGCTCTAGCTTTATCCACAAGTGATCAAATCCACTGATTTCTTTGTCTACACGTTGTAATACATATTTGTTAACATGTAGGGATGATTTCCATGTGACTGTTTCATCAATTTGATCAAAATGAGTTTTTGAAAAAAATTAGATTTTGATTCAATCTTCAAAAACTATTTTAATGTTGTTGTAATGTTCTTATTTTGGTTTAGATCAACTATATTCATCATTTCAAAGCCAATGAAACAAAAATCAGGCCTTGAAATGACCTAATTTAAAAGATCCCAAAATTTGACCTATAAATGGTGTTTTAAAATTGATCCTCTTAAGATCTTCAAATTGTGATTTATGTTAGGATTTTTATTCTTCATGATCATATGAACCTACTGTAGCTTACGGGTTGTGATTTCGACATCCTAGTCAAACGTTATAGGCTTATGAAGTTTTAAACCAAAATAAGAACACTCGGTCCTAAAATTTTGCCTTATGACCGAGGAAATTGACCTAGGACTATGGAGCCCGACCGAGGAAATTTACCCAGGACCGTGGAGCCTGACCGAGGAAATTTACTCAAGACTGAGGATCGATAGATTTAACTCAAGACCTACAAAATTCTCCTAGGACCGGTGAAATTTGCCCATGACCATGAGACTAGGACTTGTAGAATTGGCTTAGGACCGATAAAACTAAACCTAGACCAAAATAACCTAGGACCGACCTTTCCATTTGACCTAAGACATGTAAAACTAACATTGACACTTAACCTAGGACCAACAAACCTAACACCTAAACTAGGATCGACATCACCTAGCCTCATCTTAGCCTAGGACCGACAAAACCAAACCCTAGCCCTAGAACTAGGACCGATGTTTCCAATCTTAAGACCTAGCCTCATCTTAGCCTAGGACCGAAAAAACCAAACCCTAGCCCTAGCACTAGGACCGATATTTCTAATCTTGAAACCTAGTCTCATCTTACCCTATGACCGACAAAACTAAACCCTAGCCCTAGCATTAGGACCAATGTTTTCAATCTTAAGACCTAGCCTCATCTTAGCCTAGGACCGACAAAACCAAACCCTAGCCCTAGCCTAGGACCAACGATTAAGCCTAGTCTCATATTAGCCTAGGACCAACAAAATCAAGCCCTAGTCCAGCCTATGACCCATGACTAGGATTGAACCCCCACTTAGCCTAAGACCATTACACCTTTAACCCCAGCCCGAGGCTTAAGTCCGAACCCTCACTCAAGATTGAACCTCTCAAACCCTAGTGAGCCCAGATTGATAAAATCGGACTCGAACCTAGGATTTAATCCTTAGACCAGTTTGGTTCCAACTTTAATAAAATCCAAAATTATTTTGGAATCAAACCGAATTTTTTAAAAGTGGTATTCCCGATGTCAGAAAATAACTCTAAAAAATCTCCAGGACGTTTCCCAAAATAAAGTTTTTTCCTAAGGCATTGTTTGGTTATACTCTCTAACACCTTTCTCTGATATTTTCAAGTTTTGTTAAATTTGAACATCAACGCAACAGGTACACACCTTCTTTAAATAATTTTGTACAATTATTTAAAGTTTATCCTCATTTAAGACCCATAGACTACTAATTAAAGATAAGGATTGTTATAATTAGATTTATAAAAGACAGACTTTGTTTATTTTAGAAGGATTTTGAAAACCGTCCTTAAGCGGGCGCAAACAGACAACGAACCACATTTTTCAGAAACTCTAGTATAAATACGTTTGTACACGTATCATTTTACTGATTTTCATAAAATCTCTTGGCGACTCTGATTTTTAAATGAATGATCTTTAAATTAATTGTTTAATTAATTTAAATCGGGTTCCATATAAATTGTTATTTAGCCTCCTAGATTATTAAAATTTGAACAAACGATTAATTATTTTTACATAATTAATTTCTTACCGCTCCTATTATTTTCAAAATCTTTTAAAAACTAAAGGTTTCATTTTAAAAGATTTCTGGCACGCAAACCAAGGTTGAAATGCATCAAATCTCGAGCTTCCTCGAAGTAGTCCTTCCATATTGCCACGTGTCTTACAAACACGTGTTAATCTATGGAACATGATAGAGATTGGGGTGTAACAATACAATAAGATATTGGGGCACGTGAGAGTGAGGGTTCATGGTTCGTAACAATTTCATGAGGGGAAATTTCAATAGTTGTGTCTATGTTAAGTGGGTTGATGGTTGCGTGGTCTTCCTATTTTTATATGTGGATGATATGTTGATCGCATCGGGAAACAAGGAAGATATTTGCAAGGTCAAGAGTTTGCTAGGAAGTGAGTTCAAGATGAAGGATAGAAAATTTTGGGATGGTTATTGAGCGGGATCGGGAGAAAGGCTCTCTATTCATGTCTCAAAGTGACTACCTCCGAAAAGTGGTCGCTAAGTTCAGGATGTCTAACGCTAATGAGGTTCAAACGCCATTAACTACTCATTTCAAGCTCTCTTCAAAGATATCACCGAGTACCGAGTAGGAAAAGGTGACAATGACAAACACCCCATATGCGAGTGTCGTCGTGTATGTCATGATATGTACGCGACCCAATTTTGCTGACATGGTCAGTCTTGTTAGCCGCTTTATGGAAAACCTGGGGAAAGAACATTGGGAGGCGGCGAAGTGGGTTCTCAGTTACGTTGGGGGATCCTTAGATGTCAGTCTTTATTTTAAACGGGTGGGTGTAGGTGGTAATAAGTTGAGAGGACATGTTGATGCTGATTTTGTATGTAACTTAGACAAGAGAAGGTCCCTAACAGGATATGTGTTTATCCTATTTGAATGCTCGGTAAGTTGGAAGGCACAATTACAATCCGTAGTTTCCATTTTGACAACGGAGGTCGAACTGAGTATATCGCTGTGATAGAGGGCATCAATGAGGCACTTTGGTTGAAGGATCTTGTGGGTAAATTTGGGGTGAAGTAATATAAAGTGGAGTTGTTTTGCAATAACCAAAGCGTCATACACTTGTCAAAGAACTCGATGTTTCAAGAGCGCTCAAAACACATTGACATTTGACTTCACTATACTCAAGATGTAATAGCGAGTGAAGCGGTAGTTGTGGAAAAGATTCACACAGATGAAAATTCCGCAAATATGGCCACGAAGGTAGTGACGGGAATCAAGTTTCAGAAATGTTGCGACTTGATTCACTTCACAAAGGTTGGAACGTAATTGGAGAAGTAGGAGGATCGGTTCTAGGGTGTTCTTGGTGATAAGGCTTTTTCATTTGACAATAGACATAGAGGCAAGATGGATAATTTGATGGAATTGGGCCTAGGGTTTTGAGGTCCAATTTGGTGTGCCTCAATGTTAGGTAAAAAGGGAAGGAAGATATGTGCGATTATTTGTTGGATTAAAAAGACATGAAATCGCATAATGGTAAAAATGTCAATCAAATCGTAATATGATGAAAATGTCAATTAAATCGCCACGAGATTATATCATGGCGAAGATATCAAATATATCACATTATTTTTATCTTAATTCTTAATTCTAATAATATATATATATATATATTTATTGTAAACGAGAAAAGAGGTGTAGGACTAAACCTAGAACAAACAAAGAGAGTTAGAGTTTGTAATCCATATTATAATTCTATTGAATCAATTCTCCCAAAGCAAGACGTATGACATTTTTGGTCCGAACCTAAGTAAGATTCTTTTGTTGTTATTTCGTTCTTTTTTTACTTTTACGTTATTGTTCTACATTGCACTACGGTTGCTATTATTCTGTTTTCATTTTTAATGTGATAGTTTTCACCCGTGTTTTTTTATTAGATCTAAGTATTGTACTTCTCACAATCCATCAAAATTTACCTTGAAGAATTAACCTTGTCCCGATCTCTAGTCAATATCTTTTAGTTTTTTTCGATCTTGAGAAAATTCCGTCCCAATCATTTCAGATTCCGTCCCAATCGGCTTGGTTAATGTCGACCCAATTTTAAAATTCCAATCCCTATTCCTGTCAGATCTCTAGTCAACATTTTTAGTTTTTTTAACATCTTCTAGAGTTTTACCAATTCATCTCGATCCCCCTTGACCCCGATCATAATGAGAAAATAAAATATTTTTCGCTCTACATGGAACCAATATTTGGTTCAAGTTCAGAAACTGGGGAAGCCAAATAAAATTTAATAACTACACGTGATTTTAGAAGATGAAAGTTTTTATAGAAAATGCATGTAAAACCAGCAAAAAGATCAATTAAGTAACCAAATCATCTCCATTTCTCATAATCATAATAACTATTATTCTCAATAGATAACTTGATTATAGTATTAACAAACAGCAAATCAATTAGTGGTTCTTGAGCATAATAAATGCATCAAATATACCGGAATTCAATCAGAATCCAAATGCAGAATCGTCGAATCCATCATCATACCCCGCATCATAAGCAGCCATATTATCCCCCGCATCCGATATCATATCACCAACCAACAATCCTCCTAATAATCCCGCTCCCATTCCTAACCCAAAGTTATTCTTCTTCTTCTTCTTCTGAGCCTGCATAGGCGGTGGTTGCTGTGACATATAACCACCATAGCCTACCGGAGGAGGATAGCCACCATAGCCAGCCGGAGGAGGATAACCACCATAGGCTGCCGGGGGATAACCACCATATCCCCGGGGAGGTGGAGGAGGATAACCGCCATATCCTTGAGGAGGATACCCATAACCTGTTGTTGCTGCTGGTGGTGCTTGATATGCAGTTGCTGGTGGTGGTGCTTGATATGCAGTTGCTGCTGGTGGTGGTGCTTGATATGCAGTTGCTGCTGGTGGCGGTTGAGCATAACTCGATTGATCTTTGCTTGGCCCTGCGAAGGGTGGGTAGGCTGTCACGGGTTCACTGTTCTTGGTTGAGTTAACCGGTTGTTTAGACTTTTCTCCAAATTTATATGAGAATTTTAGTTTTCCTTCCGATTTGCCTTTGGGTGTGCGGACCTAGATGTAATAAATTAATTGTAAATGATAGTTAGCATATTGTACCTAAATAAAGTTTTGATCTTTCACTTATTGGGGAATTGAATAAATTCTTAATTCCCAAAGAAGAATTGATCTAGCAAGCTGAATTATAGAATTAACGGGGCTCCTTAGGAATTAGGAATGAACTTCATATATGTTAACTTGAGTCAATTTGAGAATCTTGGGATGATTAGGTGAAGGAATTTAGTGAAGGAATTTAGTGAGGGAATGACTTGGCATAATCTTATTCGCCGAAAAAATTAAATAATTTCTCTCTTTTCTCTCTTTCCTCTCACTTTTACATTTTCCAAACCAATGAACCAATGAAGGTCATTCCCTCACCAAATTCTCTCACCAAATTCCCTCTCTCTATCACTGCTCTAATGAAATAATGAGAGCTTTCTATGACAAATAATCAGCTACCATGAAACCCTATATTAGGAATTGTAAGCTATTTGAAATCTATTGATTCATGTAATTTGATATGATCAACCAACCTAACAATTTACTCACAATCTACCAGAATTATTCCATAATCATATGATTTACCTTATATTCGACGCTGCGTTCGGCTGAGATGGAGTCATGAAGAAGGTCCTTGAGAGGGATGGAAACCTCGCCAACATCTTTATCAGAGAAGGTACGATCGGCGCGAATATTGAAGATTAATTTAGGGTTTCGGGAAAGGTAATTCTCATTGACGAAGAGCTTTACCTTGTGATTCCACTTTGGGGATTTTCCACCGTCCTTATGGATTGGAGTACGGCAAGTGCTACAGGGCTCGTCGGAAAGAGAAACGACGACATAGACGTCCATCTTGGAGAAGCGGCCTACGTCCTTGAGATCATTGGCCGAGATCACCGTGATTTCCAGCGGACGATATTCCATGATTCTGTTACAGAGAGAAAGCGAGATATCTCTTTCTAGAGAGTTTTTTTTGAGAAGGAGAGAGAAATACGAATTTCGGAAGAACGGTTATTATTATGATGCATCAATATTGCATGTTAAGAGAGGCCTTAAATAGTTTTTACCCACACGCGGAGACGAAGGTCGAAAGAAACTTCTTCTTTATGAACAAACATTTCGGGTATTGTTCAATAAATTAATTTTAAATTAATTTATTTGTCAATTTATAAACTATTATTTTGTTAAATATTTATTTTAATTTATCAAAATTAGTTATTAATTTTTTACTAATTATATAATTTTGAGGAGTGACATTAATTATATAATTTTGAGGAGTGACATTAAGAGAATTTGATAGAGGGGATGATGTGTTACTACATCATACATCAGCTATTAGAAAAAAAAGATAAAAACGAGGAGAGAGAAGAGAGAGAAATTTTGTTACTAATCAAATTGCACCAGGTCATTCTTCCCGTTTCCTCTCTCAAATTCCTTCTCACAATCATTTCTTTATAATTTTTTATATATAATATAATTCTGTAACTTTTCTCTCTACTATTTTTATTTATTTATTTATTTATTATTAATAGTAAATTAATTTTTCTAGTCTTTCTTTCTTTTTTTTTAGATTTATAATTTATGATTTACGTTTAAAAATTAGAGTTAAGATTTAAGATTAAATTTTAGGGTTAAGAGATTGTGGAATAAATTTTAGAAATTAGAGATTATGATTTAGAATTTAAGAAAAATATTAATAAATAAATAAATATACAGGTAAAAAAAGAGAAAAAATGAGAAGGAAGTTAAATTAGCCCTCACCCACACGTTAAGTAGGAATATTCATATTATATATATATATATATATATATGTTGAGAAATACTCTCCAAGATCAACACAATATTTCAATGAAAACCAGAAATCCAAAAACAGAAACCAGAGGAATAAGAAGAAGACACAAATTTGATATCGGAGTTCAGCCCAAATTGGACCTACGTCTCCGTCAAGCTCAGCTTGGAGCTTGATTCCACTATATAGAAAAAGTATCAGATTACAATCGCTCACACTATCTATCCTTTTCTTACACACCTTTCTTTGCAAGAATTCTTCACCAAAATCTCTCAAGAAAAGTAAACTCACTCAAGAAAAGGAAAAACAGAATACTCTAAAAACTTAACCACCTATCTTCTTATATCAACATAAAATGAATGACCCGGTTTTTACAATTAATTAAACCGGACCCAAAAAACAGCTAACAAAAACAAAAACCGGTTCAACCCAAAATCAACAATCTCCACCTTGGGTTGTTTGATCATTCTTCAACTTCTAGTGGAATCAAAAACTCATATTTGCATCATTGCTTGAAGCCACCCACAGTTCAAGTTACTTCAACTCTAAGCAGTTTTAAACAATGTTTAAACTTGCTTAAAGTTAACACTTTTGTTCCAACATCAGCAGGATTATCTTCTGTTCCAATTTTACCAATTGAAACTACACCTTGTGCTATCTTTTCCCGAATGAAATGATATTTTATGTCCACATGTTTTGTTCTATCATGAAACACAGGGTTCTTGCACAAATGAAGAGCACTTTGGCTGTCAGTGTAGATAGTAGCAGACCCCTTAAACAGTTTGAGTTCTTGAAGTAGACCTTGAATCCACATGGCCTCTTTTATAGCCTCTGTTGCTGCTATGTACTCAGCTTCAGTGGTTGATAATGCTACCACTGATTGTAGTTGGCTTTTCCAGCTGATGCAATTTCCATTTATCAGAAAATAGAAAGCAGTAGTAGATCTTCTAGTGTCTTTATCACCTGCAAAGTCTGAATCCACATACCCGATGACTGTTACTTCAGGAGTATTCTTTTTCTTGTAGCATATACCTGTATCGGTTGTAGAGGCAATATATCTTAATAACCATTTCATAGCCAGCCAATGATCCCTACCTGGATTTGCCATAAACCTGCTTAAGGTGCTGATCCCATAAGCTAAATCTGGTCTGGTGCAAACCATGGAGTACATGATTGATCCAACAGCACTTGAATAAGGAACTTTTTCCATATATGCTTGATCTGAACTGGTTTTCGAAGAACTTGCAGCTGTCAAAGAAAACTGATTTGTAATAGGCATTTTAGCTGGTTTGGCTCCTCTGATCCCAAACTTGTCTATTACCTTTTCAAGATAACCCTTCTGACTGAGAGTCATTAAACCTTTCATTCTGTCTCTTACTAACCTTATGCCCAGAATTTTGCCAGCACTGCCCAAGTCCTTCATATCAAATTCTGAATTAAGGACTGCCTTCAAATTCTTTATTCTTGAGAATTCTTTGCTAATCAGTAGCATATCATCTACATAGAGTAGAAGATAGTCAGCATCTTGGATTTTCGATCCTCTGAAATACAGGCATATATCGTAGCTGCTTCGGATAAACCCTTGCTGAGAAATGAAGGCATCGAATCTCAAGTACCACTGTCTTGGAGATTGCTTGAGGCCATACAATGATTTTTGTAGCAGACATACCATATCTTTACCTTTCTGTAATTCGAAACCCTCTGGCTGCTCCATGAAGATGGTTTCCTCCAGATTTCCATGGAGGAATGCTGTTTTGACGTCCATCTGCTCCAGTTCTAAATCAAAATGTGTTACTAGTGATAGCATAATCCGAATAGTCTTGTACTTGACAACAGGTGAGAAAATCTCATTATAATCAATCCCTTCTTTCTGAGAGAAACCCTTGGCCACCAACCTAGCTTTGTACTTGACCCCTTCTTTTATAGTATTTCCTTCCTTGATCTTATAGATCCATTTGGATTTAATCACTGACTGTTTTGACGGTCTTGGAACAAGTATCCATGTATGGTTAATATGTAGTGAATTCATCTCTTCTTGCATAGCATCAATCCACTTCAGCTTATCCTTTGAGTTTAGTGCTTGTTTATAGTCTTCTGGCTCCACCTTACCTATTTCAACTGCAGAAACAAACGCATAAGCTAATAAATCAGTATAAGCAGAAAAACCATACCTTTGTGTGGGCTTAATTTGTCTCCTTTCCCGATCCCTTGTGAGTTGATAGTCGGTATCAGGTTGCCTTGCTTCATCACTTTGTTCATCTGTTAACTCTGTTTCAGTGGTAGCTGTTGTTGAATCATTAACTAAGACTGGTGACTCCACCTGATCCATGTTGCCATAATTCTCCTCCACCGAATCAGTAACTACCCGTTGTTGAGCCATCATAGGAACATAGTCAACACTTGTTCCTTGCTTGCTTGTATTTGAACCCCCTTGGGTGGTGTTAGATGTTTCTTGAGTAAGACACACAAATTCTTCCTCATTGAAGACTACATCTCGGCTTATTATAGTTTTGAAACCACCTGACTGTTTTAACCAAATTCTGTAACCTTTCACCCCTTGAGGATAACCAAGAAACACACCCTTTAGACTTCTAGGCTCCAGTTTTCCTTCCTTTTGATGTGCATAGGCAGTACATCCAAAAGGTCTGAGATGGGATAAGTCTGGTGGATTTCTAGACCACATTTCTTCAGGAGTTTTAAAGTCAATTGCTGTAGAGGGGCACCTATTCACCAGATAGGCTGCTGTCATTACAGCTTCTCCCCAGAATGTCTTAGGCAATCCTGCCCCAAACAACATTGAACGTGACTTGTCCATCAATGTTCGATTCATGCGCTCGGCAACACCATTCTGCTGGGGTGTGTGTCGAACTGTCCGATGTCTCTGAATTCCTTGCTCACGACAGTAGCTATCAAATACTTCATTACAAAATTCTAACCCGTTGTCAGTTCTCAATGTCTTCACCTTTTTATCTGTAAGATTTTCAACTAGAGTCTGCCAAACTTTGAATTTCTCAAATGCATCACTTTTATGTTTTAAAAGATATACCCAAACCTTGCGAGAATAATCATCCACAATTGAAAGGAAATATGAGTTACCTCCTTGGGTGGGTGTTCTCTCAGGCCCCCATAAATCTGAATGAACATATTCCAACACTCCCTTGGATTTGTGAATTCCAGTCTTGAAAGATTGCCGATGTTGTTTTCCCAATACACAATGCTCGCAGAAATTCAACTTAGTCACCTTGTCTGAACCAAGCAGATTGCTTTGACTGAGTATGTGTAATCCTTTTTCACTAATATGTCCAAGCCTACGATGCCACTTTGTTGTAGTCTTGTCTTCATTTGTGACAACAAATGCAGATTGTTTTGACACTGTCTCACCAATCAAATGATATAAGCCCCCTTTCTTGATGCCCTGTATCACAACCTTGTTCTCTTTCATAATTTTCATCTTCCCTGAACCAGTTTGATAATTGTATCCCAAATCATCAAGCACCCCAAGAGAAATCAGATTCTGTGTAAGTTGAGGCACAAACCTTACATGTCTCAATGTCCTCACAACACCATCAAACATCTTGATGCTGATATCTCCAATGCCCTCTATTCGACATGTATTACTATTTCCCATCAGAACTTTGCCCCCATTTGTATCCTGAAAGTTTGATATCCAATCCTTGTTGTGAGTCATGTGGAAGGTGCATCCAGAATCAAGAATCCATTCGCAATTTGCAGATTCCATTGAGGCCATTAGAACCTCTCCATCATCATATCCATCACCATAGTTCGCTGATTCTTTGACATGTCCTGGTATTGAATTACCCCCTTGTTTCTTCTTTGATTCCCTTTGCCACAAATAGCAATTGACCTTTAGATGACCTAATTTTCCACAATGAAAACATTTTCTGGATTCCATTGATTCAGACTGGAGTGTCCTGTTATTTGGCTCCTTTGAATTGTTGTGGCTAGGACGATGTTTAGACTTCTTGGAACTCTTCCCTTTAGCCATATAGTTTTCCCCGTTTGAGCTGATCTTCTTGTCAGTTTTCAACTCCAACTCTCTCGACTTTAGGGCAGATATTACCTCTTCAAGTGTAATACTAGTTCGACCATATTTGATTGCATTCTTGACCTCCTTATATGATTCTGGAAGAGAATTGAGAATGATTATGGCCTGATTCTCATTGCTCATTCCTTCATTTTCTCCAGAATTTGACAACTCAATATTGAGCTTCAAGAATTCATCAAGATTCTGTGTAAGAGTCTTATTCGGCATCATCTTATAGCTGAATAGTCTCTCCTTCAAGTAAATCTTGTTGGTCAGAGACTTGGATTGAAACAACTCATCCAGACGTTTCCACATTGAAGCAGGATTCTTTTCATTATCTATCATCCTAATAACAGAATCTGATAAATGAAAAATGATTGTACCTATTGCCGATTCGATCATTTCATCCTTTTGATCCTCACTGATCTCAGGTGGCCAGGCAATTGGTTCTTCAAGGGTACGCACAAGTCTCTGCTGTGCAAGAAGTGCCCTAATCTTCCGCTGCCAAATTCGAAAATCGCCGTTTCCATCGAACTTGTCGATATCTATCTTCATCGTCGTAGTTGGTTGCCAAAGAAATACCTTGTTTGCGGAATCCTTCGTTGAGTTCTTACTTGACTCTTGTTGAACCCTGTCAACACAATCTTCACTTTCGCTGGAGCTAGAATCACCCTGTTCCCAATCACTCGCCAGCGTTGAAGATCTTCACGAAATCCTCAATTGATCTGTTTCTTGCCCTAACTCAGGCTCTGATACCACTGTTGAGAAATACTCTCCAAGATCAACACAATATTTCAATGAAAACCAGAAATCCAAAAACAGAAACCAGAGGAATAAGAAGAAGACACAAATTTGATATCGGAGTTCAGCCCAAATTGGACCTACGTCTCCGTCAAGCTCAGCTTGGAGCTTGATTCCACTATATAGAAAAAGTATCAGATTACAATCGCTCACACTATCTATCCTTTTCTTACACACCTTTCTTTGCAAGAATTCTTCACCAAAATCTCTCAAGAAAAGTAAACTCACTCAAGAAAAGGAAAAACAGAATACTCTAAAAACTTAACCACCTATCTTCTTATATCAACATAAAATGAATGACCCGGTTTTTACAATTAATTAAACCGGACCCAAAAACAGCTAACAAAAACAAAAAACCGGTTCAACCCAAAATCAACAATATATATATATATATATATATATATATATATATATATATATATATATATATATATATATATATATATATATATATATATATATATTTATATTTATATTTATATATAAAAGATTATTTAATATCTTGTTTTCATGTATAAATAATCTCGTTTAGATCATTTTACAATATTATATTTTATTAAGAATTAAAATGACAAAGATTATTGTACTAAATATTGCTGAATTCATTTAAAAAAAGCTTAATATAATAAGTAAAGTGAATGACAAGTCTCTTATTAATATAATATAATCATATAATAAGTTTTATTTATTGAAATACTAATATTACTAGGTGACGAATTAATCAAATAAATTATACCAATTTTTTTGATAAGTTATATTATAATTTAAAAAATATATATTTTTGATTAAAAAAATATATTTAATAACTATTCAATTAATTAAATTAACAAATATTATATGGTAAAAATTGATAATAAAATAGATAAATAAATAACTTAAATACTTATTATTTTACATAAATAAATATTTTATCTCATTTTGAATGAATTTATAATATTAATATTTTAATATTCTAATAACCATTTAAAATTATCATAAAAAAAATGATAACAAAAAGAAAGACAAAACATAATAACAAAATGAATATTAAAAAATAGTCACATTAAATTTATATTTATATTTGTTATATTTTAATGTATTTATCATATCCTCTCGTTAAAATATTTTAATTGATATTTTTAAATAATACACATTTCACAAATTAATAGTAAAATAAACATAATAAAATATATTTAAAATTCAAAAAGAACATTACTCTACATATTTTATTCTTCAAAGATTTCATTATTAACACATTTGAATCAACATTCTTTTATCCTCAAATTCCACATTTCCTTCGATCCCACTTAATTAGGATTCACATATTTCATCATATCTTATCCTTCAAATCTTTCTCTCAATGTTATCTTATTCGGATTCACATATCCACCATTATTTCATCCTTCAAATTCACATATTTCATCATATCTTATCCTTTACGGCCTTCATCCTCAAATTCACACCACCATTCTTTCGATCCCTCTAATTCGAATTCTCAGTATTAGCACCACTCTCAATTTCTCTAATTCGAATTCTCATTATTAACACCACTCTCAATCCCTCTAATTTGAATTGTTCAAGGCTCTCAATCCCTCTAATTTGAATTGTTCAAGGCGTTCAAGAATTTCATCCTCAAATTAGTACCACCGTTCAAGAATTTCATCCTCAAATTAGTACTACCATTCTTTGAATCCATCTAATTCCAATTCTCATTATTAACATTATCCTCAAATTCACACCACTATTCTTTCAAATATGCACTCACATATACCAACATCATTATCATTTTAATTAGTATTCATAATACAAACTCTTATAAACTCTTATGAGACTGAGTTTCTAATTTGAAATGTTAATCATGTAACATTGGACCATTTGTGATACTTGAGTTTAATTTATAATTTTATGTATGTATATATATATTTAATCATTTTATTGAATAAAATATATATATATATATATATATATATATATATATATATATATATATATATATAATGAATAAAAAAGTTATTATATAAATAATAGATATGTAATATATATATATATATATATAAATTATTATATTTTTTAGATATTTAAATTAAAATATTTTAAAAATTTTATATAAAATTTATGTATTATAAAATAATTAATATAAATAGAATTATTAATATATATATATATATATATATAATTTATTTAAAAAATAATTAAAATAATGGTATATCTTATTATAAATATGGAGATAAGTAAAATATATTTTAATCTAAATTAAAATATTAAAGATCAATTTAATAAATATGTGGAGAGAGAAATATTTTAATATATAGATATAAATAATTAAATTAAATTTATTTATTTTCATTTAAATATATTACAAAATAATTTTTAATTAAATTGTTATATATCTTATATATATTTAATATATAATTCATAATTAATACTTCAACCTTCAAGTATTCCATTGTTAACTTTCATCATGGAAATTTCTCTAATTTGAATTCACATCTTTCATTTATCATAAATACTTTTATAGGGATTCAAACCCTTAGTACTTACTCGTTAGACCATTTATAATATAATTATTGAAATAATTTTATAATTGTGTGTAAATTTTTAAATTACTTTTTGAATAACTATATATTATATAAATTTATTATAATAATACAAAAAAAAATATAATAAAAATAATAATAATTTTTATCATAATATTAAATAAAAAATAATATATATATATATAACATTATTATTATATCTTAATTTTTTTCAATATATTATATAAATTTATTTATAAAAATATTTTTTATTTTTATTTTTTTCTGATATATATATATATATATATATATATATATATATATATATATATATATATATATATATATATATATATATATATATATATATATATAATACTAAATAATTTTTTGTGTTTTATATATTTGTTTTTTCTTGTTTTTAATTTATATGTATATAATATTTTAATTTAATAGGTTAAACTTTTATTTATATATAGATATAATAAAAAAAATATTATTTATCAAATTATATTTAAAATTTAAAATATAAAGTCAAATTAATTTAGTTAACATCTTGAAAAATTTAGTTTATATATACACTCTACACTAAATTTTTTAACAAATTTTGTCCATAATACCAACCTCAACCGCATAACATAACATAACATAACATAACATAACATAATATATATATATATATATATATATATATATATATATATATATATATATATATATATATATATATATATATATATATATATATATATATATATATATATATATATATATATACTAAAATTTTCAAAAATCCAACCTCAACTGTATAATATAATTTATAACATTTAATTTAGTAACATTAAATAATATTCAAAATAATATTTTAAATTTAACCTAATAAATCATACTTTAGCATGTTAATATATATTTTTATTTAAATAATAATTCATTTCTATAAATCCTCTAGTAAGATGTGGATGATTAGAGTTGGTTTGATATTAGTTTTTGAGATGTTATTCAGTTTATTTTTAAATTATATCTCAATCACATTATTATCTTATCAAGAATAAATCATTTATTCAATCAATTAAAATATTAAAATAGTTTTATTTTAATTTTATTAAATTAAAATTTTTAATACAAAAATTATATTTTAATAATTAATCGTATTAAAATTTCAAATAACTTATTTTTTTATCAATCAAATTTTAAGACAAAACTCCAAAAAGCCTTCAAATAACCTAGATCAAACAAGCTCCTATACCAATAAAATTCGTATAAAATAAAAGACTTTCCACAAGAATCTCTCAACTCTTAGATAATAACAAACAAATAAAAAACCAATACCACTTTATTAAACTTCTTTATCATAAAATAACTGAATTCAGAGATTTATATTTAAATAACTGTTATTCCATTTTTTGTATGGATTTTATGCTTTCTGATTTGATTAATTAAAACAATAAATGAAAAAAGTTGGTCCTATTCATTATGGATTCCAAATTGGGTGATGTTTTAACCGTTGCTTTTTTTTTTTTTATCTTAGCGCTAGGGCATTTGTTCTTATATTGTGAACCACTCTTTTTATATCTTCATTATCTTTTGTTAAAAGTTGTTATTTATTTATTAGTGGAAAATAACATTACACATCGATTAAGAAAACATATCATTAAAAAAAAAGCAAAAATATATAAACCTTTGTAAATATTTTATGTGTTTGAGCCAAAAATATAAATAAATTTATATATATATATATATATATATATATATATATATATATATATATATATATATATATTATGCTTTAAAATATTTTCTCATATACAAAACATATTTATAAAAAGAAAAATCAAACAAATTAATATACAATTTTTAATTCAAAACTCTTCATCTCTATAAGTGTTTTTAAATAAGTTTTTTTCTCACAATTTTATTAAACAGAATATATATATATATATATATATATATATATTAATAAATAATGTTTTATATGAATTCACTTGCATAACAAATAATTGTTTAAGATCATATTTAAGTATTCAAATATAAAAATTAACACGGATAGTTTCTCATATATAAAAAAAAAAAAAATCATCAGAGAAGACTTGGCTAGCATGAATTATACAATTCTCAAATTTTGTTTATCAAGGAATTTTCATTCAATGTCATCAATTTTCTCTAATTTCTCACTCAAAAGATATCCTCTATAATATATAAACGAAATTTTTATAAAATATTTAATTTAATAAAAGAGAATATATTTATATGAAGAGAAAATATATAATATATATATATATATATATATAATTAGAGAAAAAAAATAGAAAAAATAATTATTATTAACTGTTTCATAATATAAGTAAATTGTATAAAAATAAATAATAAACAAATAATATATAAATAATTGTGGAAAAATTATGTAAGGAAAAATATATTTATATAAAATTAATTATAAAATATATACATGATATGAGAAAAAAGAATGATTGATTAAAACTGAAAATAATAATAATACAATACAAACCAAAAGTCTTGATTTAATTTAAACTATTGAAAGCAAAATAAAAATTTAAGTTAACACAATATTAAACAAACATTCATAAAAAAAAATAAATGTATAACTCTAGGATAATTTAAGATATCCTATATTATAATAATAGTTAATTATGTATACTAATAAAAAAACAACTTCCATAAAATGAAATTAAAAAATTAAAAAATAAAAAATAAAATCTAAATTTTTTGTCTTTTTTGTCCTATCTCTTCAACAACTTTGTCTGTTGCTCCTCCCTAATAAAATTTAATTAACATATAAAACACATTTCAAAAACTTAAATAAGACATTAAAATAGATAATAAAAAAAACAATTTATTTGATCACAAAAAATTGAAAAAGTACCTCTTTAACAGCTTTGTTTGAAATTGATGATCATCCCTAATAAAATTTAATCAAATATATATAAACTTTTCAAATATCTAAATAAGACAATAAAATAGATTAAAAAAACAATTTATTTGATAAAAAAATTTGAAAAAGTACATCTTTAACAATTTTGTCTGAAATTGATGCTCCTCCCTTAACAAAATTTAATTTAATATATAAAACACGTTTCAAAGTTGAGCATAAAGATATCCAAAATATGTTTACCTGTTGAGTAATGAGTGATTGACTTGGATCAAACACTTTTATAATTGTAAAATTGTGTGATTTTTTCTTGAGGTTGTAATCAGTAATTTTAACTTGAAACACAAGTTTTCGCGATGACATTGATGATAACGACAATGGTAAATCTTTGTCACAACTCGGATGTAATTGTAACAAATCTGAAACAGTTAAATTAACTAACTTATTTACAACTCTATCAAAAAACACAAATAGTGCAGCTCCTGACTCGTCACCAACCTTAATTTCTAATTTATATCTAAAATAGATACAAAATAATTAATAAAAAAACAAAATAGTTATAATTAAATATATGAATATAGTTTGTTAATGATCAAAGAGACAAAAATAAACACCTTGGAGTAGGATTTTTTTGTAACTTTAACACATGAGTTGCAAAAAAAAACATCGCCCTCGAGCGTTACTTTTCTGCGACAATCATCACAAGAGTAGTAAAACCAACCATTGTAGTTGCATACATTATTGATTGTCGCTTCAACGGTACGTATACATTCCTGTTAACCAATAAACCAGTAAGATAACTATAAAAATATTGAAATACCAATTTTACCAACCTTGCTTTCCTCATTTGACAATAGGTTGTATAATTCCTCAATTGTGTGTCGATCTTTCATCATCTCATCTTGTAAAGACATCGAACTTTCAACAGTATCATCCAACAAACATACTTGAGATGGATGGACAGCAAATCTACAATTAGTTGAGTAAAGGTGGCACAAAAATAATAGTCATTAAAACAACAAATATTTAAACAAAGAGTATTGTTTAAAGAAAGACAATATCAACCTTTCTCGCATAGTCACCACCTCTGGAATCATTAGATTTTGAAAAACTTGTGTGACCGTTGTTGAAGAAAGGACATGATGACCTATTGAAAGCACATAAAAATGGTTAACACAAACATATTACGTCATAAACATATTTTTTTTACAATTCATACCTTGTTATAACTTGACAAGAAAGCCGGTCACAACTATTACGATAGGATCTTGGTTGTTAGATCCTTCAACAAATTCAAATTTTTCGGCTATGTTTCCCCATAAAGTTAGATTAATATCTTCTCCACTATAAAATAACACATAGAAAAGGTAAAAATTAAAATATTTAATAGAGTAAAAAAAACAAAAGAACTCATTTAACTTATAGATTTATAAATGACCAACCTATCAAATTGAAGGTTTAAACCACGTTTTGCAACTGTGTTATATCCAGTTTTGCTAAAAGTCTTAGAGCCCAAACTGATAAGACGAGCTATAATAACTATAACATAAAAAAGGAAAATGTAAGTTAAAAATTAAATGAAAGACAATAGTTAATCAAAACACTACCTGATAGTTGTGAGCAATTGTCACTTCTAGAAATAACCTCCTTGTAATCAGAAAAATAAAATTTATATCTCGAAATATTTAGAATCTCAGAAAGTAGCTAAACAAAATTTTTAAAGAGTTTGGAACTGGTTTGTACTGAGCGTTTGACTTGACAACTCAAAATTTTTGAAATATGTACATGTTACCCTCCTTTAATAAGTTTCGATGTCTTGGAACAAATTGACGATCAATGCTGACGTGAATAACCGCACCCTATAAATTACTTGTTAGTTTGCACTAACATACATTAATATATAACAAAATATTAAACACACTTACCTCCTTGTCTATTAATAAGAAATCAACACTTAACAATTCATTATTTTTTTTAGTATTTATTGCATCCCACATGTACATAACTCTTGCAACTAAATGTTTGTAGTTGCCATCTGTAGTCAAATCTAGAATTCCAATCCAATGGAGGCTTGTGTGTCCATTTTCTAATATTTTGATATGAATTGACATTATAATAATTAGTATAAAATATAAACATAAAAATAAAATTTAAAATAAAAAAAGTAAAAATAAAAAAACTTTAAAAATATTTATATGTAAATATAAATCGAATAATAATAAAAAATTAAATAATATAATATATTAAATATGAGAATAAATACAAATATTATAAAATAATGAGAAATAATAAATATAATATATTTAAAAAAATTCTTTTATGATTAAAAATAAATATCGTGTATTAGTTTTTAATAGATTCACCATCTTCTGTAAATATAGTTATTTATTTTTATGAAAATTTAATATATTATGCAAAACATTTTTTATATAAAAACATTAAGAATATTTAAGTGAATAATTGGATTGTTATAATTAACGAAAATATATGTGAAAAAATGACCAAATATTTAAAAATTAGATGTTATGGACATAACAAACACATTTATTATAAAAAAAAGTATTTATATATCATATGTTAATAATAATAATAAATTATTAATATAATATGAATATATTAAAAATGAGAATAAAGATAAATATTGAAAAATAATGGGAAATAATAAATAATTAATTGAATGTTATAATAATATTTCAAAAAAAATTATTTATTTCTTTTGTGATTAAAAATAAATATTATTAAATACATTAAACTTTATCATGTGAAATTGTTTGGAATAGAAAAAAAATCTTATACTCAAAAGATAGAAATCATCTTTTTTAACTAATAAAACTATATGTATTTAAAAAAATTAAATATATTTAACCTAAAAAATTATTTTTATTTTATTAAATCATAAAATATAATTACTCCTACTTTGACTCACAAAAATGATGAATATTATATTGGATAACTTCAATTAAAGTAATTTTAAAAATATTTAGATTGAATAATAATAAAAAGATTATTAATATAATATAAATATATTAAATATGACAAATATTATAAAATAATATGAATAATAAATTAATTAATTAAACGTTATAATAAGTAATAATAATATTTAAAAAAAAATTGGAGAATAGAAAAAAAAAAATATTATGTTAAGAATAAAGAGATTATATGTATCTAAATTTTTTATTTTATTAATTAGTCATAAAATTTAATCAAAAGATAGGACGTTGTTGCAGCGGCTTGAAATGATCAAATTCCTGAAAAAAAAAACAATGAACAATAGATTGGTGAAACATAACATATTATCAATTTAATTATTGAATGAAATAATGATGTTGATAGAGAAATTGATGTTAATATAATTTAATTATTACTCACTTTAACCAAGATGGAATTCAAAAGATAGGACGTTGTTGCAGCGACCTGAAATGATCAAATTCCTGGAAAAAAAACAATGAACAATAGATTGGTGAAACATAACATATTACCAATTTAATTATTGAATGAAATAATGATGTTGATAGAGAAATTAATGTTAATATAATTTAATTATTACTCACTTTAACCAAGATGGAATTCAAAAGATAGAATGTTGTTGTAGTTGCCTAAAATTATAAAATTCCCGAGAAAAAAAAAAGCAAAACAGTGAAAGCCGCAAAAGGAGACCGAATAGGCAGAATATCACTCTTCTCTCTTAAATTGAACCTTGTTGATGTAAAATTATTTATAGGAAAACAAATATTTAGATGGAAAAGAAGATAAAAAGTTGGGTTGATTTATTATATTGATTTAATTGCAGTTACATTGTTTATGTTTTTCATAATTATTGTTTTTGTGTTAAATTTTATAATTATTATAATATGATAACTGAAAGTTAAGTTTTATAATTAATATAATATATAATTGAAATTTTTAATTTTATTGTAGGTTTTAATGTTTTATAATTAGTATTTAATGCTAAACATGATAACTACATTTTTTTTTCTATTTTATAATTAATATAATGGGATAACGTAAACTACATTTTATAATTAATATAAAATATATTTAAAATTCTTGATTTTATTGCAGGTTAAGTTTTATATTATAATTAATATAATATGATAACCGAAAGTTAAATTTTATAATTAATATAATATATAATTGAAATTATTAATTTTATTGTAGGTTTTAATATTTTGTAGTTAGTATTTAATGTTAAACATGATAACTTTTTTTTTTCTATTTTATAATTAATATAATGGAATAACTGAAAGTTACATTTTATAATTAATATAATATATATTTGAAATTCTTGATTTTATTGCAGGTTTTAATGTTTTATGATTAGTATTTAATGTTAAACTCAATTAATATAGATAAATATTTGGTTTAATGTGTATATGTAAAATATTAAATTTTAATATATTTTAATAATAATTATAACATTAATATATATATATATATAAATTAAAATTAATTAATATATTTACAGCGAGGGAAAGAAAAACAATTCATAAATGAAGAGAGAGAAATATGAAAAAATACCTTGTGATATGAGAATTATTTTGGAGAGAGCGTGAAGTACACACTCAACATTTCAAATTAAGCGTTATTAGATATATATATAGATTATTGTAGGTTTTAATATTTTGTAGTTAGTATTTAATGTTAAACATGATAACTTTTTTTTCTTCTATTTTATAATTAATATAAAGGAATAACTGAAAGTTATATTTTATAATTAATATAATATATATTTGAAATTCTTGATTTTATTGCAGGTTTTAATGTTTTATAATTAGTATTTAATGTTAAACTCAATTAATATAGATAAATATTTGGTTTAATGTGTATATGTAAAATATTAAATTTTAATATATTTTAATAATAATTATAACATTAATATATATATATATATATATAAATTAAAATTAATTAATATATTTACAGCGAGGAAAAGAAAAACAATTCATAAATGAAGAGAGAGAAATATGAAAAAATACCTTGTGATATGAGAATTATTTTGGAGAGAGCGTGAAGTACACCCTCAACATTTCAAATTAAGCGTTATTAGATATATATAGATTTGTTTCATCAAATCTTTCAATCCCGTGTCCTATACTATTTTCGTTTGCCATCATTTTCAATGCTCTCATCTAGTTTAACCTTGATCTAATACCAGTTGTTAGAATTTGGATACCCAAATTTGACCTACTTAAAACGATATATATAAACGCAAAAAAAGAATAACACAAGATAACACAGATTTATAGTGGTTCTCTCAAATGAGCTACATCCACTTCAGTCGCCACCATATTTTACTATGAAGAAGAAGAAATACAGAGTTTTTTTGTCTCACACTTTATCTCTAAAATTATGTTTTATCCATGTAAACCCTTAACAATAATATTTTTATAGGGTAACATTCAAGTAATAAACCTAAATAACTCTTGGTTAAACTCAAACCCAAACAAAAATCTAATAAACTCTAATAAACTTCTTAGAGTTTATTATAACTATAGACTTTATAACTCAACAATACCTATACCTAGTGGTGGAGTCAGGGACGGACCCAGAATTTCGAACTAGGGTGAGCTTAAATTTTTTTTATGGTAAACTTAAAAAAATATCGAAAAAAATTTGAAAAAAAAACGAGTTTATAAAAGTAAAAGTTTTACCATTTTTTTAATAATTAAATAAAAAAATAACAAATTATATTGAAAATTTTCAAAAAAATATGGGTATTGTCATATTTTTATCGTAAAGAAAAATAAAATCGAGATGGGCTTCGGCCCACCCGAACCCCTACATAGATTCAGATGGAGCTATATAGGAGGTAGGCTATATATATATATAACAATGATAAATGTTATAAACTTTTATATATATATATATATATATATATATATATATATATATATATGGAAATTTTTTTAATTAGACGTATGTACGTTACAACTAGTAGTGTTATACAAAATTAGTTCAATTAGCCTTTTTAATAAACTTATACTTATTAATTAATAAAAGTTCATTATGTATTATACAAAATTAGTTCATTTAGCCTATTTGAATAAATCAAGTTAATTTTTATTTCAATTTATATATTTATTAATTTTTTCTCTCTTTCTTCTTTATATTAATTAATTAATCAATTTTTCTATCTACTTTCTTTTTATTAATTAATTAATTATTTTTCTTCATTTATCTATTTTTCTTGATTCGAATTTATTTATAAGTTAGTATTTGATATTTGATTTATTTTAATTTTATTTTTTCCGACTATATATTTCCGCGTTCTTTCTATATATATCAATATTAATTATTTTTAAATTATTTCTTTATTTAAGAAGCTAATACTTAGATATTACAGTAACTCATCCCTTTAACAACAAAGACCATTCAACACAAAAATAATTAAATCCAACAACACCAAAAAAAAAATAATAATCAAGATTATATATATAAAAAAAACTCAATGATTTTGTTTACTATTATTATAAACCCTAATAAAAAATTAAATAAAAAAATTATTAATTTTATTTTTATATTAAAAAAAATCTTCACAAAAATATTATAAAAAAAAATAAATAGAAGAAGATAATTAATTAATAAATAAATAACAAGAGAAATTATTAATTAATTAATAAAAAGAAGGAAATAGAGAGAAAAAAAATATATAAATTTTAAAAAAAAACTTTGTTTACTTACAAAGGCTAAATAGACTAATTATACAAAAACATGTGTAAGTAACTTTATCACGGTGACTTTGGAAGTCAATTCAATAACCACAAATAAAGTAAATTTGGCCATTTTTATGCATTTAAAATTTTAGTTATAAATTAAAGTAGTGAGATGCTAAATATTTAATGCTTGCCAAATAAATAGAAAAAAAAACTAATATTCTTGTAAATGTAAGACATAATTTTATTTGAGGTTTTTTTTTTTTATCAAAGAGATGTTTAAGTTTTTTTTTAAGTATAATTTTTTTTATTTAGTTGACACCCTAACAATTTTAGATATAACCATGAATCAAGATTGTGAACCATTAAGACAATTAAACAATAGAAAATATATACTAGACCTGTATTTGCCATTTGCGTCGATAAAGTGGATAAATTTCATATAAACGTATATGCCATTGCCATATAACTATATTTCATCATATACGTAGAGATACATTTCATCATATTTCCATTAAACAACATATAAACGTATTTACCTAAACAACAAATTAATGAAAAAATAATTAGAATCGACCTGTAAAATGTAAAATTATTACCTGTAATCGACAGGTCGGAGAATCGAGAAGGGAGATCTGTGGCCGGAGGAGGGCGGGAAAGGAGATTTTTTTTTTTTGAGAACGCTGGGTTCCGCTACTCCTATGGAGTGCGACTAATCCCCGCGGGTTAAATACATAGCCCGCAAACATACTTAACCAATTAACCAGGCGCAGAACTTGCCGCCTGACGGGCTCGAACCCAGGACCTCATGGAGGCCTGGGGGATATCCACCTCTTGTTGCCACTAGGCTAGAAGAGGGGATGGGAAAGGAGATTTGTGGCCGGAAGAGGGCGAAAATTGGCAAAGGAGATCTTGGTCGGAGGAGGACGGCGCGGTGGAGGGAGGACGGCACGGTGGAGAGAGAATAGATTTGAGGACGGAGCGGAGGCGGATCTGTGGCGGCTCGACGGAGAAAGAAAGGGATCGCGGAAGAAGAAAGAAATAAAAGAAGCGTACTTGTGTGTAATTAAAAGGATTTCATCAAAGGAGTATCGCGGCCCTCGTAAATAACTTTTCACCGAAAACAGACTTCAGAAGCCCTCGGAAATTAACTTTATCTGCGAGGGACTCTCGGTTAAAATTTTATTTCCGAAAGTATTTCATTGTTGTCGATGAGTTTCCTCGATAAATACACATTTTCTATTGGTGATTATAAATTAAGTTTTATTTGATTTCAACTTAGCCATATTAAAATAACAATTTCACCATTTTATGAAATAATACTGCAATATCCATTTTTTCATAAAATGCCATAACCATTTTTCATAGTTTTTTTACAAAAATTGAGGTTAAAAGAGGAAACATTAGTTTTAAATCATCAATCTTATGAATTATATAATAATATTAAGCTAATAAAAAAACAGAATTAGAACCTACTAGACAATAATAAAAATACATAAAAAGTTATATCAATATCGAATAATAAACGAACTTCACTAGAATGATTAGTAAACTAAAAACTATAATTAGATTTAAACGGTACAAAATTGAAAAATATCAGTTAAAACTTTGAAGTTAGTTTTAAATCAGTTTTAAACTATTTCAAAAATTCATAAAATAATATAAATTTAAACAGTTATATTGATTTGGTTATATTATTTAAACAAAATTTAAATTGATTATAAAATAAATATTCGATCCTATAACAAACTGGTCAGATATAGCAAGCCATTCATTTGAAAATTAGTGTATTATTTATTCTACAAAACGGTTTATAGACATTAATATTCTATAATCGTTTTCTCGAGTGTCTACTTACTTGTTAATAAGTTTTTGGTGACGATTTTGTGTTTTTGTTCTTATCTTCATGTGTTATGTATTTTTTTTCCTATATTCTCACCATACTAGGCTGAAATCAATTAAATTAGACTTTCAATTTTTTATTTATATAGTTAGCCTTCATTTATCTAAAACATAATTAATTTAACTTCTCACATTTCCTTAACCTAATTTCTCTTCAAATGTATAATTTTAAATACATAAATTTACTATTTAAATCGGTTATTCATTACTTTTTAAATTTCATATATTTATTTTATTTTAATAAAAGTATTCGTGGATCGATTTGATTAATATGTTATTTTATTACTCGTAATAATGTAATACCTATAATGTTTATAATCGCAAAAAAAATAATTCATGAATTCCCCATTTTCTGTCGCATTCAGTCGCGATGATTTCTACATATTCAGTCCATCTCTTACCATATTCACTCCATCTCTAACCATACTCAAGTTCTCCATCTTCATATCCTAAACTTTCCAATTTTCACTCTCCAAAAACATAAAAACAATTCCTCTTGTTTATGCATCATACATTAAAAAACTATTACTTCATTTGTAATCTCAAGTATTTCACCAAATCTTTTCAACATCAAATTCATGCCACTAGACAAATGGTTGAATTAGCGCATCTCACTTGACAATTGAATAATTCTAAAAAACATTATGAAACTTAATTCACTAGCAAACTAATAATTATGTCTTGAAATTTATTAGACTTAATCACTTACAAATGATTGATTATCCTCATTCGAAAAGAATGAATTAGACATTTTTAAGAAAATTCTTAAGCATTGTCTCAAATAATTGCATATCATCTCCATTTGGGCTTCAACAAATATTGTCAATCAAATGATAAAAAAATATTTAACACATTCATTACATCATTCTTGCCATAGATATTGTATCCTAGGTACATATCCATCTTTAGGTCCTTAGGGTCTACCATTGCCCAAAGATAAACCCAACAACATTCATACATAAAGATTACATTAAACTAAACTTAAGAGATGTCTTAAGATTCTTAACCATCTAACCAAACTTCATTCCCTTGATCCTGAAAATAGAGATACTAGGGAACCTCATTAGTTGCCTTAGTTGTGGAAGTGGAGAGAATAATTATAAAAACCCTTCCTTTTCCTCACCTCCATTTTCTTCTCTTATTTACTTCATATATATGTTCATATTCCTCCCTTAAAATACAAAACTTACAACAAGAAATAACAAGTGTCCACAAACGAACGTACTGTTAGAACTAAAGTGATAATAATAATAATAATAATAATAATAATAATAAAAAATAAAAAATAATATATTTTTTTATTATTCAAAAGTCTCTTGGAATTATCTATAGTAAAGGAGACTCTTCAAGTCTCTTCTTTAATGTCTAAGTTTTTGTTTTACTATATATAAGCGTCTCCACGGTATCAGAGTTATGGTTACATTCGTGAAGAAGGTATCGTTCTTATTCGATATGGAAAGATGTGGTCATATAACTGGACTCATTTTGGAGTGGTTAAACCAGTCAAACTAAATGATATGGAAGACTTGTATGAAATCGTACCTGGTCGGGGAAGACTTGTGGGACATTGTCGTACACGATGATGATATAGCTCCTGAGGCTGTCGCTGAAAATGCGGAAGCATTGAAGAAGTGGAAGAAACTCAATGAGAATGCATAATTTGTGTTGAAGAGGTCAATCTTCCACAATCTGTTCGAGCACATCATTGATTGTGGATCTGCTCGTGAGATATAGAAAATTCTTGATCGTCTTTTCAACAAGAGAACGAGACTTGTCTCTAGATGCTTGAAAATTAGTTGGCAGCCGCAAATCAAATCGGAATTTACTGTCTCGGAGTTCTTTCTTAAGGTAAAGAACATATGCTCAAAATTTTCTTTACTGAACCTAGATGAGAATATTTTAGAGGCTTGAACTAAGAGATATATTATTCGAGAACTTCAACCCGAGTATATGACATTCATCACCTCGATTCAAGGTTGAGCTCAACAACCTTCACTTGGGGAGTTTGAAAATCTCTTGTCATCTCAAGAGTCATTGGTCGCACAAATGGATGGAACAAGTATAAATGAGGAGTTGAACAATGTGTTGTTTGTGAAAAAATCGAGCTAGAAAAATGGAAAGTTGAAAATCCTAAGAAGCCCTTTAAGTGTTTTAGGTGCGGCAAGACTAGACACTTCAAGAAAAATTGTCGAGTAAATTTGGATGGAAAATTTTCTAGTTCAAAATCTTAGAGAAAAGTTTGACCACGTATTGAGGAGGACTAGGACAAGGCTATTCATGTCGATGTGATAATTTCGAAGGAAAAATAAATAGAGGCATCTCATGGTAAATATGAGATCGATCAAAGGTGGATCGTTGATTCGGGGTGCAGACATTACATTACTAGAGATGATTCTATGTTCTCATCAAGTCGAATTCATAATGGGGCGGTGACATTGTCACAATAGATAACTTGATTAATAAAGTTAAAAAGGAATGATCGATTGTCATTAATAGGGACAAGGGAGAACCCATTACTCTGAAGAATGTCTACCACATTCTAGGAATTTGGAAGAACCTTTTCTCGATAGCAAATGTTGTAGACGCTGGAAATCTTGTGTTGTTCGATCCACATGATGCGAAGTTTTTAAGGAACATGAAAGAAATCAAGGCGGATGTGGTTCACACTAGAACTCGGGTAAATGATCTCTTTGTCATTTCAGCATCAAATTTATATATCGAAAAGATTAATGACAAAACACATACTTTTATGAAATGCAAGGCTTGGGCATCTCAATATGACTAAGATTAGTGTTATGTCTCGAAATAAACTTGTCAAAGGTCTACCTGAAGATCCGAGAATTGAGGAGGGAAGTGTGTAAGAAGGAAGGATGATAATATGGGAAAGTTCATCGACTTCCATTCAACAACTTTGTATCAAGAACCAAAGATTCTTTGGATCGAGTTCATAGTGACTTGATGAGACCATCTCAGACTGCCTCATACTCTGAAAGTAATATATGTTGTTGTTTGTAGATAATTTTTTCCGGTTCACTTGGGTGTACTTCGTGAAAGAGAAGTCTGAAGTGTTCTATAAATTTCTTGAGTTCAGGGAGGCAGTAGAAGGATAACAAGATAGAAAATTTTGAGTACTGTAGACAGACAATGGTGAATAATTTTGTTCAAAAGAGTTTGATTTTTTTTTTGTATGAAAAGTGGCATAAAAAGAGAACTCTTCTATCTAGAGACCCCACAACAAAATTGGATCGCCGAAAGGAAGATTCGACACCTTATAGAAACTTGTAAGTCATGGCTACATATGAAGAATCTACCAAAGAAATTATGAGCGGAATACCTGAGTTGTGCTACCCATGTCATTAATCGAGTTCTACTTAGTCCAAATAAGTTCAATCTCAATTTGAGATGCTTTATGGTTTTAAACCAAGTGCTAAGTATTTTCGAGTTTTTAGATCTATTTGTTATGTCCATAATCCAGATTCAAGAAGGAGCAAATTGAACGCAAAGATAGTTAAATGTGTGTTCATCAGTTTTGACGAGAGAAGGAAAGAGTGGACGTGTATGGATTCATAAATCCACAAAAGCACTATATCGAGATGTGGTTTTCGACGAAATCGCTTCGTACTACATCAAGGATGTTGAGGAAACTATTCAGACTAACCTTTCCATACCCACATCTACAAGAAGCTCCTCTAGTAGTGATAATAGTGATAGGGGGAGCCCTGACTTACATCATGATACTTCAATCGATAAAAGATCTGAAAGTGAAAGTTTACCAGGAAGAATTTAGTCAACACCAGAATGGGGAATCTCGACAAAAAATGAACATTGTAAGACACTATCAGTTCAGGGATGATAATTTTGTAACAACCTTATCTTGTTTCTTGGTAAACGCAATAAACGACGAGGAGCCAACTTCTTATAATGAAGCAAATAATGTCAAGGAAGGAGTGATAACAATGGAGGATGAAATGCACGATCTTAAGAAGAATGAGACATGGGACGTCGTTCCAAAGCCTCTTGGGACTCAAGCAATCACATGTAAGTGGGCGTATCGAATTAAGCGAAAGACTGATGGAAGCGTATATCGATACAAAGCTAGATTGGTCACTCGAGGATTCTCACAAAAGTATGGAGAAGTTTACAAGGAGACATTTAGTCTAGTTATGAAGATGATGTCAATTTGCCCTATGTTTGCCTTAGGAGCAAGTTCTTAATAGAAGTTGTGGAAATTAGACGTCAAAAATGCATTTATCTATGGAGAACTTGATCTCCCAATATATATGGAACAACCACCTGGATTCGAGAAGAAGGATGGTCACCAGTTAGTTTGTAGGCTTAAGAATGCACTATATGGATTAAAAAAAGTCTCGCGTGCTTGGTTTGGAAAGATTGCAAAATATCTTCAGTTTTGTGGGTATACAAAGCTTCAAAATCCGACTCAAGTCTATTTATAAAGAAGCATCAAGGGAATGATGGTGGTACTTCTATCTATGAATGAATCTTGACAGGCAGTAACTATGATGAGGTTGCTCGGTTACAAGATGAGTTCTCGCTTCTCTTTGAGATGAAAAAACTTGATGAACTTGGAACTTTCATTGATCTACAAATCAAAAATTTCGAGAAAAGTTTGTTTGTATCGTAGATCAACTACACAAAGAAGTTATTAGATAAATTGGGTATGACAGATGAAAAAAAGAGTTATACTCCTCTCGACGTAAATCTCAGACTCAGTCGAGACGAATGAACATGTCTACCAGATCCTCGTTCGTATCGTGATTTTGTGGGAAGTCTAATTTATCTTACTATAACAAGGCCTAATATTTCTTATGTAATTGGAGTGGTGAGTCGATACATGTAGGATCCAAGGAAACCACACCTTGAGAAAGCAAAGACAATTGTAAAATGTATTAACACCTTACTAGATATATGTATACTCTACGAGAAAGATGCAAAATTTGTCTTGTAAGGATTTACGGATGCTGACTTTGCTGGAGATCAAGACGATCGAAGGTCCACATATGAGTTTGTTTTTCTTTATGGATAAGTGGATCTGTCCCTTGCCTCTTTCCTCCGATACACTAGCATATCTTGGAGGAGTAGGAAGTAAGGATCGCTATCCTTGTCTACGACAAAAGCAGAATACAAAGCATTAGCTCACGCATCATAGGAGTGCATATGACTTTGTAGACTCTTAGAGGATCTTAATGTCAAGTTTGATCATGTGTTTCATGTGAGGACAAAACACATTGAGTTGGAGCATAGTTTATTCGTGAAAAAGTATTTGAGGAAATCATTGAGATGGTTATATTAAGGAGTGAAAAAAATGTTGTTAATATTTTCACCAAAGCACTTCATAAAGGTCCTTTCGAAGATCTACAATCAAAGTTGGGACTAGCTAATCAGATATCACTTTAAGGGGAGGGAGTGTGAAAAACTAAAGTGAAAATAATAATAAATGTGTCTTTTCATTATTCAATAGTCTCTTGGATTATTTAACCCTCTTGTAATTATCTCTAATAAATGAGACTCTTCAATTCTCTTATTTAATGTCTAAGTTTTGTTTAATATATATAAATTATAATCGTGTCCTTATTTCACAAATTCAATAGAAATAATTTTATTCAAATTTGTTTCTCTCTCTAAAGTCTAAACTCTTGAATAAACTTTTTTATAGTTCGATTATTAAATTCCAGATTGTGATTAATTTTTTTTTTTCACCTTCATTTTCTTCTATTCTCTGTCATTTTTTCATATTCCTCCTTTAAAATGTAACATTAAAACACAAAATAGCAAGATTCCACCAAGTTTAGGTACAAAATAAATGAATCACAGTTTATGTCAATTATACGATGAAAGTCGGACTCTTGTTCTTCGGACCAATCTATGACTAAACATAAAGGAGACAATTAAGGTACTCCTGTAAAAGAATAAGTAGTTAAAAAAACCCTTTTTTGATAGTTTGTAATCAAACACTTACTTAGAATTTTTTTCACGCTAACTTTATCTCTGTATACAAATTAGTTTAAGACTAACTTAAAAAATTCATAATTTACTTTCTTTAAAAATTGTTAGAAATATAAAAATAATTTCCTAATTCATGATTTTTTTATTTTTTTAAATATCAAAACGCCTTCATTACTTTCTCTACCAAAATCACTACCTTATTAATAAAATGGTTTCAATGTTTCAACAAACAACTATAACTAGATCATTAATTTTTAATAACATAACAAATAATTTTTTTTCACAATTATATTTCAGACCTTGATAAACAACCATCAACGTTGAATGAAGCAAAAATCATACAAATTCAATTTTATCTTAACCCAAATTAAGTTGTAAGAACTAAAATGGAAACATTAAAAATACTATCTTTATCTAGACCAAAAGTTGTGAGAACTAAAATGAAAACATTAAAGAACTATTGAAGACACAACAAAGATGGTTGTTCACTTGTTTGGTTATTTATACGAAAAAGATTCTGAGTTTCGAGTTCCAAACCGACCTTATGTTACAAAATGTACTATTTTGTTTAGTATAAAAACAACTAGGCACTATATCCTCCTATATTCGAGGGATGCCACTTAACAGAATTCTTCATGCTGCAAGCTCCCATACAAGCTTTTTCCATGGCATCCTTGGAGACTCCACTATTGCAAATGTTGGCAAATGCTCTCATATGTTTCATGCCATACTGAGTCAATGATCCACAGTGCATCTCAAAAACCCGAACCTGAGAAAAATAGATACATTGATTTAATTTATTATAACAAAAAATCATATATTAAAAAAACTAACCATTGATTTGAGGCACGACCAATCATCCACTATCGGGATATTTGGCCCTCGGATAGAACTCAGGGCATTGGGTCCCTTCAAGGGTCCAAATAGGAGGACTCCGATTGTCTTAATACTTCCATCCAAATGAACTCGATGCATCATTATATCAGTAATTTGCTTCAGAATTAGACTTCTCTTTTCCGAACCATCATCAATGGTTGTCTTATACTGCGTAAAAATTAAGTTTATATAAATTAGCTTGACTTAAAATTCAGTAGTATGGAACTCATTTTGGAGGTGCAAATGAACAAAATAATACAAACAAACCTGTTGCCATAGGAAAAGAAGTTCACCATCTCTCTGGTTTACGACACTCATGCGAAAATCATGAGGCGGGAGTTTGTTTGGGGGCAAATTGACAGTTGCTGGGTCGAAACCTTGGTAGTGGGAAAGCTTTTCCGGTTTAAAGCTTGTGTTACCATATTCCATCACGTGGGAACCAGAATTATAAGTATTGTAATTCGAAGTCCTTTCTCTTACCTGCAATAAAATGGGATGTTTTATGTGGATTACAAAATACTACAATATTCTGTAGGCCACTTTGCTACCAAACTTTTTGTCATGTTGATCATGATCTAAATTCTTTAGATTTGTTGTGTTTGTTAACAAAATAACAACCATGATTAGAAAAATAATTTAATCATGATTGATAAATAAATTTCTATAGCAATACAAAATAATCTTATACCAAACAAAGAAAAAAAACTAACTTTTCACTATTTTTCAATGACACAAAATACTAGTTTTCAAACTGACTCAACATTTTAAAATCAGGATTTATTCCCTCTGCTAGTAAATATTAGTACTTTTGAAAACCGGAATTTATTCTCTAGAGGAAGTTAGTACGATCATACACGTCATTGCCCCCACTTCAATCAAATCGTTCTTAGTGGGATTTGATCACTAGACCTTTAATCTTTTAGACAAGACACTTTCTAGTTAAGTTATCTTACGAGTTTTAAAATATTAAATAAAAAAATAAAGGATTTAGTTAGATGACTAAATAATCAACTTTTTTATCCAACATCGCAGTAATTAGAACAAACATGTACCGATTGATATTGTTGCTCTATTGTCTCTTTCTTTAGATTGTGCGTCTCACTGCATCAACAAGGTAGAAAAATCATTAGTCAACTAGATTTACATTAACTTTACAGTTGAAATGATGATGATAATGACAAAAATTTACCTATCCTCCATCCAAGCCACACTATACAAATCTCCTAAACAAGTTATGAACTCTGGAGGTGGAGCAGGGTCCATTCCTGGACAGTACGTTCCCCAACTACTCTCTTCTGCATTCGAAGCAGTTGTGACGTAGATATTCAAATCTGTAGGCATTATACCCTCGAAAACACTCCCACTCTCGCATGCTTCAACATATATTACCTTTAACCATGTATCGAATAGATTAGAAACCAACAAAAAATTCTAAATCTATTAAATGAACTATACCATTGTTTTGTAGCTATTGGCAGCATGTTTCTTCTTTAAGACTTCAATCAGGTCTTGACCATAAAGAAAAGGCAAGTTTGGCATCCCTGAAACAGAGTTGTAATTAGTAATTGGTGATCTTGGTCTAATTAATAATTGAACTTAAGTAGTAAAATAAAATCTCGTTTAGCTTGACTTTGGCTGATTTTGATTGTTAGTCATGCAACTTTTAGTATTCTTTAGATTTGTTGCTATCTAATCATATAACCCTCTAAAAGTTTGGGTTAGGCTTTTTCGATTTACACTTTCTTTTTCATGTTGATTGTCATCCAAATAAAAACAATTGTTATGCTTACCACATACTATAATTATGAATCATCACCTAGGATATAAATTTTAATACTATATAAAACCAAAAATCACATTATACTTTGATCATGATCCAAAATAATCTAGAAAAAATATCACTTTTCAAATAGCCTCCACTTATTTCTCATTTCCCCTCTCTATTCTCATTATTGTTTTAGTTCTCTTCCTTGAATTTGATTCTATCTAATAAGTTGTTTCTACTCTTCCTTCTCAACATACCCATTTTTATTCCTTTACATCTTAAAAAAAGAAATCTCAACAAAACTACACTAACAAGAAAGCCACATCTCCCTATTAAATGATTACACTTCAATGAAAAATTGGAACTAGAGAAAGGCAGAAAAAGCCCAATTACATCATGGCTGCATCAAACTAACCACATAGTCATATCGAAGCAATCAATCCTCTACATCCAAGTTGTCACATACACTGCAGTCAACACCTAACCTAATCCATAGTGTCTCTAGTGGATCAATGAAACCCATACCATTTTTTTCCCTTTATCGCATGAAGTCATTTTAGATTCTAACTACATTTAGAGAACTTCATCAATATGAATATTAGAAAAGGTCTCACTCACCAAGTACTCCAGGTCCTCCATGATCAGAGTAATATATGAAAATCCTGTCATTAGCTTTGCTATCTACAACTTTCCCACTTCCACCTTTAACAGAGTTGTTATTTCCCATAAGCACACCATACAAGTTCTCAGCAGTCACTTGTTCACCAGTATAGTCCTATCATCATTCATCAATTCACATCACATGATGATTTGATTGTTTCCATTGATATTGAAAAAAAAAAAAAAAAAAAACATACCTTGGGCACACCAGCATAAAGATCTTCACCTTGAGGATGGTTGATTATAACGCCAGGCCTCGGATTCAACTCGTTGCCAGCAATATCATCATACATGAACACCACTATATTCTCATCTTTCAAACCACCTCTCTTCAGAATTTGATACGCATGACAAACATCTGCCTGTCAAAACAAGGGTTTCATGGAAATCAATCAGACTCAGATTTTAATAAAGCCCACTCAATCAAATTGATTAATTTTTCACCTGGTGTCGGTAGTTTCCGAATCCGTTCGAACCGGCAACTAGAACTGCCCAAGTTTTGCCGTCGGGTTCAACATCATCCTCACTGCCGGGCATTCGGATTATTTGATCAAAATTATCGAACCGCGCACCTTCAGCCACTAACAGAAGTAAGTTAATCATCACTAAAGGGAGAACCCATTTCACCGTAGACAACAACTCCATCAGAAACGAGAGATGGGTGATAACAGATAATTCTAGAGACGATGAAGAAAGATGAAAGGAGAAAGGCGGTGGTAAAATGAATAGGAAGCTGGCTAAAATCTGTACATGGGTTGATAGACAAGGGGTTTGGTATGGCGGCATGCAAAATAAGGGGATGACACCTGCCGGAGTGGGATCCACGAGGACATTGGGACCCGGTCTTGTTTCTCTGCAAAACCGATGAAATTTCCCCTGATTTCTTCATCTTTTGCTTTCTCTTTCCCTTATCCTCTCCGCTAAACGTTATTTGGTTTCGTCATGGATATACTTACTGGTCACCAAAGCTATCCAGATCTATCTATCTCTTCCTTGCCTAGTTTTGCGTTTCTTTTCTTTAACTGTCGTCTTCCCTTCAACCGGTCCAACAAAATTTTGACCCGTCAAAATTTTAATTATTTTATCATATAAATAGTGTAAATATTCATTTATAATAGTCTTATTCTAATATATAAAATATAATTTTTTTTTAAAATTATTAATAAATTTTAATTTAATACAAAATGTTAATTTTGTTTATTAATTTAGATTAAAAACGTATCAAGTGCATCTGTACGGGTAATATATAAAAAAATTATTAAAATATAATTACGGTAAAAATGTGATAACATTTTTTATTTTATTTTAACTGTTTTAAATTTATGGACAGGTCAACCTATAATCCGATACAAGTATCTATTTACTCTCACATATGTATCTAAATTAACTATATCTCTCGACCCGACATTCGGAACACTTAAAAAATTAATCATCATTTTATATAATATATATATATATATATATATATATATATATATATATAATATTTGTGTTATCATTTTACTTTTAAAAATTTTAAAATAAAATTAAAAATTGTTTGATTTTTTTTAGATTACTTTGATAATAAATTAATATGACTTTTATAAATATATATATATATATATATATATATAAATATAAATATAAATATATATAGCTCTTATATATCCGTAGTTGGGATTTGTCGTTTCTTCGGGGTCGTAATAAATATAAATATAAATATAAATATATATATATATATATATATATATATATATATATATATATATATATATATAAATTGCGATTAAAAATGTGTTTCTTAAAATTTGGTTCATATTTTAAAAAGAGAGTCATGATTGGGACATTGAAATTGAAATTGTAATGAAAGTAAGACTACAAATCTACTTATATATTTAATTAATAAATATATATTTTATTAATTATATTAACACGTGAGTTTAAAATCTCAAATTTTCCTATAATATAGGAAAATATAGGAATATTAGTTATAATATTCCTATATTATAAATTAGTTATTTATTTAAAATATTATAAATAAAATTTATTATTTAAATAAGAAGGCGGGCGGAAGCATTGGAGTGTTTTGGCCAACTACAATGTGTGCCCGCTTTCTGCTGATGTGGAATATTGATTTCACAAAATAAGAGGACAGAGGTTTTGTGCGCTGCTGATGCTCTAAGTGGAACGTTACGTTGTCATTTTATAGTTCACCGTCGTTCTCTTCGTTTGTTCTTCTTCCACGAAATCCAAGTCATCGCCTTTATCGTCGTTCGAAATTATACGTCTTCAATATTATTTGTCTTTTTCCATTTGAAACCCTATTTATTTATATCAAAAATAACAATGTTATGTTCTTTTAACTTTTTTTTAGGAGAATGACGTTCCTAAAACTGCATCAACCCCGTCTTTTAAAAACTTTCAAATGTAAGTTAATTTTAGTTTTTTACTATTTTGCTGTCAAAAACTAATATTCATATTTTTAGCTTTTTAGTTGTAAGTTATATCTATTTAAATCAAGATTTAGATTAATATGTTTTGAAATTTATGTTAAATCTGTTTGAAATTTATGTTGAATCTTTACATTGCTTTTGTTGTCAAAAATATTCTAACAGTGTTGTATAAGGTGATATCCGACGTTGAACTGAGCCATGTCCAACAAACTATTTTATTTATTTTTTTAGCGCGGTTCATTTATCTATTTTTTTTGTAGAGTATATAAAAGGAGTTGTGGACCCTCGACATTACTAGCACTATTAGTTACCACTGCTGTTAAATTTGAAGGATGTGCAGCTCCCCAAAAGAAGAAAGTTTAATAAAACCCTCTTTACGACGAGGACATCGCCAATGGACCTTTACAATCTCGTTCGACAACTATCGCACGAATCAAAAAAGGTCGTGAAAATCATAAGGTTTGGTGGGCTTTTGTCACTTTGCATCTCAAAATTCCTTGTAGAATTCTTTCGATACATCGTCAGGTCATTCAATTGCAAGGAGAGGTGGGCTCATCCAAAAAAATTGAAGCCCACCTCCAAAAAAATTGAATAGATGAGGAGAATGTTTAGTATTTTAATATATTCTTATACATGTTCATGGCATGAAAATAATAGTAAATAATTTATTATATCATTAGAGACTTTGATTAATTATTAAAAATCTTTAACAATTAAATAAAATTTGCAATTATTTTTATATAATAAATAAAAAATAATCAAAATAAATAAATTTAATTATTATTATTATTATATATATATATATATATTAAGAGGATCAAATCAGAAATAAAGCTCAAATTATTTTATCAATCAACATCCCGAGTTGCTTAAATAATGGTGAAGCTATCAAAATTTTTTTCCCTTCATTTTCCCAATAATAATAACTGTATGTATTAATGTAAAAGAATAAATGAGTATATAAGAATTCAGCCTTCATTTTTAAATGTGGCTAGTTAAAAAGGAAATAATATGCATATTAGCATCCTTTACCAAAAAAAATGTATTCAAATGCTTTTTTGCGCATTGTGAGATGGGATTCTTTGTGGACATTTCTATTTATAAATTTTGATTTTTGTTTAATTTAATTGTTTATAATGTATCAATCATTTTTTATTAATAATATATGAAATTAGTAAAGTTGGTTTACTTATTTAATTTTTCAATTTGGGAATTCCTGAATTTCATTCATATTTGACCAAAACCTCCATTCTTCAAAAACTACTTTATTTATATTATTCATTTAAAAATATATTTTACATCTGAGAAAACCACAATAAATTTATTAATTTATGTCAAATTATATCTAGACAATTCATAAATTGAACCTAAATAAGACATTAAATTTTTTTTCAATAATCTTATTAAATTCCTGGTGATGTAACTTAATTATCCAGTGAGTAGCATAAAAAGAAAAACTAGAGTACTGGGGTCAAAACATACATCTTGCATCCGTGGCTTGTGACCGTGGCTGTCAAGTTATTAACAAAATGTTGCTTCAAAGTCTTATGCTGCAATTAAAACATTTATTGTTTTAATAATAATAAAACCACTCTAGATTTATTATGTCAAATGGGGTTTTTAGTTTTTACCTCCCAGAGATCTCTTGCTTCTACTACTGTGTTTTGAGGAAGACCAATATCGTCCCAATGTGCTGTGATGGAATGTTGTGATGGACCCGAGTTAACGAGAAGCAAAACCACTCTCATTTTTGAAAGAGGTCCGGCCCAAATCTGGTGGTAATAGGATCGAGAGATTAGATCATAATTCCCATACGTGGATAATATATAAAGGAGGTTTTATGAATGATTACCGTAGGATCGCCTTCCCATCGCACCTTTTTAGCTTGAATGCCAAGTTTATCTGTTTCAAATGAACCAATACTTGAATCATGGTTTCAACATTTTATATTTGTAATTAGAAATTGCTTTCAAGAAGCTATTCAAATTGTAATTAGCGGCACTTTAAATAGTTGTATTGAATGAACTCAATAGGGTAGCTTATGTGACAAGAGTGTGCCTAAAATATCAAATGTCAAGAGTTCAATATTCACTCAAAATGTCGTAACTCGTAAATGGGGTCACGACGGTGAGGGGTGGATTAGTAAAATTGTTTTAATGGGTTTTTCTTTAAAAAATTAATATTATACCTTGGTTTACAGCTATGACTTCTTTATTGGCAATGATATCCATGATATCTTTTGATATATTTCGCACATCGCAACCAATAAGAAGAGGAGCCTGCCAAGAAACGAATTGTGCAAGTTATGAAACAAGATTTAGTAGAAAACTATAATAATAATAATTTGAATCATTTATAAAGTAGAAGAAGTAATGCAAGTTTAGGAAGCCATTGGACCTCTATCCTAAGAATAATAAGATAGTTCTGAAAACCTTTGAAATGGCCCAGATGCTTAAATGGACTCTATATTCATCTAATGTCATTCCACCATTTCCAATCTCAAGCATATCAGGATCTAACCTCGAAAAATTAAGAATAAAAATGAGAAGATTATAAGCAATTTAGGAAACAGGCAACTTCACTAGTTAATCAACCAACCAACCATTCCATCCACCAGGCCTTGCATATTCGGCGAAAAATTCATTTAAGTCGGCTCTAGACATCATACTGTTGAAACATAAAGATCAGCAACAATCTAACTTTTTGACAATTAAAGAGGCTAGTTTTAATAAAAAAAAAAAACATACTTGTCCCAGTTATCACGAATATCGCCAGTTGTTCTCCAGCTATTTCCGACTGGATTACCCCATAAAGCAGGATGCATATCTCCCCTATAAATCCCAGAAAAACAAGAGTTTTAACAATATATAAAAAAAAGTCTGAAAAAAATATTTGTATTGAAAAACTATGATGGAATTATAATCAACCATTCACATAGTGAGAGGAAGATAGGACGGCCTGCTTTCATTAAAGCTCTGGTCATAACCGGGTATCTGCAATAGAAAATCTTAGTAAATGAAGAAAATCCACGATCCACACAGTTACGAACATTATTACCTAACAGTTGGTTTCGAGCCATCGTTATAACAGTTGTCATACTTGAGATAATCAATACCCTTCAAAATGACAATATTATTTTTTCAGAATTGGGTTTTCTTTAAGAAACTACTGAAAAAGTTTCCTTAAACAAAAGAAAATACCCATTCAGCAAAGGTTTTAGCATCCTTTTCTTCATATCCAAGTGAACCTGGCATCAAGTTGCTACATGTAAAATAACTGCAACAAAGACATGAGTTAAGTTGTTGAATTAGAATAATTAAATTTGATTAAGTTGTTTTACTAACTTAAGTTAGAGGGTTCTATTATGTAATAATAAAACTTGTCCTTAGATTTCTATGTAAGTATAACACTTCTCACCATTCTAAGTTGAGAAACTACAAATTTAAATTAATTCCGATGTAAAATTACCCAGCATCTCCGTAGATACCCAGTTTTAAACCTTTGTTGTGAACATAATCTGCAAGAGCTTTAATCCCAGAAGGAAATGTTGAATTCTTAGCCACTAATCTGCCCTGAAATTGATGAAATCTTATTAATAGAATCAGGGGTATCCATTGAAAAGTATTTTTAATTTACTAAGCTACCTATTTGCATTTGAGAAATACAAACCTTGTCATCGCGATGAATCTCCGCCCAACAGTCGTCTAAAATAGAAGTGAAACACGATTATACGAGAACTAAATTGGAAAGGGAAATGCAGATACTATAAATAAAGTAACATCAATTACAATAAGAGAAGGGAATTGATTAGGTTGTGGATATGGATTTGAACAATTACGACAACTTAGATTAGAAAAGTTAGCCATGATTTTATCCATGATATCTATGTTTCAAATGATCTCTCAAGGCTTGTTTGATGTAGTTATTTGTCTGTATCATCAAGTCATTAAATTCTTATAATAATATTTTAAATTATTAAATGTTAAGGATGTTTTAGTCATTTGAACTAAATAACCCAAATAATCTCAAATCATTCACAATTTTATTTCAAAATAAACCAAGATCAAACAGCCAAAATAGAAGTAATTGAGTTTTATTAATATGGAAAAAGGAAGAGAAGTTGATATGAATTACCTATATTAACATATTTATAACCAAGGTCAGAAAGACCAGTGGAAACCAGAGCATCAGCTGAGAAAAAATAGGTTAAAGACGATTTGAAGAATGATTAGCCAATTCAGGAGATATACAATGGATGAATTAGGTCATCAAATCTTACCGGTTTCTCTGATGATCTTCTCATTGATGTTGCAATCGAAGTGATTCCAACTATTCCATCTATTAACATTAAAATCAGATAAAATTATTTGTAAGGAGTTAAAGATAAATATGAAGGCATGTCGTTACTGATTAGGTATGCATAAACAGTATAATCAGGTCAGATATGGAGATCCGGAGATTCACACGATAATGGCAAAGAACATGAAGATTGGAAACTGTTTTAGTTCATAAACAACCTGCATAATTCGAATCCCTAAAATATAAGTATATTTAACAGAGAGAGTACCCCATCGGTGGAGTCAAGCCAAGGCCATTTGCAAGCAGGTTCCGTCGATAGATTTCTCCATGAGATAACCGCTCCTTCGCCGACGACGGCACAATACCTATCATCATCATCATCATCGTCAGTAGTACTAAAGCTAAATGAACCTCCACCTCTCTGGAATCCATTACTGCTCTCTCTCTCTCACACACACACAGTCAGAACTCAGAAGTGCACTGAGCCGTGGAAGAAGAGGTGACAGTATGATGCTATTTAGAAAGACAAACTACAGAATTATCAATCCACCCAATATATATTTATTTATTTGATTTTTAATTTTAAATTTTTAGTATTTACTTGTAAATTTTTATTTTTTTATCACTTAAGATAAGACACGTTTATATATAAAAGTAATATGCAATTTATAAAACAAATTGCTCCTCTCAGAACAAGTGTTCCGTTATTCGATGTTCGAATCTTTGTGAATGTAAACTTTTGTTTTTGTTATTTTTTTTTATTGGTAATATTCAACCAACATTCAAACTCGATATGAATTTCTCAATGAGATGGAGAGTATTCTACTTGTTGAATAGTGAAATATTCATCCTCGAATTCAAATTTTATTTTATTATTCAAATTCGACGGATATATCTATTTGTATCTATATTCTGATTCGTCAGGTACACGATCCTCGACACGTACCCCATTACTAATTAAAATATAAATTTTTATTTATTATTTTTTAAATATTAAAAATACAAATAAAAATATTTTTTATTTGCACAATTATATTTTAGAATTTGAACAATATAACAAGTTGTTATTATTACAAACAAGAAGTGAACAAAAATTAAAAAGAAGTTAAATATAAACTAAAAAAAAGTTGAATAAAAATGAAAAATATTAATCTCAAAAATAAAAAAATAAAGAAAGAAAGAAAATATTTTATTATTAAAAAAAAAATTAAACGTCATAAATTAAAATGATTAATAGTAGTGTTAGTATGGCCTATAGGTAATTAAATAATATATTTAATATAAGTTTGTAATGATTGTATTTATGTGTAATTTAAAAGTCATTTTAAACTTTAATAATATTAATATTAATATTTCGGGTATCGTGTTTGGATTTTTGTACATTTTTTTATCCCTAATCTCGAATCCGATCGAATAATAATTTTCACTCCTCGACCCTAATCTTGAACCCGACTATCGTATACCCCACAAATATCGAGTATTTAGATACCCGTTATCATCGTCAAACTCAAAGGATATGAAAACACTATTTTCTCCAATGCGATTTAGTATTCACAAACTCATTTTATTTCAAAATTAGGACCATTGATATGAGTTTTTATTTATTTTTAACTATGAAGCTTAATGTAAAAACATTATTGATATGTATTAATTTTATATATTTAATTTTTTATATATAATTTTTTGTTTTTTATCTTATATTTATTATTAGTATTTTTTACCTATCATAAATTTATAATAATGAATAATATTAATAAAAAATTGGAAAATAATAAACAAAAAATAATAATTTGTTACAAACTATGAAGTTGAAAAAAACATTCAATACTCAAAGATAAAAATTACGTTTCCCACAATAATTTAAAATACTAGATAAATAATAAAAATTAATTACAATAGAACCTCCATAAATGAATAACCTCATCTAATGAATAAATTTTTTCGTTCAGAATTTGGTCCAATGTGTTTAACAAATAACATCGTTTAATGCATTAATGAATAAATACAAATGAAGTCTTTATAGATTATAGGTAAATGTAAATGAATAATTACTATATTTCAAATAATTTATTTTTATTTTTATTTATATAATATATCATGAATACATTTCATTCAATGACTAATTTTCAAACACATTAATAAGTCATATATTTTCAAAAAATGCCTCCAAAGTTATTGTTTTTTTCCTCCCAAAATCTATTTGATCATTGATTTTGTGTAAAGCATACACCACTTTTGGAATATTTTGATCATGTTGCACAAGGTAATTTTGTATAGTGACAATAGCTTGAAAAACTTCTCTTCAGGACATCTTAACTTTAACTATCATGCGTATCATGTCGTATACAGTACAATAGTTTCAATACATGGTACTGTGCACTTTATCTACTCCATGCACACATGTACAATTAATCTAGAACTCTAAAAATGCACACATGTACAATTAATCTAGAACTCTACAAATATGAATGTAATTAAAGTTGCATAAAAGTTATAACTAGTTCTAGGTACATTTGAACTTAATATATACAAAATGATATAATTACAAAAAAATAGTTAAAAATATAATCTAAATGAATTATTATTCATTTGTTGATAAATAAATATTATTTTCATTAATCAATAAATAAATAATCTCGCCAAATGAATATTTATTTTTTGTCCCAAATGAATTTATTTATCAAGATTCTATTGTATAACAAGAAGACTACGTTTTGTATGGGGTACAATCATGGAGATAAAGTTTAGTTATACCTACAATAAATTCTATGATTGTTATATACTTAGACGATTAATTCCAACCAATAAACTTATTTGTAAACTTATATCGGTATAAATATCACATCAAACATTAATTATTCTTCAACCGAAAAACTCATTCTCAAACCCAAAATTATATTCTTTTAATATTATTTCTTACCTTAACTTTTATAACTTTTTAATATCACCCCATATATTTTACAATGTTATAAATTACATCACAATATTTTAATATCATCATATTATTTTAAATATGATTTTAATTAATTATAAAAAGTTATTAAAAATTCAAAAGTTATAATACACAAACTAAAAAGATTTTTTTTTAACATTATTATAATTTTTTAACATTATTATCAATTTTAAACCTTGTTATAAATTTATGTTATATAAAAGAATTAAATTATATAAATGAATTAAATAAGTAAATGAAAATAATAAATTATATAAATAAATTTAATATATAAAATATACATAAATTAAATTCAAGAATGAAAATAATTTTTTTTTGGATTGTTGAACAGTGCAAACAAAAAGAGAAAAACAATGAAAAAATCATTTTAGGTTTGCGAATAAGTGTTGGTAGGAGGGGAAAATGTGGTTTTGGTTTGAATATCGGTTGCAAATGCTCTTATAAAGGTATAATATAATACTTATCTACACCAATTTTAAGAATCATAAACCATTATAACATTTAATATTCTTTTTTATCCTTAATTTTATAAAATTACAAAATTTTAATTAATTTATTATATTTTAAAATATAATAGTAATAATAATAAATTATATCTAAATATTAATTTAAATTTAACTGTGTTTAATTTTGAAATTTAAATAATAATAATAAATACACAACTATTTATTTTTATTTGATTTTTTAATTTATATATTTTTTTATCCTTGTAAATAAATTATATTATTTTAAGTACAAAAGATTTTAATGTGATATTTTTTTATACATAATTAAATATAATTATTATTTAAAGATAATAATAATGTTAATTAAAAAATAATAATCATATATAAAATTAGTTTATAAAATAAACTGTATTTCATTAATAATAAATGATATTTATAATTAACTATATAAATTACTGGCATTATTATTAATTAATTAATTAATATAACTTATATCTATATAATTTATTTATGAAACTAATTTATAATTATAAAATTTTAATTTCAAATATTATTTTATTAAAATTATTATTATTAATATTTTAAAAAAATAATTAATACTATTTTAATGTACAAATATTTATAATATATAATATATAAATTTTAAATATTAATTAATATATAAATAAGTTTTATTTATATAATTTTATAAGTTAAATTATAAGAAATTATATATAAAATAATATAAACCATATAATAATATTAATTATTTTAAATATATAATTATACGATAATTATATTTTAGTTTTAAAAAATTCAATCAATTAATAATACAAAGTACCTATAATGAACAATAAAATAATAATTAAAAATAATTTTAAAAATATAAGTTTAAATATCTTTTACACCTTATTACTTTCTTATTATACCATCCAAACACAAAATAATAAAATATATATAATTTATACATATTTTTTACTTTCAAATAATTATTACTAACCTATATAATTTATATCTCCTTAAGATTTATATATTTTACCATTTATATATATATATATATATATATATATATATATATATATATATATATATATATATATATATATATATATATATATATATATATATATATATATATATATATAGGATACCATATGAAACACTACCTACAAATATGATTAATAATCTAAAAATATGATTAATAATGTTTAATTTATTTTTAATATGTATAAATTATTAATGATTAATTAATTTTATTATAAATTTTCTCAAATTGAATTAAAAAATATGAATAAAACTTCCTTATCGCGATTGTCGAAAGGATAAGAACAAATCCACTTTTGATTTTTCAAAAGTGGAACTTCCTCCATAGTCAGGTTGACTGATTCGAAAGGTGAAATGATTACCCTATCACGGTGATCATTTCTCATATCTAAATAGGGATGATTCATCCCTAGTCCGGCCAAGTTGAGGAAGATAGCCAAAATACCATAAATAGATTTTGGCTGATTCAATCCACTTGAAGCCCACAACCGACCTCGGGCAGCCATAAATATTCCCCCTAAATCAATCCGAATCCAAGAGATCAACTCTCCAACTTCAAATCGAAAATTTACAAAAATCCGCCATTAAAGTTTTAAGCTTTTAGAAATTTCGAATTTTCGTTTAAGGCCTTAAAGCTTGAATCTGAGTATCCCGAAAGCTTCTCTAAGGTACAAGGAGTGTTCTTCAATCATTGGTAATGTTCCAATCATCCTCTAATTTATATTTACAGTTTGAATTTGAAATTGAAAATTTTATATTTCAAATTGTAACGCCCCAAAACAAGATTTCCATCTCCTGATCCCAAAGCTTAGCATGTGCCGCGGCGAGACAGACACGCGGTAATATGGGGGGAAATATTATCTCGCGGGGTGGCTCGAGGTTCGATACTTTTCAACCTTGGTTTGCGTGCCAATCATCTTTTAAAATGAAACATTTTGTTTTTAAAAGATTTTGAAAATACATGAAGTAGTAAGAAATTAATTATGTAAACATAAGTAACCTTTGTTCAAATTTTAAATAATCTAAGAGGCTAAATAACAAATTAACTTGAACCCGACTTAAATTAATCAAACATAACTAATTTAAAAGATTATTTATTTGAAAATTAGAGTCGCCAAGTGATTTTATAAATATCAGTAAAATGATATGTGTACAAACGTATATAGATTAGAGTTTTTGAAAAAGGGTGGTTCGTTGTCTATTTACGCTCAAGAAATGGATTTTGCGCTATGTCCTCCGCGCCCACCTAAGGACTATTTTCAAATTTTTTTCTAAAATAAACAAAGTCTGACTTTTATAAATTCAATTATAATATGTATTACCTTTAATTAGTAGTCTAGGGATTCTAAGCAAGGATGGGCTTTAAATAATGATATAAAATTATTTAAAAGGGGTGTGTATCTGTTGCACTGGTATTTAGATTTAACAAAACCTGAAAATATTAGAGGAAAATGTTATAATTTAAAAATAAATCCCAAACGGGGAATTATCAAAAAGTTGGTTTATTAAATATCCCAAAAATATATAAAAAAAAATTCTGACCTTTTAGAATTATTTGAAAATGGGTTCGGGTTCCAAAATTATAAAAATAATTTTGGATTTTGAAAAGTGGAACCAAACAGCCTTAGGACCAGAGTCATAGGGTCTGGGTTCGGTGTGGCCGATCTAGGCTCAATCGGGCTCAGTCAAGATCAGTGTGGTCCAGACCAGGGCTCGGTTGCATGGGTTAAGGGACCGGAGAAGTCGGTCTTGGGAGGCTTAGTCCCAAACTCAAGCGGCTCAATCGTAGACCTAGGAGGATCGGTCCTAGGTCAAGTTTATCCGTTTAGGCGCTCGGTCCGGGTTAAGCAGTTATCCGTCCTAGGTCTAGGGTTATGGTTAGTTTTATTGGTCCTAGGTCTTGGAGGCTCGGTCCTAGGTTTAAGAGGCTCGACGCTAAACATTGGTCCTAGGCTAGAGGTTATCGGTCATAGTCCATGGTCCTAGGTTAAAGGCTCTTGGTCCTAGGTTAAAATAGGGCTCGATCCTAATTTAGAAACATCGATCCTAGGCTAAGGGGAGAACTCAGTCCTAAGTCAAAAAACTCGGTCGGACTCCATGATCCTAGGCTAAAACCACCAGTCATAAGGTTTGGTCATTCCTTTAAAACACCGGTTCTAGTCCTCGGTCGGAGTTGAAGAACACCGGTCTTGGGTCAAAAAATTCGATCATGGGATTCTCGGTCCCAATTCAATTTTCTCGATCGGGCTCCTCGGTCGCCGGCTAAGATCCTTGGTCGGATGCAGGACCGAGGTGTTCTTGATTTAGTCAAAACTTCAAAAGCTCATATCTTTTGATTGGGATCAAGAAATCATGATCCGTAAGCTATAGTTAGTTCATATGATCATGAAGAACTAAAGCCCTAACATAAATTACGATTTAAAGATTTTTAAAAAGATTAATTTTAAAACACATTTTAGGTCAAATTTTAGGAATTTTCAAATTAGGTCATTTCAAGGTCTAATTTTTGTTCCATTAGTTTTGAAATGATAAATATAGTTGAACTTAACCAAAATAAGGACATAATTTAAACATGATCAAATCAATGAAACAATTACATGGAATCCACTCTAACATGTTAACAAACACGTATAACAATTATTTGGATCAACAAATCCAGATAAAAACCAAGAACACGAAATTTTGAAAAATTTAGTTTTAGGCTTAATTTTTAAAAATTTCAGTTTGATCAAACATGATAAAAATATGATTACAGTTGCTTAAGGTTCATTCTAACATGTATATCAACTAACTGGATGAAAAAATCCAGATTAAAACCAATAACACAAAGATTTCAAAAATTCAAATTTTAAGCTTTATTTTTCAGAATTTCAATTTGATCAATATAATCAAAACGTGATTACAGTTACTTGGAAATCTTTCTAACATGTTAACAAACATGTATAACAACTAACTAGATAAAAAAATTCAGATTAAAACCAAAAACACAAAGATTTTAAAAATTCAGTTTCAAACTCAAAATTTTGAAATTCTTGATTTATGTTGATTTGATCTGATCTCTTTTAACGGAAAGTTCTTACATGATATACATAATGATTTAAACATAGATATCACATAATCAAGCTTAAGAACATATCAAACACGATCAAACAAGAAGATTTTGAAAAAAAATCAAATTTTCAATTACAAATCGAAATACAAAACTTCTGGATTCATACCAACGCTTGGAGAATACTCCTAGGAGGTGTTGGAGGCTATCCAGAAGCCTGGATCAAAGTGGGAGTCGCCAGAGAAGGTTTTGACAAAAACCAGTTCTTGGCCGAATTTTTAAACTTTGATTTCGATTGTTATAGACTATAATTGTTTGATATTCTTTGATGATTTGTTTTACAGAGCAATGAGGAGTATTTATAGTACACTTATGTCGGTCGAGGAGGGATAACTCAAGACGAATTTGACCTCCGACGATCTCATCCCTCAAATGTGGCAGCTTTATCCAATGAAGGATAAGGCTAGATATAAGGGCGTCTTGTAGGCGAGGATTAGACGGAGACATGGCCAAAATTTGAAGGGATAAGGACGCCCGTAGCATGAGTTGTCCCTTCTGGAAGATTGCACACCGATGATTCGCGATTCCGGCGATCCCTACGTCCCAACGAAGAAGACGCTTGAAACGACATTGTTTCAGCTAACGACGTCGCATTCCGTCCGCAGTCAGCAGTATTGACTAACGGGGTTTGTCCATCCCGTCAGTTGATCCAATGTGGGGCACGCACGTGGCTTCGCTATATCCGACTGCGTGGGAGCATCTGAGTTGTTGGATGAAGCATGTACGTTCATCTGATGTCCAGAATTCTGCTACAATGATTAAAAATAACTTCTGCTACACTGGATTATCATCTTTTATTTTTATTTAAAAGATTATTTAAATCGATTTTTAATTCTTTTTAAATTTATTTCTTCACCAAATATTTCACAAAAATTATTTCTGGAATCATAATAAAAATTATGATCATAATTTATTTTTTTGGTATTTTGGGAATATTGATGTATTTTATTTAATTGGTTTAAGTCACGAATTGAACATAAAACATGATTAAATCACAATTAAATATTTTCACCCTCTTCTTTGATCTATTTTGGGTAAAATAAATACGATATTTTATCCTCAAATTATTTTTGGAATTTTGAATAATTTTCCTAATTAGGGTTTGATTATTACAATAATTAACCCTTAATTAAGTTTTAATTTATTATTTGGGTTATTTTGAACATAAAAATTCAAAATATTATTTTAATATTATTAAAAATAATAATATTATTTGAAAATAGGATAAGTCATTTTTTCATGCTTACAAAATTGCATAAATTTGTATGATTCTGTTTATGGTGTTTTATGGTTGGAAATCAATCATAGGACCATTTATAAACTTTTTAGATATGTTAAAAACAATCAATAAACATAAAACAGAAAAACTCAAATTTGAATATTAAAAATAAAAAACGTATTTATTGTTCTTGGGCTAATTTTCTTAAATCACAGCCCATAAAGCATCCCAATGATTATAATCATATTGGACAACTATTTGGATCATGTTTGATTCATCATGGTTGAATTTTGTTTGGGAATAGACTATCACAATAGTCTTACGCATGCTGAGGAGTAAATAGGACTCTAGCTGGGGATGAATTATTACAATAACCCTATCATAACAATGATTGATAATGCCTATAATAGACATGGTTTGACTGAGGAGTAGTCTTATGCAAGTAAACTTCTTTTTCTTTTTGGATATCTATCAAGAAAATAGAACTCTCTTAGGGAATACTCTCTTGGGGAATAGTGATAACAATCACGTTATGTCCATCATAAGATGGAATTTGTCGTCGAAGAATGGTCATAATAATGACTTTCATAGATTCCTATCATGAGATAGGGCTTTCTTTGAGGATGGTGACAACAATTACTCTAAGGGGATAAGTTATGACAATAACTTATATAGATGCCTATTAAAATAGGGATTTTATGAATCTTAATAATGATTGATTGTTCATGTTAACATATAGGGATTCGAAGAGGTCTTATACAAAGTGACCTTCACACCTGGTTGAAAAATCATAATTCAACTAAGGATTGTTTACGAAAGGAGCTTCTCTGATTGAAAGATTATCTCTTTTGGTTTTGACAAAGTTTCCTTCGTAACTTGGTGAAACATCGACCAGTTGTTTTGAGGGAAACTTTGGTTTTAACGTGACAAAATGTTCTTCACAACTAGATTAAAACTGTCGACTTCTAAGGAACTTCTATTGTCTAGGAAATGTTTCAACATAACATTTTTCTCTCCTGTTTTACGAAGTGACCTTCACAACTAGGTGAAACATCGACCAACTGTGTTTTTATCTTCCGTTACAAGGAAGAGATGCATGTTACTTTGTTATGCTTCAAGGTTCCTTGTTTATTTATGGTATGGGGGAGCTTTAATAAAAGCTATTTGGGGATGAACTATTCCTAATTCTGTTTTAAATACTACTTGAAAATAGATGCAACATTGATCCTTATCCAAGAATCATGGAAACTTGGATTCAAAATGTGTTCGGGGGTTACGTTACGAGCATTCTACAATTGGTAGATATTATCTCATTTAAAGAGTCCGAGTTCTTTTTTCTCATATGTTAAGATATAGATGATAAATTCAATTTCATGCAGACGATTATCTAAACTATTAACTTGTAAGAAAGGTGATCGAGACATGAAGTCTCATTCAGCTATATTTTTGGTTTCTTTTGTCATGGGCCACAATTCTTCGAAAGTTTGATTATTTTCAGTATAGTCGTAGACAGAGTTTTAACTTTTTGGCTTCGAGAATTTTTCTTCTTTTTCTATTTTTTTATTTTTGGCTTCCAGGGTGTATTTGAGGAAATTCATACGTTTTGCTCTTACGATAGTCATCAGGACAATCGCCCGACTAAGCATATACAATGTTTTTAACTCCTCAACCTACACGGGAGCATATATATATATTTTAGTTCCCGGGGTATATATGGGGGAATTGACACGATTTGCTCTTGTGATAGTGATTGGGACAGTCGCTCGAGTGAGCATAAACAGTTATTTCACCTCAACCTACATGAGCATATATTACACATATTATACATACATGTATAGATCTTTTTGAAGCCTTGAATCTAGCTCTCTTTGTTATATTGTACAAAAGGGAATGAGACGTCCTTTCTCAAATTGCGGCTTTCACTTGGCTTTTAGGGTTTATTCTAGTTCTTTTTTCAAAAACCTTCCATAGACGGTTCATTTCGTGGATAATCGCGTAATACGTAAACAAGCTTATTAAGAATATCTATCGATTAGAGTTTTCTGGAAACTCAGGGTTCTATTCGAGAGATAAAATCACAATTAGATTAGCAAAGTTACTCTTGGCTTTTGCCCCTACTTATTTCATAAAATCATTGTCACCGGTTGGTGGAAAGAACCAAGGTTCCTACTGGATTTTATGCGAGATAGAACTAGGGATAGCTATTCCTTTATTTATTTATTTTTATTGAGACTAGACCTACATATAGGCTGCCTACGTATCTTCCTTTTGTCCTTGACATATTATTATTATTCCTTTGGAAGAATCAAGTCTCACGTAGTTCTCCCGTTGTAATGATATAGATATAAAAAACTATAGGTCTATTAGTTCATTCGAGGCCGGGGACTAAATCTATTTTAATCCTGCTAGGGATGAATCATATCCATTATTGTCATGGTAAGGTTGGATTGTGAGTCGTTATAATTCTAGTAAGGATGGATTGTGAGCCATCATAATCCTGGTAAGACTGGATTGAGAGTCGTCATAACCCTAGTAAGGCTGGATTAAGAGCTATCATTTTCACCGACTGATATTACATGTAATATTGTTTCAGCGCACTTAGATTATTTGGAGCAATAAAATTTTCACATTCAACTGTAGATAGGCGAATTGCTCCTCTAGAGAGGATTCTCTTAATTAGGAAGGATCCTTCCCATTGTGGTTGGAACTTGCCCCTAGGGTCTAATAGTTATCGGGTTCGTTTGAGCACCAAGTCACCTTCTTTAGGTTTATGTGTTTGACCTTTTTATTAAAGGTATCAGTGATTCATTTATGGTAAACCTGGATTTTGCATAACGTATCCAACCTATGGTCTTCTATTAACGTCAAATGGTCATATCGAGATTTTACCCAATCTTTTTCAATGACATGGAATTCCAAAAGGACTCTTAATGTAGAGATTTCAATCTCAATAAATTGTAAGACATTCCAAAAGGTCAACTATACCTTGATTGAATCTAAGAATTGGAATGATTACATGAAGATGTCAAATTGCTCAACAAAAAAAAATATATATATAACTAATTAACTAATTGTATCAAGAGAAGAAGATTTCAAATTGACCAGCTTACTTTTTTTATCCCCGTGGTATGCAATTACTATAACAAGAGATTTTAAGTTTTTTATTTTTTTTTAATTTCATTTACAAACATCGACAAAGAGAACATATCTAACTTAAAAGCCTAACGATTTTCGGATTGCATACAAATCATATAAATCTCCGATCTTAGACAAATTTTAAGAGGAATATTAGCATTTTTATGATATAATATACAAAGTGATCTTACGAAAACAATGTAAAAAAAGAAAACATTTCATCTTCGTTCATCTTGGTGTAGACAAAGTATGTTAACGGCGAAGTCTTTGAAAAATATTAACGCAGTAAGAATCCACGATAGAATAGGATTAGTTACCACTTACCAACGTAAAATGTTGAAACTAGAAGAAGAAGAAAGGTGAAGAAGAAAGTAGATGCACAGGAGATTAGGAAGAGAAAGAGAGGTGATGAATAGTTAAAGGTTCTTTGATAACTAATTTATAATTGTTAAAAAAAAACCACATGTACCATAGTGGTTGACACATTGCAATGTTTTAACGCTGTCTTTTAATATCGTTTAATTTATTAAATTTGAGAACTTTACCAACGTTTTTTTTTTATATAAATAACATATTTTTATGTCATATTTTTAGGTGATGAATAAATTTAATAAATAAGCACAACATCAAGGATAGACTTAATATTCTTTCAAATAAAAACAAACTAGAGTACTGGCGTCAAAATATACATCTTGCATCCGTGGCGTGTGACCATAGCTGTTAAGTTATTGACAAAATGTTGCTTCAAAGTCTCATGCTGCCATTAAAACATGAATTGAATTATTATTATTTTTAATAATAATAAAACCTCTCTAGATTTATTATGTCAAATGGGGTTTTTAGTTTTTACCTCCCAGAGATCTCTTACTTCTACTACTGTCTCTTGAGGAAGACCAATATCGTCCCAATTTGCTGTCATGGAATGATGATTGGGACCCGTATTAGCGAGAAGCAAAACCACTCTCATATTTGAAAGAGGTCCGGCCCAAATCTAGTGGTAATAAGAACGAAGATTAGATCTTAATTCCTATACGTCGATAACATACGAGGTTTTTATGAATGATTACCGTAGGATCACCTTCCCATCGCACCTTTTTAGCTTGAATGCCAAGATTATCTGTTTCAAATGAACAAATGTTTAGATCATGGTTTAAACACTTTATATTGCGATTAGAAATTACATTCAAGAAGTGAAATTTTCTATTCATATTGCAATTAATGACACATTAAAATAGTTGTACGTTTTAATAGAAGGTAGCTTAAGTGACAAGAGTCGTGCTTAAAATATCAAAGGTTATAAATTAATTTTCAATTAAAAATAGCTTAAATTGAAAATACGATTCATTAAGTTGAGGAGCGGATTAGTGAAATGAGTTCTATCATTTAAAAAGTAGTTGCAGTACAAATTTGAAAAACTAAATTGTTATGTAATTTTTATTTGTAGCTAAATTTTAAAATTTTTAAATATTTGCAACAAAATTTTGCAGGTAATCAATAATTTCATTTACCACCAACGTTATTTATTAAGAAAATTTGACAACTAATTTGGCCACCTTTCGTTGCAGTAGAAATTAATTCAACTAATTTTATAACAATAAGTTTGTTGTTCGGAATTGATACCTAAAGTGGGTCATATATATATATAAAAGTGAATTAGGGTGAGCTTGAAAAAAAATTTAGGGTGAGCTTAAAATAATAACGAGAAAATTTTGAAAAAAACAAGTATATAAAAGTAAAATTTTACCATTTTTTTAATAATTAGATAAAAAAACAACGAATTATATTAATTTTTTTAAGAGATTAAAGGTAATGTCATATTTTTACCGTAAAAAAAAATAAAAATAAAATTGGAGTGGGCTTGAGCCAACCTGAGCCCCTACATAGATTCGTCCATATTTATATATATCTATATAATTGTTTTTTCAAAAAAATAATATACCCTGGTTTACATCTATGACTTCTTTATTGGCAATGATATCCATGATATCTTTTGATATATTTCGCACATCGCAACCAATAAGAAGAGGAGCCTGCCAAGAAACGAATTGTGCAAGTCATGAAACAAGATTTAGTAGAAAACTATAATAATAATAATTTGAATCATTTATAAAGTACAAGAAGTAATGCAAGTTTAGGAAGCCATTGGACCTCTATCCTAACTCCTAAGAATAATAAGATAGTTCAGAAAACCTTTGAAATGGCCCAGATGCTTAAATGAACTCTATATTCATCTAATGTCATTCCACCATTTCCAATCTCAAGCATATCAGGATCTAACCTCAAAAAATTAAGAAAAAAATGAGAAAATTATAAGCAAGTTAGAAAACAGACAACTTCACTAGTTAAGATCAACCAACCAACCAACCATTCCATCCACCAGGCCTTGCATATTCAGCGAAAACTTCATTTATGTCGGCTCTAGATATCATACTATTGAAACAAAAAGATCAGCAATAACTAACTCTTTGAAAATTAAAGAAAATTTGGTTTTAATAAAACATACTTGTCCCAATTATCACGAATATCGCCTGTAGTTCTCCAGCTATTTCCCACTGGATTACCCCATAAAGCAGGGTGCATATCTCCCCTATAAATCCCAGAAATCGAAAGTTTTGACAATATAAAAAAAAGTCTGAAAAAATTATTTGTTTTGAGAAACTATGATGAATTAGAATCAACCATTCACATAGTGAGAAGAAGATAGGACGGCCCGTCTTCATTAAAGCTCTGGTCATAACCTTGTATCTGCAATAGAAAATATTAGGAAATGAAGAAAATTTGCGGTCCAAACATTTACGGCCATTATTACCTAATAGTTGGTTTCGAGCCACCGTTATAACAGTTGTCATACTTGAGATAATCAATACCCTTCAAAATGACAATTTTGAGATTTGAGTTTTCTTTAAGAAACTATATACTGAAAATGTTTCATAAACAAAAGAAAATACCCATTCAGCAAAGGTTTTGGCATCCTTTTCTTCATATCCAAGTGAACCTGGCATCATGTGGCTACATGTAAAATAACTGCAACAAAGACATGAGTTAAGTTGTTGAAATAGAATAATTAAATTTGATTTAGTTGTATTACTAAGTTAAGTTAGAAAATTCATATGTTGTACGGATAGAGATACAGATACGGGTATCGTATCAAATATGATCAGGGCCGACCCAGGACCGGCCGACCCCGGTCCTGGGGTAAGCCCGGTAAACCCTAGAGCTAGGGCATCCCACTCTCCAGGGCAGTCCATTTGTTAAAAATATCAAAATATTTAGTTATATTTATTGTAATTTTAAACATAAATGGTTGTAGCTTGGTGCTTTAAGATATGCATTTAAAGTTTCAATGTGTGTTGTTATGGGTTCAAATCTCACTAAAATCGATTTTTTTTAATCAATTTTTAAAACTAGACCCAGGGAAACCAAAAGTATATCGAACTTTTTCTACCGAGGCTAGGGCAGCCCAAACCTCGGGGCCGACTCTGAATATGATACATACAGCGATACGAACAATTTTGAAAAATATGATACTAGAAGACACAAATTATTAAAATTATAAAATATTATATCTATATAAATTAATATTAAAATAAATAAAAATAAAATATTTGGGCGACGGTCAATTGGGCAATTGAGGTTTAACAGTTAGAAAAGAGACAAGGCAGAAAAAAATATTTTATGGCATCCAAGGAAATATTAGTTTGATGAATAGTTTATTTTATTAATATAATACAAGGCCTTCCAAATTTTAATTATTTTTATTTTAATCTTAAAATTTTTAATTTTTGAAAATTTACCTAAAACTTATCTAAGCAATATCCAAACCTTGTCGAATTAGTAACTAAACAAAAATCAACTGAACCTATTTTTGTCTTGTGGTATCCATATTGAAAACTTAAAAAAAAAAAAAGACTATCTGTGCTAATTAGGAGGGTTCTATTATGTAATAATAAAACTTGTATTAGTTTTTTATATAAGTATAACACATATCAACATTCTAAGTTGATTAACTGAAAATTTAAATTAATTCTCAAGTAAAATTACCCAGCATCTCCGTAGATACCCAGTTTTAAACCTTTGCTGTGAACATAATCTGCAAGAGCTTTAATCCCAGAAGGAAATGTTGAATTCTTAGACACTAGTCTTCCCTTAAATTGATGAAGTCTTAATATATTAGAATCAGGGATATCCATTGAAAAAGAATTTTTAATTTACTAAGCTACCTATTTGTATTTGAGAAATACAAACCTTGTCATCTCGATGAATATCCGCCCAACAGTCGTCTAAAATAGAAGAAAAACGCGATTAAATTGAAAAGGGAAATGAAACTATAGAAAAGTTGCATCAATTACATTAAGAGCAAGGCATTGATTTGGTTGTGGATATAGATTTGAACAATTACGAGAACTTGATTGATGTGGTTATTTGTCTGTATTATCAAGTTATAAAATTCTTATAATAATATTTTAAAATATTAAATGTTAGGTCATCTGACCTAAATAACCCAAATAAATCATTTTCTCATCATTCACAAATTTATTTCAAAATAAACCAAGATCAAACAACAGCCTGTTCAAGGTCACTTGGATACAAAATACAAGTAATTGAGTTTTGAAAAAGAAGGAAGTGAAGTTGATAGGATTTATTTACCTATATTAACATATTTATAACCAAGATCAGAAAGACCAGTGGAAACCAGGGCATCAGCTGAGAAAAAATAAGTTTTAGACGATTTGAAGAATGATTAGCCAATTCAAGAGTTATACAATGGATGAAATAGGTCATTAAATCTTACCGGTTTCTCTGATGATCGTCTCATTGATGTTGCAATGGAAGTGATTCCAACTACTCCATCTATTAACATCAAAATCAGATAAAACCTTATGTATACTTGGTTATTTGTAAGGAGTTCAAGATAAATATGAAGGCATGTCGTTACCAAGGGTGGATCTATGTAGAAACCTATGGAATTTTCTATGTAAATAACAATAATGATGGAGAAATACCGTTGTTGTTATTACCGTTGTTTCGTCGCAAAAAAGAATTATTTACTGCAATAAACAATTTATATTTTGTTTGTTTCTCTCTATTATTATCATATTTATATTTTGTTTGTTTCCTATAAATTATTATCATTCTAGCCCAGTACGTCAAGAGTATATTTTAAAACTTATCGTTGTTACTATTAGGTATGTCCGGAGATTCACACGATAATCGCAAATAACATGAAGAGCGGAAAACTTTTTAGTTCATAAACAACATGCATTCGAATGAACCAATTCCTGTCTTACCTATGTTTCAAACTAATTTTCCCATTATACCCACCTTGTCATTTTCATTCCCAAAATACTCACATTTTTCTCTCTAAATCAATAATTAACTTATTAATTACATCTTTCTCACTAAACTCATTAATCCTTTATTATACAAATATAAATATATATAATTAAAATTAATAATACATATATTAAATAAAATATATTATATAAATATTAAAATAAAAATATATTTTATTTTTACTTAATTTTATAAATATAATATATATAATTCAAATTAAACCTTAAAAATTAAATAATTCAAATAAATATTATATACTAAAATAAAATATATTACATAAACCTTTAATATTATATATTAAAATAAAATATATTATATTATATAAATATTAAAATAACATATCTATTACATAAACATTAAAATAACACATATATTTTATTTTTACTTAATTATATAAATATAATATATATAATTAAAACTAAACCTACTAAATTAAATAATTTCAATAAATATTATAAACTAAATTAAAATATATAACATAAATTTAAAATAAAATAAAATAAACCTTAAAATAAATTAAATAAATTTTAAAATATTTATAAAAGTATTAATTAAACAAACCTTAAAATAAAATAAATTATTTAAACTTTAAAATATTTATAATATTTTACTTTTGAATGTTATGTATGTATTATTTTAATATTTATATAATTAATATAATATATTTTATTTTAATATATAATATTAAAGTTTATGTAATGTATTTTATTAGTGTATAATATTTATTTGAATTATTTAATTTATAATGTTTAATTTGAATTATATATATTATATTTATAAAATTAAGTAAAAATAAAATATGTGTTATTTTAATATTTATAAAATATATTTTATTTAATATATGTATTATTAATTTTAATTATATATATTTATATTTGTAAAATAAAGGATTAATAAGTTTAGTGTGAAAGATGTAATTAATAGATTAATTATTGATTTAGAGAGAGAAAAGTGAATATTTGAGAATGAAATTGAAAATGAAAATAAAGGTGAGTATGTTGGAAAAAATAGTTTCTAACATGGGTAAGACAGGAATTGGTTCTATTCGAATCCCTAAAACACAAGTGATAGAAATGACGTTTGTTTTATATATAGAGAGAATACCCCATCGGTGGAGTCAAGCCAAGGCCATTTGCAAGCAGGTTCCGTCGATACGTTTCTCCATGAGATAACCGCTCCTTAGCCGACGACGGCACAAGACACAGAATCATCATCGTCAGTATTACTAAAGCTAATTGAACCTCCACCTCTCTGGAATTCATTATTGTGCTCTCTATCTTACATAGTGACGGTATGATGCTATTTAAGAAGACAAACTATTCAAATAATATTTATATATTTTTTAATTTAATGTAGAATTATAGCCTGTGTAGAATTGAAACGTGATCCTTACTTCTTTATAAATCAAACTTTTCATCTAAGTTAGCTTATCATTTAAGTTATTTAAACTCTTTATTTGAAAATAGTTCTCAAACTTATAAGATAATCTTTCATTATATTTAAGATTAATTTACAATCCAAAGTTAACCACACTCATATCATACACTCATATCATACGGGATGGATGATATGATAGTACTTAAAGAACTACCTTGATTTCAGAGCTATAACAAAGACGTTAATAATTAGAATTCGGAAACATTTGTTAGTGAAGTCCCTCTCTCGAAAAAAGCTTAGCCATCGTAAAGCGGTCGACCTAAACAAGAAACGATACAGACGAGTCATAAGCGCGGTCGGGATCCCATCAAGCGCTTTCTCCAACTTCCTCCAACCACACTTAAATGATATATATATTTCCAAATAGTGTTTAAAGGAGACTAACAACTGACTATGATTTGGTTTGTATAGAACTAAATCACCAACCATCTCTAAAATTATACCATTTATTATATTTTAAAATTATCCTTAATTATATATATATATATATATATATATATATATATATATATATATATATATATATATATATATTAACTATCAAAATATAAAACTAAATAATTGATACAAAAAAAATGTGTTAAATTAAAAAATGACCATAAATCTCATTTCATTTACTCTATAATAAATTACATCACTTAATTCATTAATTAAAATACTAAAAATTTCTATATTTTAAAAATAAATCAAAAAAATTATCTTTATATATGAATAATTTTTAATTTTTTTTACACACAATTTTATTTTTCAAAATTACTATCAATCAATATTTTTTAAATAAATTAAATTTTTTTAAATACTCTAAATAACACCAGCTCTAATAAATGGTGTGTATGAGATGGTGGGCAGTTGGAATTAGGCCCTATATTCGGATGGGGTTTAGGAGTTTTCTAAAGAAGCCACTATTAAATTAAGTAATTAGTTAAGGGGAGTGACTAATATACTTGGTAATGAGGTCATGAGTTGAAATCTTCAAACAACACCAGTTTATCTAGAATATGAGCATGGTTATTAATGATGATTTATAGTTGGTAAGATTGTTTTATATGTGACACTATTTTCTTTTTCTTATTTTAACTTTGTGAAGGTTATAAAAGAAAACTATATTATTATTTGAGATATATATTCATAATAAACAAAATGATATTTGTAATATAACAGGATAATTTATAAATTTGATATCATTGAATATCTATCTTAAAAAGTTAAATAGCACTTTGAATAAAAAATAAAGTTTGGGTTCTAATTTAAATATTCATTAAACTTGGGTTGTTAAAATATATTTATGAGGATTTACTTATATAAAAGTAACATGCAAAATATAAATCAAATTGCTTGTAACTTGGGTTGGGGTCTTTTGAATTGTTTTAGTTAATTCATAAACCAAAACAAATTTGAATTCAATTATAGGTTTGAATTTCTTCGAATTCAATTTTATATTTTAAATTAAATTATTCTTATGCAAACATTTAAGTTATCTCGAGTCTAAATATCAATCGAGTCTAAATATTAATGTTCGACGGTTGAACGACGAAAACAAAATAGTGTTGGCGATGACGGTGAGTGTTTTCGACAAGAAATAAGGAAAGATAAAATCAAGACTCAAGAGTCTTGACAAAGAAGAAATAAAGATATCTAGTTATGTTGAGAGTTTTAGAAATGAGGTGGGCGGCTTTAAGAAGGTGGGCATTTGGAGGAATTATTTGATTAGAGTTAAGGTATTATAGAATAGAGAGGAGAGAAAGATGCGGGCGACAGAGAAAGAGGTAGGCAGCTATAGACAACTTGATTAGGGTTAAGGTAATAAAGAAATTAAATAGAGATGAGAAAGAGATGTGGGCCACTAGAGATATTTTATTAGGGTTAGAATAATAGAAAAATGAGAACAGATATATATGAGAGAAAAAGAAGTGAACGGCTATATTAAAGAATAAAGATGAGAAAAATTATTATATTTTATTTAAATATACGATTGTTTAATTATATGTAATTAATTATATAATATATAATATATAATTAAAATAAATAATAAAAAAATGAATTCGGTTTGGTTTTTAAGTTGAAGCCCAACTCGATAACCAAATTAAAAACTGTATTTGAATTCAAATATATATATATATATATATATATATATATATATATATATAAATATAAATAATGATGTTTAATTTTCAAAGTGTCCGGATATTTATGTGAGAGTAAATGGATATTTGGGTAGGATTGTGGGTTGACCCGCCCATAAACTTACAACGGTTTAAAATAAAATTAAAAATACTAGATGTATGTTTCGAACTCGCAACCTAACAAAAACAAGTACAATCCTTTAACTAACAAGGCTAATAAGACTTTATATTTTATATTTAATATCAAATTTGATGAACGCGAGACTTTTTAACAATATAAGTTCAACTTTTTTAATATATATATATATAGAGAGAGAGATGAGTGATAGAGAGAGGAAATTTGGTGAGGGAATTTGGTGAGAGACTTGTCATCACCTTCATTGGTTGGAAAATGTAAATGTGAGAGGAAAGAGATAAATTATTTTATTTTTTCAGCGAATAAGATTATGACACGTCATTCCCTCACCAAATTCACTCACCAAATTCTCTCACCTAATCAATTCTCATATATATATATATATAAATGTTTAAGTTTCAAAATGTCCGGATTGTCGGGTCGAGAGTTATGGTTAATTTAGATATATATGTGTGAGTAAATTAAAATTGTTATCACATTTTTATCGTAATTTTTTTCTCTAATAGGATGACAATGAGTACCCGTATACCCGTAGGTACCCGATGGTCGGGTTCAAGTATTTTAAATCGGGGTCAGGAATGAGGATTGAAAATGATTACCCGATCGGGTTCGGGTTCATGGATGGAGAGTGTGCAAAACCCAAACCCGATACCAGAAATATTAATATTAAATATATATAAATATATATATGTATATTAAAAATTAAATTAATTTTTAAAATTTCAAATCAATTCCATCATTATAAATTTACATTAAATATATTAATTAATTAATATACCAACACTCAACTATCCATCCCCAAGCCATAATTAATTTAATTTATCTTCTCCATGACTCTTAATTTTCCTTTCTTTAATAACAAAAATTTTCCCTCTCTATTCATTTTTTATTTTCAAGATTAACATCTCTTATCTCTCTTTTATTTCAATATTTTCTCTAATTTTTGTTTAACTTTTCTCTAATTTTTGTTGAATTTCATGTATGTATATTATTCAACTTCTACAATATAACTATAAAAGTAAGTAATATTTTCATATGTATTTTTAATATTAAGTATTTAGTATATTTAGAAAATATTAAATAAAATTCATATTTTAATTGGGTAATGGGGTACCTGACGGGTATTGGGTACCCGACGAATCAGGGATAGGGATACAAATAGATATACCCGTCGGATTCGGGGTCGGGGCTGGGTAATAAAATAATAATCGGATTCGGGGATGGGTACTTCACTACCCGACGGGTAGGGTACCCGTTGTTATCCCTAGGATTATATACCTAATGACGTGGATTAATGTGGTATTTGTTGACTTTAAACATTATTATTATTATTATTATTATTATTATTATTATTATTATTATTATATATAGATTAGATTAGAGAGATGAAAGAAAGAATATAAAATCTATTAATCATTTTCTTATTCAAACTGATCTACGGTTGACCCATACAAAAAAATATATTCTGAATAAATAATAATCTAATCAATTAGATATCTACTATACTATTATGTCAATCTAATCTATTACTTATCTAATATAATATTACTTCTTCTATCTATATAAAATATTATAAAATTTGGTTATTAAAACGAATTATTCTTGAGATCATCATCTATAAATTTAACTAAGTTTACGGAATAATTGCTATTTTAAAACTAAGATTCATTATTATTTTTTTAATCTTTCTAATTTAAGTTCATATGGCATGTCTTATAGTGTATATGCATGCATCATACAATTAAGATTTAGTATTACCAATTACATCATGTATGCATATAAATAAAATTCTATAAAACTTCATTTGATAATATATAACATATATCATTAAACCCCATCATACATATTTGTGAACTTATTTAACTATATATGATTTTCTTGATTTGGTGGTATATCCTAATGCTTAGGATGTGGTCCTCCTGGTGCCAACCTTTGAGTATGTATGTCTAACGACTGAAAATCGGCAAAACTTTGGTGATTCTTCTCCCATTCAGTTAGTTGGAACTCACATTTTCGTGAAAGAATATAGTTTTATGGTGTCATAGCCTAACCAAAGTCTATTATGAATATCAAACTTATAACCATTACCATCATAATGAGAGTATTTTGACAATATGAGATTTCTCATATTGTCTGTATAGATATGAAATGAGAAAAGAACTTGATGAGATTTTAAGTATCAATTACTATTTATATTGAAATAATGTAAGAACTATTTAATAATATTAATTAGTTTTTGCTATTAAAAAATATAAAATCAAGGAAAAAAATAGATATGGTACACATGGAATGGATAAGATTTGTGAATCCACAATAAGTCTTGTTTGGTTTGAAAAATTATTCTAACAACATGAATAAATATATTAAATTTGAGCTATTTTACTTTTCATTAAAACAAATCTTATTAAAATATTTTAATTTATTTTTATAAAGTGAATAGATTTTTTTTTAAATCTCGATATCTCGATAAATACTTGTACTTTACTCTATAAATCAAATCATCATAATTTATACATTTTGATAGAATCGGCGGCACCAATAGAGACGGGGTCTGACTATTGATGACGAATTCGGATAAACAGTTTGATAGAAATCCTGTTAGGGATTAATATCTCTTTCTATTCTTCGCAAATCCTTCGAACTCTTGAAACAAATTCAAGTGCGGAAATGTTCGTCGGATTTGAAGCTTTGAACCAATGAAAGATGAATGGAAGAAAGTAAAGAACACAACAGTTTGTTTATAGATGTTTGGAGCAAACTCTCCTACGACACCCATTCTTCCAACCACCAGAAGGATTCACTATACTTCTTTGAATCAAATACAGTTCACTAATCTAGCTAACTCTCTATTGAACAAAACAACATTTGTTCAAATTACAACACTGAAGTTTTCTCACAGAAAAGATAGTATGTAATACAATGTATTCACAGCTAGATGATAAGTGAGATATTTGATTTCAGGAACTTTCTTGAATGAAAAATGAAGCAGCTCTCTCTTTCTTGTATTTTTCAGCCAACTATTTGTCTGTTGTCTTAGGCAGCAATTTAATCTTGAAAAGCTTCAACGGTCAAATCATTCTTTTGGACACATGTCATCTTTCCGTTGGATGTACTATCCATGAGGTACTGGGTAGTACATTAGAAAAAGATTATTGAGATCGTGGTAGTACAATGCAGTACATGCAATTTGAATTATGACATACATGGCGGTTATTTATTTGTTGAGCTCTGCTGTCAGCTGCCTGGAAGACTCTGCTGCCAGCTGTCTGGAAGAGCATCTGCCTTCATATGCCCATCTGATCATCTTGGCCGTCCATCTGCTTAGACGCCCCCATCTAACAGTCTATTAGACGCGTCATCTCAGCCGTTCATCTGATTAAACGCAATGAGTCTATTAGACGCCCCCATCTAACAGTCTATTAGACGCCTCATCTTGGCCGTTCATCTGATTAGACGCAATTAGTCTATTAGACACTTCATCTTGGCCGTTCATCTGATTAGACGCAATTAGTCTATTAGACGCCCCATCTCGGCCGTTCATCTGATTAGACGCAATCTGTGCATTAGACGCCCATCTAACATTAGACCCCCACGTCTAACTCCACTGGATAGACTGCACATCTAACCACGCGTCTAACCACACATTAGACCCCCACGTCTAACACTAGACATTTTCCATATAATCGATATATTAGACGTTTTTATAAAATCGGTATAACTACGCGTTGACTTTAAGTTGTGCATGAAAATTAACAAAACTCTAATTATTAATTCTGCACCTGGTGAGATTTGAACCTAGGTCACTTGTATAACAAGCTGACATGCTTACCACTACACCACTTAAGATGTTGATATCTAAATATATATTTATATATTTGATATGACTAACAATTATTGAACTTAGTGTTATCCAAAAACTATTTCATCAATCATCAAATCAAAATTGTTAAGTTAGTTTTTAAACATTAAAAATTTCAAACCAACAATTTCTCCCTTTTTGATTATTTAAACTAAATTATCAAAACCAGTTTAAACATTAAAAATTTCAACCCAACAATTTCTCCTTTTTTGATTATTTAAACTAAAATATCAAAACTAGTTGAGTTCATGATTTAAACATAATCTAGGCATCATCATAATCTAACAATCCTAAAAATATTTCTAAGGTAAGAAAACTTAGACTCGAGAAGTGGCTTTGAGAAGATGTCAGCCACTTCAGGCTGTTGATTGTCATATGCTATGTCCGAACAGCCGGCTGTCCAGATGTCGTTTGACTCTTCCAAGCTGCTTTCCTGTTTTACCTGCATTTAAAGATAATAAATCTGGTACCCAATTTTCTTTGGGTCCATGGCTTATTAGTCCCTTGGGAATCCATACTTTGATTATTTTTATGGATTTCCCATGTTGCGTTGTGATCGGTGCGTATGATTTAGGCTTAGCAGACGTCTTCTTGCTAGTAGCTGTTCCCTTAACCTTAGATGATGGTTTTTGTTTAAAACTCCTTGACTTCCTGTCAGGTTTTAATATGCTAGACTTGCTGGCTGTTTTCTTCTTACATTTCAGCCAACTAACAGTCGGCAGAACATAAGTAATCTCATCCTTTAAGGTTAGCTCATCACAGCTTGGATCAATTCCATTCTCAGTTAAGCTCCCTTTGACAAAGTTTATAGACTTAAACTTGTCAGTTTTTGGGTTTAACTTTTCACAAGACTTGTCTGAGTCATTGCCATCAAATCCTAGACCGGATTTGCATCCGGCAGGCCTCAGCATACTTATCTGCTATATGACTGCATCTCCAGACTTCGTCCAGGAACCGACCACATATGTCAAACGCTGGTTTTCAGAAAACAGAGTTTGAACATTTTCCTTGAGCTTTTCATTCTCAGATGAGAGCTCAACCATTTTGTTTTTAAAAACTTCAGAATCATTGTTTCGAGATGAAGAAGAGCTATCAGATTTGTTTTTCAAATTTAGTTCATCAAAAGAGTTTGACAGATTCTTGTACTCAATGACCATGTAATTGAGTGCAGTAATTAACTCATCTCTTAAGAATTTTTCAGAGAAGAAATCAAATACCTCAGAGTCAACTTTTTCTTTTGCCATGAAGCAATTGACCTCTTCATCATCACTGACGTTGGATGATGAATCATCTGAGTCGCTGTCGGCCCACTTGGCTTTATTTTCAGCCGCCATGAGAGTCTTCAGCTCTTTGTTGTTCTTTTTCTCATCTTTCTTTTTCTCATCAAGCTTCAGCTTGCTGTTTCCTTCCTTGAAGTGTCTCTTCTTCATGAATTTGCAAATTTTCTTCATGAAAATAGCCATGGCATCGTTGCTAATCTGCATAGCAGCAGCCTTCACAGTAGTGGCAGTAGATGGCTCCTCAATAGTCACCAATGCCTTTGTTATGATGGTGGATGTGGGGTGCTTCTCTTCATTTCTATAGTTCAACTCGAACTCGTAGGCCTTCAGATCGGCCAACAAATCAAAGAGCTCCATCTTGTTGAGGTCTTTAGATTCCCTCATCGTCATCGTCTTGATATCCCACTCTCTGGGCAAAGCACACATGACCTTGATCGCAACCTCTCTATTGATGTAAGTCTTGCCCAGAGTGGATAGAGAAGTGATAACCTTATTGAATCTCTCATCGAACTCAGTCATCGTCTCTCCAAGACGCATCTTGAAGTTATCGAACTGTTGAGTGGCAACCATGAGTCTGTATTCTTTTGTTTGCTCGTTGCCCTAACACAGTTTAGTCAGTTTCTCCCAAATATCTTTGGTAGTGGGACATGTGATGATCTTGTGTACCATGTTTTCATCCAATGTCTTGTAGAGGATGTCTTTTTCTATGTTGTCGAGGTTGTTCTTTTTTTATATTCACTGGTCCACTCAGATCTATCCTTCGCAATCTTTATCGGACCGTTGGTGATGACAAACCACATGTCATCATCTATGGCAACTAGATGAGCGTTGACTCTCGCCTTCCACACAACATAGTTTTCCTCTATGAACATGGGAACATTGTTGATGAAAACCATAGACATGATTCAAATTCCTTAGAAGCTTGAGAATAGAAAACGAGGCTTTGATACCAATTGATAGGATCGGCGACACCAATAGAGACGGGGGTCTGACAATCGATGACGACTTCGGATAAACGGTTTGATAGAAATCCTGTTAGGGATTAATATCTCTTTCTATTCTTCGCAAATCCTTCGAACTCTTGAAACAGATTCAAGTGCAGAAATGTTCGTCGGATTTGAAGCTTTGAACCAATGAAAGATGAATGGCAGAAAGTAAAGAACACAACAGTTTGTTTATGGATGTTCGGAGCAAACTCTCCTACGTCACCCCTTCTTCCAATCACCAGAAGGATTCACTATACTTCTTTGAATCAAATACAGTTAACTAATCTAGCTAACTCTCTGTTGAACAAAACAACCTTTGTTCAACTTACAACACTGGAGTTTTCTCATAGAAAAAACAATATGTAATACAATGTATTCACAGCTAGATGATAAGTGAGATGTTTGATTTCAGGAACTTTCTTGAATGAAAAATGAAGCAGTTCTCTCTTTCTTGTATTTTTCAGTCAACTATTTGTCCGTTGTCTTAGGCAGCAATTTAATCTTGAAAAGCTTCAACGGTCAAATCCTTCTTTTGGACACATGTCATCTTTCCGTTGTATGTACTATCCATGAGGTACTGGGTAGTATAGTAGAAAAAGATTCTTGAGATCGTGGTAGTACAATGCAGTACAGGCAATTTAAATTATGGCATATGTGGCGGTTATTCATTTGTTGAGCTCTGCTGTCAGCTGCCTGGAAGACTCTGCTGCCAGTTGCCTGGAAGAGCATCTGCCTTCAGATGCCCATCTGCCTTCAGATGCCCATCTGATCATCTTGGCCGTCCATCTATTTAGACGCCCCCATCTAATCAAATTTCACCCTTTAATTCACGTTTGAATTTCATGTGAATTTAATTTAATTTTATTATCCACATTCTAATTTTCATTCATTAATGGAATTTATATAATTAGTTTAAAAATTCTAACAAAACATTATTCCAAACTCTATTTAAGAGAGACATTTTATAAGCACTCAATTTTCACACCTAAACATATTATAAATTTACCCGGTTTAGTATGGTGATCATACTTAATTACAAGACCAGAAGCCCAAAATAAAATAATTTATTTTAAAACTGCATTCTTTAACCCATTTTCGGGTTAATTTAAATGGAAATATTATGAAAAAAAATCCAAAAATAAATAAATATAATCGATAACGTCGATATGTAGAGAATTTTTAGACTAATATTGTATTTTTACGTTTTTCAGTAAAATATCCACACAAATAAAATATATATTTTTTTTAAAGAGTCGTAAGGCTTAGTTTAAAAATTCCAACCAAACATTTCTCCAAACTCTATTTAAGAGAGACATTTTTGTAAACACTCAATTTTTATACTTGGACATATTATAAATAAACCCAGTCTAATATGATGATCGTACTTAATTACAAGATCAGAAGCACAAAATAAAATAATTAATTCTGAAACAGCATTCTCTAACCCATTTTTGGGTTAATTTAAATGGAAATATTATGAAAAAAATTTAAAAATCCAAAAAATAAATAAATATAGTTGATAACGTCAATAAGCAGAGATTTTTTAGACTAATATTGTATTTTTACGTTTTTCAGAAAAATATTCAGAAAAATAAAATTTTCTTTTTTCCAAAAAATTGTCAAGGCTCTATCATGTGCGGCCACACGTGGTGGTCTTCAACCGGAATCACCATCACAAGAATAACATATCTTCATTTGGTCACTTAAATACGGTAACCAAAATTCGAGAAACACATTTTGCACACTGCCAATAAAAAAAATCACTTAAGCCTCCTCTCTTAAACAAAATGGGTGAATTTATTATCAAAAGAATCACAAGAGGATGGGCTACAATCGTGTTCAACTATAATTCCAAATAAAGATTAATTTTACAAAATATTCCAAAGAAGTCAAGAAGTGTGTTGGGACCATTTCTGACCACCTTGCCTTCAATCAAACATTCGTGGAGGTGTAGTGCATCATCTTAAGCCAGAAATGTGCCAAATCAAAGCTAAGACAATATGAAAGTGCTTGACACAGTCTCAAGGTGTCATTCAACTTCAAGACAATTGAGTTCGAGTGAAATCTTGAGATTGAATGTTTGATTGAACACTTTTTCTCAAAACAATATTTGGTCATGACCTTAAAATATGTTGAATTTTGGCTGTGTTTTATGGAACTTTTAGGGGTCCAATCGAGCTAAATTTTATTTGGTGACTGAGATTTTACTTAAATATAGTAACGAGGTCGAGTGGATGTTTTTATTCATAACTAGCATATATCCCGTGCATTTGCACGAGTAATAATATAAAAATCCATGAAAAAAATATTACGGTAAAAATTTTATAGGCGGGTCAACCCATAATCCGACCCAAGTATCCATTTATTTTCACATATAACCAAATTAACCACAGCTCTCGACCCGGCAATCCGAACCCTTTAAAAACTAAACATCATTATATATATATATATATTAGTTAGTTAAAAAGTTAAACTTATATTGTTAAAATGTCACGCGTTTATCAAAATTTGGGCTGAATTTAAAATATAAAGTGTTATTAGCCTAGTTGGTTAAAAGGTTGTACTTGTTTTTTTAGGTTACAAGTTCGAACCATACCTATAACATTTTTAATTTATTTTTAACCGTTTTAAGTTTATGGGCGGGTCAACCCACAATCCGACCTAAATATCCATTTACTCTCACATATATCCAAATTAACCACAGCTCTCGACCCGGCAATCCGAACACTTTAAAAATTAAGCATCATTATATATATATAGATTAGTTAGTTAAAAAGTTGAACTTATATTATTAAAATTTCACGCGTTTATCAATTTTTGGGTTGAATTTAAAATTTAAAGTGTTATTAGCCTAGTTGGTTAAAAGGTTGTACTTATTTTGTTAGGTTGCAAGTTCGAACCATACCAATAACATTTTTAATTTTACTTTTAACCGTTTTAAGTTTATGGGCGGGTAAATCCCACAATCCGACCAAAACATCCATTTACTCTCACATATATCTATATATATATATAATGATGCTTAATTTTTAAAGTGTCCGGATTGCCGGGTCGAGAGCTGTGGTTAATTTGGATACTTGGGTCGGATTGTGGGTTTACCCGTTTTTAAATTTAAAACGGTTAAAAATAAAATTAAAAATGCTAGAGGTATGTTTCGAACTTGCAACCTAACAAAACAAGTACAACTCTTTAACCAACTAGGCTACAAATACTTTATATTTTAAATTCAACACCAAATTTGATAAACGCGGGACGTTTTAACATTAATATAAGTTCAACTTTTTAACTAACTAATCTATATATATATATAATGATGCTTAATTTTTAAAGTGTCCGGATTGCCGGGTCGAGAGTTGTGGTTAATTTGGATACTTGGGTCGGATTGTGGGTTTACCCGTTTTTAAATTTAAAACGGTTAAAAATAAAATTAAAAATGCTAGAGGTATGTTTCGAACTTGCAACCTAACAAAACAAGTACAACCCTTTAACCAACTAGGCTACAAAGACTTTATATTTTAAATTCAACACCAAATTTGATAAACGCGGGACGTTTTAACATTAATATAAGTTCAACTTTTTAACTAACTAATCTATATATATATAATGATGCTTAATTTTTAAAGTGTCCGGATTGCCGGGTCGAGAGCTGTGGTTAATTTGGATACTTGGGTCGGATTGTGGGTTTACCCGTTTTTAAATTTAAAACGGTTAAAAATAAAATTAAAAATGCTAAAGGTATGTTTCGAACTTGCAACCTAACAAAACAAGTACAACTCTTTAACCAACTAGGCTACAAAGACTTTATATTTTAAATTCAACACCAAATTTGATAAACGCGGGACGTTTTAACATTAATATAAGTTCAACTTTTTAACTAACTAATCTATATATATATAATGATGCTTAATTTTTAAAGTGTCCGGATTGCCGGGTCGAGAGTTGTGGTTAATTTGGATACTTGGGTCGGATTGTGGGTTTACCCGTTTTTAAATTTAAAACGGTTAAAAATAAAATTAAAAATGCTAGAGGTATGTTTCGAACTTGCAACCTAACAAAACAAGTACAACCCTTTAACCAACTAGGCTACAAAGACTTTATATTTTAAATTCAACACCAAATTTGATAAACGCGGGACGTTTTAACATTAATATAAGTTCAACTTTTTAACTAACTAATCTATATATATATAATGATGCTTAATTTTTAAAGTGTCCGGATTGCCGGGTCGAGAGCTGTGGTTAATTTGGATACTTGGGTCGGATTGTGGGTTTACCCGTTTTTAAATTTAAAACGGTTAAAAATAAAATTAAAAATGCTAGAGGTATGTTTCGAACTTGCAACCTAACAAAACAAGTACAACTCTTTAACCAACTAGGCTACAAAGACTTTATATTTTAAATTCAACACCAAATTTGATAAACGCGGGACGTTTTAACATTAATATAAGTTCAACTTTTTAACTAACTAATCTATATATATAATGATGCTTCATTTTTAAAGTGTCCGGATTGCCGGGTCGAGAGTTGTGGTTAATTTGGATACTTGGGTCGGATTGTGGGTTTACCCATTTTTAAATTTAAAACGGTTAAAAATAAAATTAAAAATGCTAGAGGTATGTTTCGAACTTGCAACCTAACAAAACAAGTACAACTCTTTAACCAACTAGGGTACAAAGACTTTATATATTAAATTCAAACACCAAATTTGATAAATGCGGGACGTTTTAATATTAATATAAGTTCAACTTTTTAACTAACTAATATATAATAATGTTGAATAAATGGATACTTGGGTCGGATTATGTGTTGACCCACCCATAAATTTAAAACGGTTAAAAATAAAATTAAAAATATTATCCGTAATTTTTTTCACGGTTTTTTATATTATGACTCGTGCAAATGCACGGGCTAAATGCTATTGACATAGTGAGTCGATACATGGAGAAGCCTACCACTCTACACCAACATGCAGTAAAACACATTCTTCGTTATGTGAAGGGAACGACGAGCTATGGAATTCAGTTAAGTAGAGGACGAAAAGTTGAATAGCTCATTGGTTTTACTAACAGCGACCTAGCCGGTGACACAGACGATAGAAAAAGTATCGGAGGGATGGTGTTTCATCTCAACAGAAATTTGATCACTTGGCAATCTCAAAAGAAACGAATTGTTGATTTATCTTCATGTGAGACAAAGTTTATGGCGGCTATTGCAGCATCGTGTCAAGGACTTTGGCTGAGAAACTTGTTGAGCGAGGTGCTCGGATGCGATTTGAGGCCGATAACCCTTTATGTCGACAACAAGTTCGCAATAACATTAATGAAGAATCCAGTGTTTCATGGACGTAGAAAACACATCGACACTCGGTTCCACTTAATCTGTGAATGCGTCGAGAACCGACAGCTCGTTGTAGAGTTTGTAGGCACTAAAAAGCAGCGTGCAAACATTCTCACTAAGACACTAGCAATAGTCAAATTTTTAGAGATGCGAGAGCTGCTCGGCGTGAAAAATCTCGAACCAAATCAAGCTTACGGGGAGATTATGAGTTTAAACATTAATTGTCAGAAAACTGAAAATCGTAGGCTTTTATTGTCTTTTATACAATTAGGACTTATTTAATTATTAATAGGGCTTCAACATGTAAGTAATTTAGGGTTTTTAAGCTAATTACACCTTTATCTTCTAAAAGTTTTTAGAAAGATCTAATAGTCAAAGTCAATATTTATTTTCATGAAATTGAAAAAAAAATTGATTTCGTTTGGTAAGATTTTATATGTTATTTCATTCTAATTTTTTTTATCTTTATATTTAATATTTTTTAATTATATTTATAAAAAAAAAATCAATTTCTCAAAATTAACATCAACTAAGAATCTGTTAAATTTATTAAAAAAAAAACTCTATGCCCAACCAACCCTATAAGGAGAGAATGAGAGTTTTTTTTTTCAATTTTTCATTTTGAATGCAAACATGATTCGGCGATTTTGTCAATCAGACGTTAATTCTTATCGCTTAAACTATTTATTATTTTTTAAATTTAGATATAATCAAACAATCTATCATATAATTTTTAACAATCATTTTCCTTAATTTATTAATTAAAATAATGAATAAAACAAATCAATCACAGAAATTTTGAATCATATATATATGTTGAGGACTTTACAAACAATGGTTTAACATAATATAGCTAGGTCAAGAGTAATTTCATTTTATTCAAGATTTTATTTGTTTGTTCCATCATTTTATTTTAATTCTCATAAAAGGGAAAATCTATTTTCTTTTATGTTTTGTTTATTTTATCTGTTGTTTTATTTTATTTTTTTAAAAATATTTTATCATTAAATATTAATTTCTTGGATGTATATTTATAAAAAAATCAAGATTTTTTTTTTTTTTTTTTTATATAATTCAAGGTTTATTCATTTTAATAGATATTTATAATCCTAGGACTGGTTCCAAATTATTTTTGAAATTTTGTCCAAAAATTATTTTTCAATGGAAAAGTGGTTATTTGGATTTTTAATTTGTTAAATTTCTATAATGTCTTTTTTTATTTAAAATTTAATATTCTTAAAGATAAAGTAAGAATATTTTAGTATTAAAATTGATGAAATAAGTAATTTGATGGTTAACATGATAATAATGTGATAAAGAGATAATTTATATAAAAAAAACTGGATAATATCTCAAAAAAAAAACTACACCAAATTAATCAACTCCTTTAAGATATAATTCATTAATAAAATTAGGAGAATTTTTGTGCGATACATACGGATAAAAATATAAACAAAATAAATTCAATAAAAAAGTTTATAATAATTTTAAAATATGTTTTTAATGTTTAAATATTTTTAATAAATAATATATTAGAATAATAAAGAATATAACACTATCATTTCACATTTTATTTACTTCGGTAAAATAACTCATCTTCTTACATATCTCTTCACGCATTTTTTTCTCAATGGACCTCTCATTTCGTAACCTTACACTTTCACTTTGGTCAAATAAATAATCTCAAACATTATCAATCTCTTTTTTACCATAACTTTAGCCCACCAATGCTCAATTAATCTCTCATCTAGTGATCATAAAATACTTCGATTAACCAACCATCTCATTCCATATTTATCTACTCATTAAAATTGGACTTCTCATCTCGTGAACTTAACTCTTACTTCGGTCATATAACTAATATTCTCACATATTTTAACCACCAATATCAATTTCTTTCTCAATCGACCTCTTATCTTTTTACCTTACTTTTACTTCGACTAATCAAAATCATCTAATTTCACATTTATCGACGGATTACAATCGACCTCTCATCTCGAAATCTTACTTTCATTTCGTCAAACAACATCGGGTGATTGTTTAGCTAGCTTTCTATGAGAGGCTTTTAACGAGGGACCGAGTCATTAAATATATGAGCATTCCAGTCTCTAGAAACAAAAATGTCTTCTTTGCGCTAGTGAGAAGGAGTCTATTGATCATATTTTGGGAACTGCTACTTTGTTTATATTCTCTTGGGGAATTTGCTAAGACGATGTGTCTCTTGCACTTTTCGATGGAGTGGTGTGATATAAAGGACCTTGCTCTTACCAAGGTGAAAGGTGACCGCTTATTCTCCAATGTATTCAAATGTGGTTTTGCTGCTGTTGATTTGGATAGAAAAAAATGCTAGGCCTTTTACCATGATTAGAAAGGTTTGAAAGAATTTTGTATTTGATGGAGGAGTTTTTATGCATACATGGAGAAGGACTCTATAAATGGACAGAATTGGAGTCTATGCCACAAATGGAAAATATCATTTGAAGAGATTATACATTTAACTAAATACAAGAAGCGTCGATAATAAATTATTTTAGTTTCTATTCATAATGGTGTGTTGTGGGTTATAAATGCGTACCAATCCAATCACTATCTTCCATTTTCCTTTTATTGTCTTTTGAATGATTATAAATGGGAAATTTAACGAAATAACCCTGATAATAGGGTTATTTCCAAATTTAGTATAGGTATGATAAATTTTGCAAATATAACATTTTGCTATGGGGAAAAAATACTTTTACCCTTAATTAAAAATATGCTTTTCTTTATTTCCCAACCCCTTTCTCTCTCCTTCTCCTCATTTCAGTTTCCCCTTTCTCTCAATCTCACCCGACCCTCAAATCTCTGTTTTTCTTCTCCCCTGATGATTCAAGCGAACCCACAAAAACGAAGGAAGTCGATCGATCAACTCCCCGAGACAACGCCATTCGCCTTCATCATTTCAGGTTAGTTTTTTCCGTTTTCCAGTCATTTTCCTTACATTAATGCTGAAATGAAAAAATGGTTTAGAGTTTAAGTTTAGGGTTTTATGGCTAACTAAATCACGTACTGTGTTTATTGTTAGCGCAGCAAGCGAAAATACATTTGTCGCTTGCGAAAAATGCATTTGTCGACTGCAAAAATGCATTTGTCGACTGCGAAAAATGCATTTGTCGCCTACGAAAAATGCAATTTAAAGATTTGAATTGGACTAACTAGACTTATCTCATTATTTGCAAACTGGATTGATGAGAGTTAGATGTGGCTTTAATTTCCTCGAGCTTCCCCTCTCCCCGACGTCTGCGACCCTTTGGTTACTTGGTCGTTTGTACAAACAACGTTAGTTTGCTTTCTGACATTGTGATTTACTTATCAGATAACTCAGCACAAGTGAGTATGTCCTTTATGCAGCCTGTTGATGTTGAAGGTCTTGGGTTTGATGACTACTATGAGGTAAGGTACTTTTTTTTTATTTTCTAGGATTTTTTTCAATTTGATTAGTTTGACTAATAGTTGAGCGGAAATTGGACAATGATAATATTTTTATCTTTTACTCCTACTCTAACTCAAACACTAATAAACACAATTAAATATATATATATATATATATATATATATATATATATATATAACATCGTCAATATATTTATTTATTTATTTATTATAAGAGTTTTAAATTTATTTATGTATATTAATATTAATTTTTAATATATTTTATAATATATTAATAAAAATATCATTTTATTATAGAAAAATTTTATTTTATAAATATAATATAAATTGTGTCTAGTTAAAATCTAACTAAGCATGAATGGATCCAAGTACAATCCAACAAACACAACAAATAAATGAACCCCTTTTTAATGATTTCAGATCATCTGCTACCCACATCCATGTTCCTCCTGTGATAGGGAGGGGTGAAATTAGAATAATTTTTTTTTTTTAAGTAAAAAGATTTTTTTGCCCGTCCCTTTTTAATGTTGGTAGAGTTCATTAACTTTCCTAATTTTAACTGTTTCACTTAAATACAATTCAAATTCTTAAAGTGATTCTCCTAAATTAGGATTTATATTAGTAATTTTGTTATCTTAAATTGTCTTTTATTCCATAAAATATGTAGTTTAATAAATATATATAATAGCTTTGATATTTAATATTAATCAATAATTTATCATTTCTCAAAACTCAACTAAGTAAGATTTTAGTTGAAATTCATTTAATAATTAAACCAGTTATACAAACAAAATATAAACCAACAAATATATTTAATTTGCTTGAGAAAAAAACTTAAATTATATACTTTATAAATATTTATCAATAAATTTAGTAATTTTAATGCATAAGTTATTCTTTCGAAACTAAATCATCATTGAATATGATTGCAAGAAACAAATCCTAAATGACAATTTTTTAATTGTTGAGCATTTTTTATTAGACAATAACAATAGTCAAAATTATTGAGCTCAAAGGCTATATTTTAGAGAAAAATCTTCTGATATAGAAATTACAACAATTTTATTAATTTACAACTTATATAAAAAAAATCTCTACAGTAGAACAAGAATCTAATAATAGTATTTATAATACATGTAAACTAATCAAATCTCATAAATAGATCAAATCTACATTTTAAATTTAATAATATAATTTATTTGTTTATATTTAATATAAGATTCAAGATCCCTTTGCATAATTTGAAATCAAAATGTTTAGTTTGGGGTTGTTGAGTCTAGTTATTATTGAAAAGTTGATTTTGATAGTTGAAAATAATCAAAAAATAATTATTAAATAGATAACTAAAGTATCTTTCTTAGTTTGGCCGCAAATAAATGAAATGGGGTTACTATTCCAAGTCAATATATGTTGACATCTCAACTTTCTCTCCCCTTTCTTTTTATTTCATTTATCTCAATTTGGTTGAATAATCTCAACCTACATCATTACCTTTTATGTAAATTAAATTGTATTGTTAATTTAAATTTAATTGAGCTATTTGTTTTATTTGAAAAAACAACATGAATTTGGTATAGCTTTCCCTATTGACATCTAATAGTTTTTTTTTTTTCAAAACATACTTGTATTATGAATTAATCACTCTATAATAAATTTGAAAGATAATCATGAGAGAGTGAATGAAATGATGTTTTGTTAAATTTATATTATTAAAATAACCTCAACTGAATAAAACCTAAGCAAATATCTTATTCCAAATTCAAATGTTGAACATATATGTCATCAATATATGTATTGCGTATCAACGACAATTAAAGGTAGACGATAAGTTAATTGATTCTAAATTACTCAAAATGTTGATAATATAACATTTGCATCCGAATAATTTTGAGCTAGAGTATTAAAGATACGAGCTCTTAAAATTTATGATGGGTCAAATAATGTTGACAAATAAAACTCATTATTCATACCAAATTCAATCAATTATTGAAAACTAAGTTGGATCCACTAATAGATGGTTTTCCTTATGCACATACTAACCAAATTGATTTTTAATTATCACTTACATCAAAATATGATATCTTAATTGTTTCCGCTTTCTCATGACAAGTGCAACACATTATTTTGAGCTATCTTCTTATAATGAAAAAAGTGTTTCAAATAATGTTGACATACTTTCCACATAAAAGTTGTAATATTTGGTAGACATTTGAATCTATAAATTCATCATGATGTTGGGGATTGTAGCAATCCTCATAGTTATAACTTGTGAAAGTCTTGATTAACATGTTGATATTCCATTGATATGAACTATGCTAGATGAGATGCTTCACCATCACTTCTTTGGAGGTAATTTACATGTTACATGCTTCCATTCATTCTCACATAAAGCTAAATTCTTTCTACTCAAGTTATTTAAGGTACACCAAACATTTAATTCAAAAGATAGGTCACTTTAAATTTATTTTGAAAATAACGTGACGTTGACACCGCTAATATTACAAACTATTTTTAGAAAGCAAACACAAACCCTCTTAAAACTTTTTCTTTTTAGTTACTATTATTAAATGTTCTTTTATGATTATAGATTATAAGAGTGTACTTGCAAAAAGACGAAGATAATTAAGTACAAATATGGAATCATAAAATTTTATAGAGATGTAAACCTTAATACTTGCATGAAAGGGAGACCAATTTTAATATAAAGAGGACTAGGAGTCTAGGATCTATATGGATTTTAATTTATACATGTTTTGATTTGGTTTTGTTTATACTTATATTTTATAATTTGTTGTTTGTATTCCTCTCCCATTAGTTTAGTTTAATGAAGTTTGTATAAGTATGTCATTAATATTGTGAATTATATTAGTATATTATATATGTGATTTTGGGTTGGAGTTTAATGAAGTCTGTTTTTTTTAATTATTATATAAAATTTATGTTAATAAAATTATTATTAATGTTATTTCATTATATATACTTATTTTTTATATTTGTTTTTATTTAATAAGTTAACGCGACTCAACTATCAGCTTAGCTTACGATGTTCTTAGTGAAAATAGAATTTAAAAATTTTAAATTCTTAAATAATATATGTATCAATTATATTATAATTGATAGTAAATGTTGAATGTGTGATATAAATATTGTTCATTAAATCATTCAATTTTAACATTGAGTAGACTATATTTGGAATCACTTATTAATTTCATTATTATTTTACCTTTAGATACTAGTTTGGCTCGACCATGTAAAAGTAAGTAAGTTAGCGATTCAATATTCTCCTCGTAATAAAATATTTTTTCATGCACATGTCATAAATAAGAATTCTACCATAAATATTGTTTCATCTAAATAACGAAATCTTGTATGGAATTTTTTTTTGACTATCAGAGATTCTCCAGAACAAAAATCACATGAAATCATTTTAGCCAACAAATTGTATTAATGTTTCACATGAAAACTATCAATGTCTTATAAACACATAACGTCTCGTGTTTAAATGATTTTTATCATTTTTAATATACATCGACAATTTTCAATATTGAGTAGAATACATATACATTCAATACTTAAAACAAATGTTGGAAACAATGACTAAATTAAATTAGAGATAAGTCCTCATTGGGCAGTGTATAGGTTTCTACCTTGAGAAGTGTATAAGTTTCTCATTGGGTTGTGTATTGCTCTTTTATATTCTTGTATAAATAGTCCCATTTGTAAAACCAACATACATATCAATACATTTCACTTTCTCAACATGGTATCACAACGATTAATCTCGGCCTATTTTCTTTTTCTTTTATGCCAACACTGCTTGTTGTGCATTTTTTTAATCTCAAAAGATCTTTGTTTTTCTAAAGTCAGATGATGTCTACTCTTGGGAGTAACTTTTCTAATAGCCACTCAATCGGGAAGATCACTTCGATTCTTTTGAACAAAAAGAACACATCTCTTGGGCACGATCAACAACTATATTCCTCGCAATGAGACTCAAATTTGGTCATATTTCTAGAACATCAACCAAACCAATTCTATCACGGAGAAATCCACTAAGGATAATCTGAAAAAAGCTGACGAATGGGAAGCTCATGATTATCAAATCATTAGTTGGCTTCTAAACTCCATGGAACCGAGAATTTCAGAATTTTTCTTGGGCAAGAATTCAGTAGTAGAAATATGGGATTCAGTCAAGAAAATATATAGAAATACTCAAAATTATGCGTATATATATCAACTGAAGTCTGAAATTCAGTCCCTAAAAAAGGGATTGAAGTCGGTTACCGAAGTTGTTGGTGAGCTCACTAGAAAAAAAGAAGACTTTATCTTGTACTTACCTCCGACCAACGATGAGAATACCTTGCAAGAACGTCAAGAAAAAGAAGGGATATATCAGTTGCTTGCTTCACTAGATCCGAGTTGGGATCTCATCCGCGCTCAGATCCTTATGTCGCATAATCTTCCATCTTTCGATGATGTGGTCTCAAGGTTGCAACAAGAGGAGATACGGAGGAGCACTATATATGGGAGGTGAGGGGCAAGCAGTGAAAATCAAGCTTTTTTTGTAACAAATCGTAGAACTTTCAATGAAATAGTTAATCTCTTCTGTAATCACTGTAAGAAATAGGGTCATGCGAATGATTTTTTTTCATACTCTATCATCATCTTCGTACGTTAAGAAGAAATGGTGAAGAACAAGGAAGAGTTTCCAAAGAAAGAAACCCGAAGTTAATTTATTGTGATGATTTAAGTTACAACTATATATATATATCCCCTCATTCAAACTCTTTAGAGATATATTTTTCCATTCATCTCATTATCTCTATTAAATTCGAAAAAAAAAATCTTTGTTTTCTAGGATGTTAAAAAAAAGTACCTTACCTCATAGTAGTCATCAAACCCAAGACCTTCAACATCAACAGGCTGCATAAAGGACATACTCACTTGTGCTGAGTTATCTGATAAGTAAATCACAATGTCAGAAAGCAAACTAACGTTGTTTGTACAAACGACCAAGTAACCAAAGGGTCGCAGACGTCGGGGAGAGGGGAAGCTCGAGGAAATTAAAGCCACATCTAACTCTCATCAATCCAGTTTGCAAATAATGAGATAAGTCTAGTTAGTCCAATTCAAATCTTTAAATTGCATTTTTCGTAGGCGACAAATGCATTTTTCGCAGTCGACAAATGCATTTTTGCAGTCGACAAATGCATTTTTCGCAAGAACAAATGTATTTTCGCTTGCTGCGCTAACAATAAACACAGTACGTGATTTAGTCAGCCATAAAACCCTAAACTTAAACTCTAAACCATTTTTCCATTTCAGCATTAATGTAAGGAAAATGACTGGAAAACGGAAAAAACTAACCTGAAATGATGAAGGCGAATGGCGTTGTCTCGGGGAGTTGATCGATCGACTTCCTTCGTTTTTGTGGGTTCGCTTGAATCATCAGGGGAGAAGAAAAACAGAGATTTGAGGGTCGGGTGAGATTGAGAGAAAGGGGAAACTAAAATGAGGAGAAGGAGAGAGAAAGGGGTTGGGAAATAAAGAAAAGCATATTTTTAATTAAGGGTAAAAGTATTTTTTCCCCATAGCAAAATGTTATATTTGCAAAATTTATCATACCCATACTAAATTTGGAAATAACCCTATTATCAGGGTTATTTCGTTAAATTTCCCATTTATAATCATTCAAAAGACAATAAAAGGAAAATGGAAGATAGTGATTGGATTGGTACGCATTTATAACCCACAACACACCATTATGAATAGAAACTAAAATAATTTATTATCGACGCTTCTTGTATTTAGTTAAATGTATAATCTCTTCAAATGATATTTTCCATTTGTGGCATAGACTCCAATTCTGTCCATTTATAGAGTCCTTCTCCATGTATGCATAAAAACTCCTCCATCAAATACAAAATTCTTTCAAACCTTTCTAATCATGGTAAAAGGCCTAGCATTTTTTTCTATCCAAATCAACAGCAGCAAAACCACATTTGAATACATTGGAGAATAAGCGGTCACCTTTCACCTTGGTAAGAGAAATGTCCTTTATATCACACCACTCCATCGAAAAGTGCAAGAGACACATCGTCTTAGCAAATTCCCCAAGAGAATATAAACAAAGTAGCAGTTCCCAAAATATGATCAATAGACTCCTTCTCACTAGCGCAAAGAAGACATTTTTTTTTCTAGAGACTGGAATGCTCATATATTTAATGACTCGGTCCCTCGTTAAAAGCCTCTCATAGAAAGCTAGCTAAACAATCACCCGATGTTGTTTGACGAAATGAAAGTAAGATTTCGAGATGAGAGGTCGATTGTAATCCGTCGATAAATGTGAAATTAGATGATTTTGATTAGTCGAAGTAAAAGTAAGGTAAAAAGATAAGAGGTCGATTGAGAAAGAAATTGATATTGGTGGTTAAAATATGTGAGAATATTAGTTATATGACCGAAGTAAGAGTTAAGTTCACGAGATGAGAAGTCCAATTTTAATGAGTAGATAAATATGGAATGAGATGGTTGGTTAATCGAAGTATTTTATGATCACTAGATGAGAGATTAATTGAGCATTGGTGGGCTAAAGTTATGGTAAAAAAGAGATTGATAATGTTTGAGATTATTTATTTGACCAAAGTGAAAGTGTAAGGTTACGAAATGAGAGGTCCATTGAGAAAAAAATGCGTGAAGAGATATGTAAGAAGATGAGTTATTTTACCGAAGTAAATAAAATGTGAAATGATAGTGTTATATTCTTTATTATTCTAATATATTATTTATTAAAAATATTTAAACATTAAAAACATATTTTAAAATTATTATAAACTTTTTTATTGAATTTATTTTGTTTATATTTTTATCCGTATGTATCGCACAAAAATTCTCCTAATTATATTAATGAATTATATCTTAAAGGAGTTGATTAATTTGGTGTAGTTTTTTTTTTGAGATATTATCCAGTTTTTTTTATATAAATTATCTCTTTATCACATTATTATCATGTTAACCATCAAATTACTTATTTCATCAATTTTAATACTAAAATATTCTTACTTTATCTTTAAGAATATTAAATTTTAAATAAAAAAAGACATTATAGAAATTTAACAAATTAAAAATCCAAATAACCACTTTTCCATTGAAAAATAATTTTTGGACAAAATTTCAAAAATAATTTGGAACCAGTCCTAGGATTATAAATATCTATTAAAATGAATAAACCTTGAATTATATAAAAAAAAAAAAAAATCTTGATTTTTTTATAAATATACATCCAAGAAATTAATATTTAATGATAAAATATTTTTTAAAAAATAAAATAAAACAACAGATAAAATAAACAAAACATAAAAGAAAATAGATTTTCCCTTTTATGAGAATTAAAATAAAATGATGGAACAAACAAATAAAATCTTGAATAAAATGAAATTACTCTTGACCTAGCTATATTATGTTAAACCATTGTTTGTAAAGTCCTCAACATATATATATGATTCAAAATTTCTGTGATTGATTTGTTTTATTCATTATTTTAATTAATAAATTAAGGAAAATGATTGTTAAAAATTATATGATAGATTGTTTGATTATATCTAAATTTAAAAAATAATAAATAGTTTAAGCGATAAGAATTAACGTCTGATTGACAAAATCGCCGAATCATGTTTGCATTCAAAATGAAAAATTGAAAAAAAAAACTCTCATTCTCTCCTTATAGGGTTGGTTGGGCATAGAGTTTTTTTTTAATAAATTTAACAGATTCTTAGTTGATGTTAATTTTGAGAAATTGATTTTTTTTTTATAAATATAATTAAAAAATATTAAATATAAAGATAAAAAAAATTAGAATGAAATAACATATAAAATCTTACCAAACGAAATCAATTTTTTTTTCAATTTCATGAAAATAAATATTGACTTTGACTATTAGATCTTTCTAAAAACTTTTAGAAGATAAAGGTGTAATTAGCTTAAAAACCCTAAATTACTTACATGTTGAAGCCCTATTAATAATTAAATAAGTCCTAATTGTATAAAAGACAATAAAAGCCTACGATTTTCAGTTTTCTGACAATTAATGTTTAAACTCATAATCTCCCCGTAAGCTTGATTTGGTTCGAGATTTTTCACGCCGAGCAGCTCTCGCATCTCTAAAAATTTGACTATTGCTAGTGTCTTAGTGAGAATGTTTGCACGCTGCTTTTTAGTGCCTACAAACTCTACAACGATCTGTCGGTTCTCGACGCATTCACAGATTAAGTGGAACCGAGTGTCGATGTGTTTTCTACGTCCATGAAACACTGGATTCTTCATTAATGTTATTGCGAACTTGTTGTCGACATAAAGGGTTATCGGCCTCAAATCGCATCCGAGCACCTCGCTCAACAAGTTTCTCAGCCAAAGTCCTTGACACGATGCTGCAATAACCGCCATAAACTTTGTCTCACATGAAGATAAATCAACAATTCGTTTCTTTTGAGATTGCCAAGTGATCAAATTTCTGTTGAGATGAAACACCATCCCTCCGATACTTTTTCTATCGTCTGTGTCACCGGCTAGGTCGCTGTTAGTAAAACCAATGAGCTATTCAACTTTTCGTCCTCTACTTAACTGAATTCCATAGCTCGTCGTTCCCTTCACATAACGAAGAATGTGTTTTACTGCATGTTGGTGTAGAGTGGTAGGCTTCTCCATGTATCGACTCACTATGTCAATAGCATTTAGCCCGTGCATTTGCACGAGTCATAATATAAAAAACCGTGAAAAAAATTACGGATAATATTTTTAATTTTATTTTTAACCGTTTTAAATTTATGGGTGGGTCAACACATAATCCGACCCAAGTATCCATTTATTCAACATTATTATATATTAGTTAGTTAAAAAGTTGAACTTATATTAATATTAAAAAGTCCCGCATTTATCAAATTTGGTGTTTGAATTTAATATATAAATTCTTTGTACCCTAGTTGGTTAAAGAGTTGTACTTGTTTTGTTAGGTTGCAAGTTCGAAACATACCTCTAGCATTTTTAATTTTATTTTTAACCGTTTTAAATTTAAAAATGGGTAAACCCACAATCCGACCCAAGTATCCAAATTAACCACAACTCTCGACCCGGCAATCCGGACACTTTAAAAATGAAGCATCATTATATATATATAGATTAGTTAGTTAAAAAGTTGAACTTATATTAATGTTAAAACGTCCCGCGTTTATCAAATTTGATGTTGAATTTAAAATATAAAGTCTTTGTAGCCTAGTTGGTTAAAGAGTTGTACTTGTTTTGTTAGGTTGCAAGTTCGAAACATACCTCTAGCATTTTTAATTTTATTTTTAACCGTTAGGAACCGCTCTGGCTTGAACTCCATCGGATTCTCCCACACACTTGAGTCCCGTCCATTTACTCTCACATATATTCAAATTAACCACATCTCTCGACCCGGTAATTCGGACACTTTAAAAATTAAACATCATTATATATATATAGATTAGTTAGTTAAAAAGTCGAATTTATATTGTTAAAATGTCACGCATTTATCAAATTTTGGGTTGAATTTAAAATATGAAGTGTTATTAATCTAGTTGGCTAAAAGGTTGTACTTGTTTTGTTAGGTTGCAAGATCGAACCATACCTATAGCATTTTTAATTTTATTTTTAGCCGTTTTAAGTTGATGGGCGGGTCAACCCACAATCCGACCAAAGTATCCATTTACTCTCACATATATCCAAATTAACCATAGCTCTCGACCCGGCAATCCGGACATTTTAAAAATTAAGCATCATTATATATATATATATAGATTAGTTAGTTAAAAAGTTGAACTTATATTTTTAAAATTTCGCGCGTTTATCAAATTTTGGGTTGAATTTAAAATATAAAGTGTTATTAGCTTAGTTGGTTAAAAGGTTGTACTTGTTTTGTTAGGTTGCAAGTTCGAATCATACCTATAGCATTTTTAATTTTATTTTTAACCGTTTTAAGTTTATGGGCGGGTCAACCTTTAGGAAAGAAATTTGTAATTTTATATGATACGATGACATTATAATTGTTGATGACGTGTAAGACATTAAAAATAGATAATAAAAAAAACAATTTATTTGAATTAAAAAAATCAAAAAATATTGAGTTATATATATATATATTTATATATATATTTCAATTAAACATAGAACTAAAATAATAAACAAAAAAAAATTTCTTATACAAAATTTATTTAGGATAACACAAAATCCATAATTATAATAAGTTGGAGAATTAAATTATTAAATATTACCAATATCTTCAAGTCATTCACAGAAGATTGACTTCAATCTTATGTTAATTAAAAACAATCCCGCCTTGGTCATCTTTAGAATCACAGAGAAAGAAAACTCTAGCCGTGTCAATGGAAACCATCTCCACCTTCATCGGCCGACTCCATTCAAAATCCGCCATATACAACTCAAAACGCATCAACCCACCAATGCCATACAATTTTAGACAGACAAAGGCTGAATCTGGATCAGATAACCATTTGTCTACCCCTTCACAACTCCTTTAGCCAATCTTACAATCGCCTCTAGAATCGCAGTCGACGCCATCGCCATCGCCAAACTTTCTCCCCTTTCAAAGATGCAACCTTTATCGTTGCTATCTGAAACTTTACGCAGTTTCCAATGTAATTGGCCAGAATTGGAGGATCCAATCGTGCTCAACAATCCATGGAGACTCCGAGTTGAATATTCTCGGATGTAATATCCCCCATCTGCTTTAACCAATTTTTAAGAAAATAAAAGTAAGAGAGAGGATGAAGAAAATATCAATGTTTGTTGACGTGTTGTTGTAGTTGGACTTTGTTGATATAAGATTATTTATAAGTAGAAAAAATATTTGGGTGGAGAAGAAAATGAAAAGTCTGATTTAATTGGTTTAATTGCAGATGTTTTATAATTAATATTTAATACTAAATTAATGAGAATTCTTGGAGGTTTTATAATTAATATTTTATTATACGTTTTTTTGTTGAAGGTCTTATAATTAATATTTAATGAAAAATTTGAATTAATATTAATATAATTTAATTAAGAAAAATAGAGTAGGAGAGAAAGTAATATTATATATGATGAGTTTGTATATAAATCTCCATATTAATACATTAAGCATTATTATATATATTATTATTATTAAATATAAAAATAAATATGTTATGTAATATTATATATTTTAATATAAAGATTATTGATAAAAAGTGTGAAAAAAATATAAATATCTATATGATAAGGAGAGAAAAAATACTGAAATATATATATATATATATATATATATATATATATTAGGAAAGAAATTATATATATAAATATGTATATATATTATGAGAGAGAAAATAATTAAGATAAATAAATTAGGAAAGAGAAATTACCTGATTTGTGAATGATTGTAAAAAGAGCGTGTAGTACACCTCCAACATTTTAATTAAACGTCATTAGATATATATAGATTTGGTTCGAATCTTTTTGTTAAACAATATTTTGAGTCAACTATTCTAAAAGACATGATTTAAGTTAAGTGATGAAGGTGTCTTCCAATGGTCCAATTGAGCTCATTTTTTGTGATGACTAAATATCTCTAATAAGAACTTTAAGCTCGAGCCAAATTTAAAAATGGTAAAATTGGTTCGAGAGTTTTGAATTAACAAGTTTATGTTGTTTTTAATCGGTTAACTTATAATGGTCCGATTGAGCTGAATTTTGTGGTGATCTAAATTTAATTTAAATAAACAAATGAGCTTGAGCCAAACTTGAAAAGGTGAAATTAGTTCCGACACCTTAAATCAACAAGTTTGTGCACTTTCATTGATTGAATTTGAGTAAAACTTGTGCTTTTTCATTAGGAAATCAAGTGACTTTGTTCTAGTTGTATTTCTAGTTTAGCCTTGCGTACAAATTTATTTCATATTTTTTATATCACCAAACATAGAAGAATGATAGATTGATAGGAACATAATGATACAAAAATAGATACATGGATATTGATGATGCATTTTAAATGCATGCTAGGACTGATCTATAAGTTGTAAACTAAATGTAAATATCATATTTTCTAAAATGACCCAAAGTTTAGAGTAAAAATCGTTTTATAGACCGAAGCGGGGATAAAATGCCGATGCCCTTTTTCAAGTGTAAATAAGCACTTTCATCATAAAAAAATCTCTTTTATTTGCGTATTTATACCCACCATCATTCTTTCTCAATTCTAAGAAAGAAAACCGAATATTCTTAATCTAGTCAAATTTTATTTTGATTTCTCATCAAACTCTAGACAAGACGACATCCGAAAAGTGTTGTTTCATCGTTTCATTTTACGAGATTAGAGATAAAGTTAAGTTATGGTTGAGTGAACCATTTTTAGGTGTTGCAAATATATATATATATATATATATATATATATATATATATATATATATATATATTCAAAAACAACTCATTCGACTAAACATTATTAAGAGGATTAGAAGAAGAAATAAAGTAGAGGATTTAGAGGAGAAAGGTGGAAGAGAAGAGGATCCGTGATTCAAACTTATTTGGGAAGAACAAGCTAGTCTGCTCCAGGTGTGAAGGTCTAAAACACGATTTCTCATTCCCTCTAGTAGCTTAGCGATAACAAAGAGTTGAATATCCTCTGCCTTTTTTAGAGGTCTTGGATTCGAGCCCGTTAAACGACAAATTCTGCGCATAGCTAAATGGTTAATAGTGTTTGTGGGCTATTTATTTAACCTTCTGTGCCCACATTTTTTTTAAAACGAACTCTCGGTAGAGGTAGAAGAGTTTTTTTTTGTTGAATTTTAAAAAGTTCAACTATAATTAAACATTATTATATCCCTCTCATTAATTATATTATTTAATTTATATATTAAAAAATAAATTTATTTTATCATTATATATTAATACATTTTAAATTTTTATCAAAAAATACTATTATCTACAAAAAATCACGACTTAACATTTTTTAATAAATTAAATTTATTCATTACTTTAATAAATTAGATTTATTTCAATAAATTCAAGCCTAATCAGCTTATACACATACTAAAAACTTATAAACTTGTAGTTATTATTTTTAAATTTCAAAGGATTTTTAAGAGACCAATAGAAGCTGGTGAAACTTGTACCTTAACTGGAGAGAAAAATTGAATAATGAATGATCATTTTGAGGAGTTAATAATTATTTTTTTTAAAAGGATTTAAAGGGTATTGATATATATATAAATTAAATACAAAATAATAATTTAAATTAAAAGGTATTTTGGTATTTTGGTTAATGAAATGAGTGATGTGATTGGTGAGAAGTGATTGATTGAAAAATTAATTTGGTTTGGGTTTTTATAAAAACCCAAAGAGAACAAGCCCTAAGATATTTCCATGATACAAACCGTTTTTGAGAAAAAAATAATTTTCTTCTGAATGCATTGGATTCTTCAAAATGTCACTATATATAGATGTAAAAGTATTTGGAATTTGATCTTGACCAGCGGTGGTACTCCTACTCTTCTTTCATTTCTTCATATCATCTTTGTGGATGCAATCTTTATTGGATTATTAGATTCTTTAAGTTAAATTTCAGAACAAATATCTAAACATTAGATGTAGGATTTTCAAACATCATTGTCAAAGTATTATTCATACAAAATACATGATGCATAAATCTGATCAAACCTGATAGTATTAAAAAGATAGAGTCTTACGTGTTGCTCCTCTAGTTAGTCCACAAGAACCCGGTTATCCTATGATTAAGACAACCAACTCAAATTCGGTTGTAGTTATGAAAATTTTATTTTTTGAGACCTTTAATTTGGTGCTAAAATGAATATAAAGGAATAAATCTTGAATCTAAGTAGCTTGATATGAAATTATTACTTATAAATAGTTATTTGTTAATAGCAGTTTAGATGATAACAGTTGTAAATATGATTAAGAACAATTCATTAACTCTTAAGGAAATATAGGTTAACCTGAAAAGTTTTGGGACTTAAGTTGAATAGTGATATAATCCTAAAGGGTCGCTCACAATCTCTTTTCTCTCAATATAATAACTTGATTAGGATGGAATTGCATATGGTATTAGAGATACTTTTTTAAGAGAGAAGATCTATTGAAAGATTTTCGAATTATGACTTCTAGTTACTCAGAAGTTAAGTCTATTTATGAAGGCAATAATGCACCAACAAATTTATGGCTTGAAGTTAAGTCTATTTATGAAGGCAATAATTGAAAAAAAAATGTATGGTTTGCAAAAGGATATATTAGTTGTGTGCAAGAAGGATAGTTGGTTTTGGAAGAGTATTACTATAAGGTAATGCTACTTTGGGATGAAATGATGGGATTAATACCATTTTGCTGGTGTATATGTCAAAGATTAATTCTAGTGATAACTGTAATATTGAAGCACAAATATTTCAAGATGATAAAGAGTTGAAACCATTACAGTTTCTAATAGGCCTCGATGAGAGATGTGATATGTGAATGAACAAATTATGTTACAAAATCTTTGGTCAAATATGTATATATCGCTTAAAATGCTGCAAAATGGGGAGAAGAAGTCCAGACAGAAAATTCCCTATCAAGAGTCATAAAACTCCAAGAAGTGTTAACTAGGCTATTCAGAGAATAAGAACAAAAATGCTAATGTTCTCTTTGGACGAAAAGGGCATATTGTTTGGGACCAAAATAATTTATTGGAAAGAAAAAGTGTATAGGAGTTTCTCTTAATTTAGCAACAAAAAAGAAGGCAAATCATTGGAAAACTACAAGATGTATAAGCAACTCTTAAAAAATATTAGGGTCTTGAAAAATATTAGGGTGTGTTTGATAACCCTGGAATTGGCATTGGAATTGGCATTAGAATTGGAAGGTCCAATTCCAATTCTTATGTTTGTTAGACACTTTAATATTAAGAATTTGAATTGAAATTAGAACTACAATGAAATTCAATATAGTGTAATTTGATAGTTCTCAATTCCTATCTTTTTAGGTCGGAATTGTAATTCCAAATTAACACGTTTTTCATGTTTTTGACATGTTTAACACGTTTTTCACACATTAAACACGTTTTACACGTTTTTTTACACGTTTAACATATTTTCATATTTTGACACGTTTAACACGTTTTGGCACGTTTAACACGTTTAACACGTTTTTCACGTCCTAAACACGTCTAACACGTTTTTGACACGTTTAACATGATTTTCACGTTTTTAACACGTTAACACGTTTTTGGCATGTTTAACACGTTTTTGTCACGTTTAACACGTTTTTGACACGTTTAACACATTTTGACACGTTTTGACACGTTTAACACGTTTTTCACGTCCTTAACATGTTTAACACGTTTTTGACACATTTAACACGTTTTTCACGTCTTTGACACGTTTAACATGTTTTTGACACGTTTAACATGATTTTCACGTTTTTAACACGTTTTTGACACGTTTAACACGTTTTTTTATACCCTGGCACATTTTACACGTTTTGGCACGTTTAACAAGTTTTTCACATGTTTAACACGTTTTTGACGTGTTTAACACGTTTTCACGTTTTTGACACATTTAACACGTTTTTTTACGTTTTTAACATGTATAACGCGTTTTCACATTTTTGACACATTTAACACGTTTTTTTTACGTTTTTGACACATTTACCACATTTTGACACGTTTTACACGTTTTTCACGTTTTGGCACGTTTAACAAGTTTTTCACATATTTAACACGTTTTTGACACGTTTAACACGTTTTCACGTTTTTGACACATTTAACACATTTTTTTACGTTTTTGACACGTTTACCACATTTTTGACATGTTTAACACATTTTGGCACGTTTAACAAGTTTTTCACATATTTAACACGTTTTTGACACGTTTAACACGTTTTCACGTTTTTGACACATTTAACACATTTTTTTACGTTTTACGTTTAACATGTTTTCGCGTTTTTAACACATTTAACAATTTTTTTTACGTTTTTGACACGTTTACCACATTTTTGACACGTTTAACACGTTTTGGCATGTTTAACATGTTTTTCACGTTTTTGACACGTTTGACACATTTTTAACACATTTAACACGTTTTTCACGTTTTGGCATGTTTAACAAAATTTTCACTTATTTGACACATTTAACACATTTTTGATATGTTTAACACGTTTTTACGTTTTTGATAGGTTTAACACGTTTTAAACCTATCAAAACGTGTGAAAAACATGTTAAACATATTAAAAATGTCAAAAACATGTTAAATGTGCCAAAAATGTGAAAAACGTGTGAAAAAACGTAAGAACGTGAAAAACGTGTGAAAAACGTGAAAACGTGAAAACGTAAAAAACGTGTGAAAACGTGTGAAAAATGTGAAAAAGGTGTTAAAACGTGTGAAAAATGTGAAAAACGTGTAAAAATGTGAAAAAATGTCAAAAACGTATTAAACGTGACAAAACGTGAAAACATATTTTAAAAGTTAACATTTCGAACCGATATTTTATTTTACAAAAATTGGAATTAGAATTGAATTACAATTCTATCATTTTTCCACAATTCTATCATTTTTCCAAACATAGGAATTGAAATTGAATTACAATTCTATCATTTTTTTAAACATAGGAATTGAATGGTAATTCAATGCCAATTCTCATGAAATTGGAATTAGAATTCCAATTCCAATTCCAATTCCCCCTCATCAAACACACCCCACCCCTTAAAGATCAATAATTTATTTACATTTAATTTGTTTTTGTTAACTATAATCTAAGATCGAATGAATGCTTAATCATGTGAGGTAGATGATATATAGATTATGGAACATCATATTATATATTTAACCATGTGAAAATTTGAAATATATCTAAGGTCATGTATTTAACACATGGTACAAATAGAAGCATAATTAAAATAAGAATTGTGAAATTTGTTTAAATTAGGAGTTGGCAAATGATTAAATCCAATATATTTTATTGGATCCATATTAAATCCAGATTATATTAATTTAATCAGTAATTGAATCCATAATATTGTTTAATTTGGATTTAATATAGTTTGAATAATTCAAATTAATCTTTTTTATTTAATTGCTTAATTTATTTATTTATTTTATTTTATTTTATTAATTAATATTTAATATATATATATATATATATATATATATATATATATATTACAAATCACTTACTTATACTAAAATAAATAAATAAATATTCTAAATTATGCGAAAAAATAAAAAATTGTATATATCATATTAAAAAAATAAGAAAAATGATAAGAAGGGCAGGGACGCCTCCGACGACCTGACAGCCACGGTGGAAAGAACTACGATAGACTAAATTAAAATAAAACATATTTTTAATTTTCTTTAATCTCTCCCTCTCCATTCTCTCTCTTTCTCACTCTCTATTTTCGATTTCTGAGTTTTGAACTGTTCGTCTTCCTTCTTCCGTGACTTTTACTTTCTTGTATCTTCTTCCTTACGCGACTTCAGACTTCGGAGATTCTTATTCATTTTTTTGCGACTTTGAACTTCGGTGATTTTTTTTTCTTTCGAGTTTTGAAAATGGTAAACCCTTAAATCAATGGCGAACAACAATGTTAGTGAACAATTAAAATCCTAAAACCGTTTTACTTATACTACAGAAGAATTAGTTTCCTTCAACTACATCAATTTCCAACACTTACAGAAGGTAAATTCTCAAACATGATTATCCTATAATTAGTGTTTTTTCGAACATTTAATGTTCGGAAACTTGATTGAAAATTTGGAAATTGTTTATATTTCTATTTCTGTTTTTAATTTTTGTATCTGAGTTGGGAGATTTAAGGACACGGTATAGTAAAGACAACTAGTAGGGTATCATAGTAAACCCCATTTGAAATTTGTTTTAGGGTTTAGAGAATTTTGAATAGGTTCCTAATAAAAATAAGAAATCTTTGAATTTATGGTACTACAATTTTTTATTTGGTTAAAATTTATAATTTGTAATTACATGTTAATGATAATAACAAAACAGAGTTACAGTGGAATAAACTGAGTTGAAG